>NC_057352.1:6303903-6603903 GCF_016509475.1 Prionailurus bengalensis | reverse complement strand
CATTGATAAGAATTAAAGACTGGACAATACCCAGAGAGGAAAGAGAGAAGTTTCTAAGAGTCTCTTCTTTTTTTTTTTTTTTTTTTAATTTTTTTTTCAACGTTTTATTTATTTTTGGGACAGAGAGAGACAGAGCATGAACGGGGGAGGGGCAGAGAGAGAGAGGGAGACACATAATCAGAAACAGGCTCCAGGCTCCGAGCCATCAGCCCAGAGCCCGACGCGGGGCTCGAACTCCCGGACCGCGAGATCGTGACCTGGCTGAAGTCGGAAGCTTAACCGACTGCGCCACCCAGGCGCCCCTCTAAGAGTCTCTTCTCACAGACTAAAGCAGTAGGATCAGATGGCTTAACCAGAAGTCTCTCCCAACCTATAAATGTTGGATGAGCCCATCCTCAGTTACTTAATTCAAGAGGATCAGAGAGCTCCAACAGTTCTGTACGCTTCCCCCCCCCCCCCTTGAATTTTCAGTAATGAGCACTTACTGCTTTGGTAAGAAGAAACACAAAGTAGGAGTTGAAACAGATCCTGTGGTTTTCCCTGCAGACAATTCCACTGTTGAAGTTCATTGTGCAATTACTAGCCATTTTCAAGTCAGAGCCGTAATGATGGGCAACTCAGACTGCACACAAACGTTAATGGTTTACACACTTACATACATCCGCAAACACACGTGTGTATACACCCAACCTCACATATACTCACATACTATTAGACCCATACGTGGTCATCGTGTACTCACAACTGTAATTGAAATTCACAAGTATTCAGGCACATCCTAAACACTTAGAAACTCACCCCCATTGACATATGTATTCACCACACCTTCACACTAACTCACAGTTCACAATCAGTTTAAGAAAATCAACATAGGCTTTCACCGTGGGTGTGTGTGTCTTGATGAAATGTTCAAATGCAGAAAAAGAGGAGTACCTCCAGACTTCTGGGCTGTCTGGAGGCCTTTATTATCATTTGTAATGCTTTGAAGCCCTAAACTACCCATACGGAGAATATATACAATATACAGTCTTAAAAATTGCTTTGAGCATCACCACTCTAAGTCGGATGTGTGGTGGGGATGTTGGGGTGTGGGGGGGAGTGGCAGTGCATGGGTGTGTGACAGAGCAGGTGAGAGAGAGGGCATAGGAAAGAAGAACATAGAGACAACATGGTGCAGAGGTCCTGGGGGGAGGGAAGAAAATAGCACAGGAGAAGACACAAGGTAGAGGGATAAAAGACAAACGTGTGCTCAATGCCACAGGGGAGTTGCCACGTTTGCTGGTACGTGGAGACATCGTGTGCTGGGAAGTGATCGGTAAGAGGCATACTGGGATCTTGGGAAAAAGAGGTGCAGAGTTTCATGGGGTGGAAGGGGATAATCGAAACGGACACTTCGTAGGGAAGATGTTAATGGTCGGTGTGGGCACGAGACACACAAGACAGTGTCTTGGAGTGGTGAAAATAATGGTGGGAGGATGAAGGGAAAAAGTGTGGGGCGGGTGTGCTTTGGAGGAGGGCAGCGTGGCCCAAGGCAATAGAGAATGTCTGAAGAGGAGAGGAACCCTGGAGGAGACCTTGAACAAGGCAAAAGAGGCAGAGGGCATTCAGGGGGCCAGTGAGGGTAGTGGGCAGTGAGGGAATCCAGGAGAAAGGGTCAGAGGAGATCGGGATGGAGTAATGCATGTGGGTGTGGATTGGATTCCTGCAGGAGTGGAGGCTGGGGCACCGCAAGGTGTGGGTGTAGAGGACCCAGGAAATGGGTGAGATACTGGTATTGGGAGTGGAATTTCGGCAAGACAAAGAAAGGGCGGGACCTCACCGGTCCTGGGGCTGATAGAAGGCAAGGAGGGTGGCACTGGAGTCCCTGGAATAGCGGTCACCTAGAGACAGATGTCAAAAAGGTGACGGGAAGGAGGTTGGAGTGGGATGCACAAGTCTCCTAGGGCTGAGTCCAGGTGAGGGATGTGTGGAGGTTTAGCAGGTGACTGGGGCTCCCAGGGTGGGGGCATGAGGACCCTGGTGGGAGAGGAGCATACGGTGGGGAAGAGGAGCCAGGGAACTGGGAGGGTGCGAGTGGCACAAGGCAGGTTGGAGGTCACTGCTTGACACCCATTCGTTAGTTCTCGATTTACGGGCAAATATCAAGTGTCATGGATAGTTAGTTCCTAATTTCAGCTCAGGAGGCAGAACTCTTGCTCAATTAAAACGTGCCCCCACATCATGAACTAGAGCATACAGTACAGGAGGGAAGGTGCAGTGTTGGGTGGCAAATCTCAGCCATTCCTTGGGAAATCAGGTGCAGGATGTGACTGGTCGGTCAGGCTGGAGAGGCTTTTACTGGTATCCAGAGTTGCAAGTGTGGGAAAGAGCTGTCTCATCCCAAACTCTGCATCTCTGTTGAAGAACTGTTATGGGTCAAGGACATTTTATGCCCCAACATTGATCTGATGAAGATTCTTTTATGTATTGTGATATTTCTAAGACCTAACCCTTTGTTTTAACAATATGAGCTTTAAGAACACTTAACCTTTTTTAGGATACCTGAAAATTGGAGAGAAATTCAGCCATGTTTTTTCATTCTAAGAAACCATATGAAAAGGGAACCAGAGGTGAGAGAGTTGTGAATGTAATGATAATTCTAATTTTTTTTTTTACAAAATTTCCACTGATTTCATAATAATTACAGGCAGATGTCCATATGGAGGGTGACTCTTGGCTTTGTTATGATACCAAGTAAGATGGATTTGGAGGATTAAGGTTACTAATGAAATTACCTTTAAGCAGTATGTTATCCTAGATGATCTGCTGGATCCAGAGTAATTCCAAGATCCTTAAAGAGAGAGAGAATCCAGAGATACTAGCTACAAGAGGAAATCAGAGATTTGAAGCATAAAGACTGTTGCTGTCTTTGAGCCTAAGTGTAGGTGGGCACATGTGAAAACCACAAGATGGCAATTAATTGTGCTAACGACCTAAAAGATGATAGAAGTGGAATAATACGTAGGATCTGGAGAAGGAAGTCCAAGCTGATTGACACCTTGATTTAGAAGGTGACATTGTAATCAGAGTACCCAGCCAAGACCCAAATGGTTTTCATTTAAGAACTGTTATGAAAATAAATTTGTGCCTTGTTTTTTTTAAAAAAAATTTTTTTTTCAATGTTTATTTATTTTGGGACAGAGAGAGACAGAGCATGAACGGGGGAGGGGCAGAGAGAGAGGGAGACACAGAATCGGAAGCAGGCTCCAGGCTCCGAGCCATCAGCCCAGAGCCTGACGCGGGGCTTGAACTCACGGACCGTGAGATCGTGACCTGGCTGAAGTCGGACGCTTAACCGACTGCGCCACCCAGGCGCCCCTGTGCCTTGTTTTTAAATATCTGCTAAGTATTTATAGCAGTGCAAGTGACTAAATGTGTATTCTTCCAACTCCCCCCCCCCACCCTTAATCCCATGGTGAAACCGAATCCCCAATATTTGGAGAAGGGGCCTTGTGGTGATGAGGGTGAGCTCTCCTGAATGAGAACATTGACCTTGTAAAAATGACCCCAGAGCTTTCATTGAACCCTTCCACCAAGAGAGTACACAGTGATAGGATGGCTATATACGAGCAGGAAGTGGGCACAGGATATGATAGTTGTTAACACTTCCCAGGTGATCGTCAGGGGAAGCCAACAATGACAACCACTTTGCGAAAAACTGCTTCTCAAAGTATTGTGTGTATGTGAATCTCCTGCATTTCTGTTGAAACAGAGTCTACAGGAGAACCTTACTCTAAGAGATTGAGATACAGCTGCGGTCCAGCCGATGAATTAGCATTTGCAACACAGTCTCTGGTGGTGGTGCTGCTGCTTCTCTCCCCAGGACTCTTTCCACAGCATCCCCCCCCACCCAATCCCCCTTTCGGTAGCACTAGAGAGAGCAAGCAGAGCACACCTGACCCTCTTACTCGCCTACGTCCCATCTCAACACAGATGCTGTGGGTTCCTCACATGTAGCAACTGAAGAGGAAGGAATAGAACCCGCACAGGTGATTCCCGTGGGGACGGAGGGGCTGCTAGAGGGAAAGTCTGAGGACCCTCCAGGGAAGCCTGAGCGCGCAGTTGCACGTGGCAGGTCCTAGGAGGGAGTTGGCCTTCTTGGGCGGCCTCTGCGCAGGCGCGAGCTCGGGGATGGGCGTGTGGGCGTGGCTACAGCCTCGTTGCCCCTGCGCGCATGTCCCGCAGGGTCAGGTGACCGTTGAGCTCCCGCAGACGCCCTTGGCCCTTCCAGGTGAGGAACTGGCTTAGAGCTGCGGCTTCTCCTCCTGGAAGGTTAGTTGTGAGGGAGTGTGGGCTGGCGGTGGCCTGGGGGTGCTTGCGGGCCCCAGGGAGGCACGGGACCGCGTGCTGAGGGCAGCTCGGCTCTGGGCTCACGGCTGCCCGGAGCCTGCCCGCGACAGGCGGGTGTCAGGGTCGCGTGAGAGGGACAGATTCGCACTAGAGTCTGGTGGCGCTTTTAACTGTGTGTCTTCGGTGACGGGTCCCAGTACCCGGTGCTGCCCTCGAGGGCGTCTAGGTGGGAATGGAGGAAGGATTTGGGTTCCCGGGTGGGGGTGGGGTTGAGGGGAGTTGCGATGTTCGCCCTTTGGTGCGCACGCACGAGGTCCTGGGCTGCAAGGGAGTGGAATGAGCGAGTTCCAGGACCCACCTGGAGAGGAGAGAGCGCGAGTTAGTGCCTCGATGGGTTTTGTGCTCCCATTTGTGGCTGCAGGTAGAGCGGAACATGAGCCCTGGTCAGTGAGCTTGGGTGGTCGAGGGGTCCAGATGTTGGGGGATCAGGTGTGGACTGGAGGTCCTGAGCGTGACGGGGGCAGGATGGGCCGGAGACTTGGGCATAATGCGAGGTGGGTGAGGGGGCGCGTGTAGCAGGACCAGCACTGTTGGGAGGCCTCCTCAGCTGCGGTCTGGTTGTGTGCGGGGCTGAGCCAGCCCGGTGTCCAGGCGCCGGCGCAAGTGTGGGCCGAGCAGCGAGCACGCCGCTTCTAGCACTCGTGATCCACGTGGCAGGTGCGAGCGCTCGGGCCCAGACGCTGCCGGAGGAGAGCCGAGCTGCCAGCCATGTGCAGAGGCCGGACCTCCAGGGCCTCCACGCGGCCACCTCGCGTGAGTCGTGTGTTCACCTGGACCCGCGTGCTTCTGGAGGAGTGGCGCGATGTCCCGGCATAAGTCTTGCAAATTGCACTCCGCGTTGCCCGCCGATTCTTCTCACGGTCGGATTTGTCTCAGAGATTCTCGCAGCGCACACGTGAAGGTAGTTTCATCCCAGATTTGTTTGAAAACGAACAAGTGGAAGTATTTTAAACGGGCAACGATAGATGTTTGAATTATGTGTGTAAGGGACGGAAGCCTTTGGAACTGTTACCTTAAATGTATATTCGATGACATACAAAGATATCTTTAACCCATATAAATGAAAGCGGTTATAACACAGCCTTTAGAGAGTGTCAGCGTATTGTCACCTTTTGAGTGCAATATAAGTATCCTAGGGGTGTCAGGTATGGAAAATAACGTGAAGGTTATCGTATATTCACATCACAAGTTTGAGCGTGCATTTCACTCTATTATAGGACCACAGGCTTTTTTTTTTTAATTTAGTGATAGTTTCTCGTGTTAATAAAGTGTATTGGTTAAGATAAAATTGTAAAATAATCATTTCAGTTTTCCCATGTAGTTTTTTAAAGATTTGTTTACTTTTTAAAGTTTGTCTATTTAAGGAATCTCCACACCGAATGTGGAGCTCAGACTCACAACCCAGAGATCACGAATCACATGATCTATAGGCTGAGCCAGCCAGGAGCCCTATTTTTTTCCCGTATTTTTAAAGAACACTTAATCTGTTCACAGTGTTACATGTAGTAATGTGTTTCATTGTCTACAAAGCATTACAGTTGAATCATATCTAGAAAAATAAGGCAAGTTGAATATTTAGGTTATAAGATTAACATAATTTAATGCCTCTGTACCAAAAGTTTTCATTAAGTGATTTTTTGTTAGAATTGCTTAACACCTGTATAACACTGATCCCTAACTAGGGTAATTTTCCTGTGGTTTCCCCCCCATCCCCTGCCCCGCCCAAGATCATGTGGCAGTGTTTAGTGACCTTTACATTTGGGGAGGAGTGAGGTGCGGGTTGCTTCTGGCACATAGTGGAGTGGGAGATATAGGCACATGTCCTGCTATGTACAGGACACATCCCACCACAGAGAGGTATCTAGGTCACAGGTCAGTAGTGCCAAGGTTGGGAACACTGATCCAAAGGGTCTGATGATTTTTCTTGTATAAAATTCTCATTCGTTTGTATATTGGTGGATTTTGCACGGAAGTACATGCATTTCCTTTTTCAGAAATTGCGAAGAGTTCTGTCTTTGGGGAGGAAGACAGACATGTGGAAGTGTTGGAAGAAGGGATGAAACCTGTGAGGTTGAATTGCAGTTGGAAATTCCAATAGGAGATTCAGTTTTTATTTTTTTAATTAATTAAGTTTTAATTTACATCCAAGTTAGCATAGAGTACAACAATGATTTCAGCAGTAGATTTCTTATTGCACCTTACCCACTTAGCCCATCCGCCCTCCCACAACCCCTCCAACAACCCTCTGTTTGTTCTCTATATTTAAGAGTCTCTTATGTTTTGTCGCCCTCCCTGTTTTTATATTATTTTTGCTTTCCTTCCCTTATGTTCATCTGTTTTGTATCTTAAGTTCCTCATATGAGTGAAGCCATATGAACTTTGTCTTTCTCTCACTGAGTAATTTCATTTAACCTAATACCCTCTAGTTCCATCCATGTAGTTGCAAAAGGCAAGATTTCATTATTTTTGATTGCCGAGAAATACTCCATTGTATACATAAACACCACATCTTCTTTGTCCATTCATCTGTCAGTGGACATTTGGACTCTTCCCATACTTTGGCTCTTGTCGATAACACTGCTATAAACATAGGGATGCATGTGCCCCTTTGAAACAGCATACCTGTATCCCTTGGATGTATTCCTAGTAGTGCAATTGCACGGTCATAGGGTAGTTCTGTTTTTGATTTTTTGAAGAACCTCCATACTGTTTTCCAGAGTGGCTGCACCAGTTTGCATTCCCACCAGCAGTGCAAAAGAGATCCTCTTTCTCTGCATCCTTGCCAACATCTGTTGTTGCCTGAGTTGTTAATGTTAGCCATTCTGACAGGTGTAAGGTGGTATCTCATTGTGGTTTTGACCTGTATTTCCCTGATGATGAGTGATGTTGAGCATTTTTTCATGTGTCGGTTGGCCATCTGGATGTCTTCCTTGGAGAAGTGTCTATTCATGTCTTTTGCCCATTTCTTCACTGGATTATTTGTTTTTTGGGTGTTGAGTTTGATAAGTTCTTTTTAGATTTTGGATACTAACCCTTTATCTGATATGTCGTTTGCAAATATCTTCTCCCATTCTGTCAGTTGCCTTTAGTTTTGCTGATTGTTTCCTTTGCTGTGCAGAAGGTTTTTATTTTGACGAGGTCCCAGTAGTTCATTTTTGCTTTTGCTTCTCTTGCCTCTGGAGACGTGTTGTGTAAGAAGTTGCTGTGGCCAAGATCAAAGAGGTTTTTGCCTGCTTTCTGCTCGAGGATTTTGATGGCTTCCTGTCTTACATTGAGGTCTTTCCTCCATTTTGAGTTTCTTTTTGTGTATGGTGTAAGAAAGTGGTCCAGGTTCATTCTTCTGCATGTCGCTGTCCAGTGTTCCCAGCACCACTTGCTGAAGAGACTGTCTTTATTCCATTGGATATTCTTGCCTGCTTTGTCAACGATTAGTTGGCCATACGTTTGTGGCTCCATTTCTGGGTTCTCAATTCTGTTCCATTGATCTGAGTGTCTGTTCTTGTGCCAGTACCATACTGTCTTGATGATTACAGCTTTGTAGTATAACTTGAAGTCTGGGATTGTGATGCCTACTGCTTTGGTTTTCTTTTTCAAGATTGCTTCGGCTATTCGGGGTCTTTTCTGGTTCCATACAAATTTTAGGATTATTCATTCTAGCTCTGTGAAGAATGCTGGTGTTATTTTGATAGGGATTGCATTGAATATATAGATTGCTTTGGGTAGTATTGACATTTTAACAATATTTGTTCTTCCTCTCCAGGAGCATGGAATCTTCTTCCATGTTTTTGTGTCTTCAGTTTCTTTCATAAGCTTTCTATAGTTTTCAGTGTATATATTTTTCACCTCTTTGGTTAGATTCATTCCTAGGTATTTTATTGTATTTGGTGCAACAGTAAATGGGGTCGATTCCTTGATTTCTCTTTCTGTTGCCTCATTGTTGGTGTAGAGGAATGCAACCAATTTCTGTGCATTGATTTTATATCCTGCCACTTTGCTGAATTCATGAATCAGTTGTAGCAGTTCTTTTGGTGGAATCTTTAGGGTTTTCCATATAGAGTATCATGTCATCTGCGAAGAGGGAAAATTTGACCTCCTTCTGGCCTATTAGGATGCCTTGTATTTGTGTTGTCTGATTGTAGAGGCTAAGACTTCCAATACTATGTTGAATAACTGGTGAGAGTGGGCATCCCTTTCTTGTTCCTGACCTTAGGGAGAAAGCTCTCAGTTTTTCCCCATTGAGGATGATATTAGCATTGGCTCGTTCATATATGGCTTTTATGATCTTGATTTATCATCCTTCTATCCCTGCTTTCTTGAGGGTTTTTATCAAGAAAGGGTGCTGTATTTTGTCAAATGCTTTCTCTGCATCTATTGAGAGGATCATATGGTTCTTGTCCTTTCTTTTATTGATGTGATGAATCACATTAATTGTTTTGCAGATATTGAAGCAGCCCTTCCTCCCAGGTATAAATCCCAATTGGTCATGGTGAATAATTTTTTTAAGGTATTGTTGGAGCCAGTTGGCTAATACCTTGTTGAGGATTTTTGCATCCTTGTCCATCAGGGAAATTGGTCTGTCATTCCTCTTTTTAGTGGGGTTGCTGTCTGGTTTTGGAATGAAGGTAATGCTGGCTTCATAGAATGAGTTTGAAAGTTTTCCTTTCGTTTCTATTTTTTTGGAACAGCTTCAAGAGAATAGGTGTTAATTCTTCTTAAATGTTTGGTAGAATTCCCCTGGAAATCCATCTGGCCCTGCACTCTTGTTTTGGGGAAGGTTTTTTTTTTTTTAAATAAAAAAATTTTTTTTTAACGTTTACTCATTTTTTTGATATAGAGAGAGCGTGAGCAGGGGAGGGGCAGAGAGAGAGAGGAAGACTCAGAATCTGAAGCAGGCTCCAGGCTCTGAACTGACAGCATGGAGCCCAACGCAGGGCTAGAACTCACGGACTGTGAGATCATGACCTGAGCTGAAGTCGGATGCTCCACCGACTGAGCCACCCAGGCACCCCTTGGGGAAGGTTTTTGAGTACTAGTTTGATTTCCTTACTGGTTATGGGTTTGTTCAAATTTTCTATTCCTGTTTCAATTTTGGTAGTGTATGTGTTTCTAGGAATTTGTCCATTTTTTCCAGATTGCCTATTTTATTGGCATATAATTGCTCATAATATTCTCTTACTGTTTTGATTTCTGTTGTGTTGGTTGTGATCTCTCCTCTTTCATTCTTGATTTTATTTATTTGGGTCCTTTCCTTTTTCTTTTTGATCAAACTGGCTAGTGGTTTATCAGTTTTGTTAATTCTTTCAAAGAACCAGCTTCTGGTTTCATTGATCTATTCTGTTTTTGGTTTTGTTTTGTTTTGTTTTGTTTTGTTTTTTGGTTTCGATCGCATTAATTTCTGCTCTGATCTTCATTGTTTCCTGCCTTCTGCTGGTTTTTGGTTTTATTTGCTGTTCTTTTTCCAGCTCTTTAAGGTGTAAGGTTGGGTTGTGTATCTGAGATCTTTCTTCCTTCTTTAGGAAGGCCTGGGTTGCTGTATACTTTCCTCTTACGACCTCCTTTGCTGCATCCCAGAGGTTTTGGGTTGTGGTGTTATCATTTTCATTGACTTCTATAATTCTTTTTAATTTCCTCTTTAACTGCTTCCGTAGCCCACTCATTCTTTAGTAGGATGTTCTTTAGTCTCCAAGTATTTGTTACCTTTCCAAATTTTTTCTTGTGGTTGATTTCAAGTTTCATAGCATTGTGGTCTGAAAATATGCACGGTATGATCTCGATCTTTTTGTACTTGCTGAGGGCTGATTTGTGTCACAGTATGTGGTCTATTCTGGAGAATATTCCATGTGCACTGGAGAAGAATGTATATTCTGCTGCTTTAGGATGAAATGTTCTGAATATAACTGTTAAGTCCATCTGGT
The DNA here is from genome assembly GCF_016509475.1 of Prionailurus bengalensis. NCBI lineage: Eukaryota > Metazoa > Chordata > Mammalia > Carnivora > Felidae > Prionailurus > Prionailurus bengalensis. Next base: position 6,593,599 of record NC_057352.1, on the reverse strand, counting down.
CCAGTGTGTCATTCATAGCCATTGTTTCCTTGTTGATTTTGCAATTAGATGATCTGTCCATTGCTGTGAGTGGGGTGTTGAAGTCTCCTACTGTTATGGTATTACTATCAATGAGTTTCTTTATGTTTGTGATTAATCGATTTATATATTTCGGTGATTTCACGTTTGGTGCATAAATGTTTACAATTGTTAAATCTTCTTGGTGGGTAGACCCCTTAATTATGATATAATGCCCTTCTTCATCTCTTGATACAGTTTCTATTTTAAAGTCTAGATGGTCTGATATAAGTACAGCTACTTACCGGCTTTCTTTTGTTGACCATTAGCATGATAGATGGTTCTCCATCTCCTTACTTTCAATCTGAAGGTGTCTTTAGGTCTAAAGTGGGTCCCTTGTAAACAGCATATAGATGGATCTTGTTTTCTTATGCATTCTGTTACCCTGTATCTTTTGATTGGAGCATTGAGTCCATTGATATTAGAGTGAGTACTGAAAGATATGAATTTATTGCCATTATGTTGCTTGTAGAGTTGGAGTTTCTGGTGGTGTTCTCTGGTCCTTTCTAGTCTTTGTTGCTTTTGGTATTTAATTAATTAATTTCATCTTTTTTCCCCATCACAGAGTCCCCCTTAAAATTTCTTGCAGGGCTGGTTTAGTGGTCACAAACTCCTTTCATTTTTGTTTGTCTCGGAAACTTTTTATCTCTCCTTCTATTTGGAATGACAACCTTGCTGGGTAGAGAATTCTTGGCTGCATATGTTTCTGATTCAGCACACTGAATATATCCTGCCACTCCTTTCTGGCCTGCCATGTTTCTGTGGATAGGTGTGCTGCAAACCTGATCTGTCTTCCCTTGTAGGTTAAGGACTTTTTTTCCTTTGTTGCTTTCATGATTCTCTCCTTGCCTAAGTATTTTGTGAATTTGACTATGATATGCCTTGTTGATGGTCGGTTTTTGTCGAATCTAATGGGAGTCCTCTGTGCTTCCTGGATTTTGATGTCTGTGTCTTTCCCCAGGTTATGAAAGTTTTCAGCTATGGTTTGCTCACATAACCCTTCTACCCGTATTTCACTCTGTTCTTCTTCTGGGACCCCTGTGATTCTGATGTTGTTCCTTTTTAATGAGACACTGCTTTCTCTAATCTAAATTGTGCTCCTTTGCCTTAATCTCCCTCTTTTTCTCTGCTTCGTTATTCTCCATAAGTTTGTCCTCTGTATCACTGATTCTCTGTTCTGCCTCATCCGTCCTTGCCACCACAGCATCCATTCGTGATTGCAGCTCAGTTATAGCATTTTTTATTTCATCCTGACTAGTTTTTACTTTTTTTTTTTTAATCTAAACAGAAAGGGATTCTAATCTATTTTTGACCACAGCTAGTATTCTTATTGTCATGATTCTAAAATCTGGTTCAGACATCTTGCTCGTATCTGTGTTGGTTAAGTCTCTGGCTGTCGTTTCTTCCTGCTCTTTATTTTGTGGTTGAATTCCTTTGTTTCATCATTTTGAAGGGAGAAGAGGAATTAATGAGGTTAAAAAATTAAAATTAAAAAAATTAAAATTAAAAAAATATTACAATTAAAAAATTAAAAACAAACACACACACACACACATACAAATTGAATGAATGATGCTAGATCCTAGGTGTGTTTTGGTCTGGGTGTTTAAGTTGCTTGATGGATTAGAGAAAAAAGGGGAAAGAAGAAAAAAGAAATTGTGTGAAAATTTGAAAAAACGATTACATTGAAGTGGACTAAAATGAAATGATGTACGTAAACTAGAATTTGAAACAACTTACACAAAAGTGAAAAATATAGTAGAAAAAATTAAAAATACTTTTAATAAAAATTAAAAATAAAAATGAATTCTTTCTTTCTGTATTCAAGGAAAAAGAAACAAAAAAGATAAAAAAGGAAATTGTTTCATAATTTGAAGAAATGAATATAGTGAAGTAGAGTAAAATAAAATGATGGAGTTAAATAGAATTTGAAAAATTTACACAAAAGTAAAAAATATAGTAAAAAATAAAAATATTTTTAATAAAAATAAAAATAAATTTTTCCCCTAATGTAATCAAGAAAAAGGAAATGAAAAAGAGAAAAAAGAGGAAAAAAAGGAAAAAAAAAGAAAATCGAATAGATTGGCCTGCTAATAGACTGAAATAGGATTGAAATTACTTCGTTTTTCCCCTAGAAGTCAGACTATGAAGTGCTTTATAGTCCATAAACTAAGCAGGTGTTGACACTTCTGTTCTTGAAGAGTGAGGTTGGCCCAGTTGGGTGGTGCTAATGTAATGGCTCCTTTCTCCCCTAGTTGGCGCTGCCAGCCTATTGGGGTGGATTGTTGTGGCGCTTGTAGGTGGGTGTGCGCATGTACAGGAGCGGTGAAAATGGCGTCACCCAGCTACCCAGTCTCTAGTATGGGAACTCTCTTCTCCCTGATCAGCAATTGCTCACCTATCCTTTGTCTTCAGCTTTCATTCACTCCCCACTTTTATGCTGTCCCTGACCAAGCCCCAGGTAGTACCTCTCTCCTGAGTTTTGTCTCAGATGCGACTGCCTTCCCCGGCCCCCCGCTTCTGAGGTACTGCGGCTTTGACTCATTGGAGGGTCTCACCGAGCAATGGCCGGGTGCCAGCCCCACCCAGGAAAGTTTGTGGGACTGTGCTGCTGCTGATGCCCAGAGACTGCAGCCAGGTGCCAGCCCGCCCCAGAAAAAGTTCACGAGATAGTGTAGCAGCAGCATTTCAGGGATTATGGAAAATCACAGCACACATCTGGCACCAGGCTTCACCCTTAATGACCTTGTTCAGCACCAGTGAATGTGACCATTGTCTGGGGTCTGCTGGGCCCAGGTGGCCTCACAGCCTCTACCAAGTGTCCTTCCAGCAGTGGAACCGCTTCTCCCTGTGTGGCCCAAGAACCTCCCGGGCCCCACTCTGCTCCTGGGGATTTGCCCTTCCCACCAGAGCACCACCAGGTATCGGGGACGCCAGGAATTGGGGATGCCTGTGATACACACACGCTCGCTGCCAGTCCCTTAGTTGTCTGACATCAGTATTTCCTGCTCCTTCACTGTGAGCCCCTCTCTGCCATCAGGGATCATGAAAAGTAAGAGCCCCTCCTAAAGCAGACAACAGTCTCTTCGGAGATACTCACAAACTTGTAATTGGATTTGGTAATGAGTCCTGGGAGAAAGTTTTTCAGAAGTATTGTCAGCTACCGAAGGCTGTGCTGTCACTGCCACCATGTGTGAAATGATAATTGCAGTTCTGACAGGAGGGGAGGTCACAGATCACAAAGCCTCATCTCTGGTCTGGCTGCCTCCCTCCCTCACACGTACTGGCTGCTGTGACCTTCACGCTGCGCCCCCATCCTTCAACGTGACGAGTCCAGTGAGTTCTTTCTCTGTCAGACTGAGAGGCAGCCCCTGTAAGGAAGGACGTGTGAGTAAGTGTTCGTGTCTGGAAAGGGATCCTGAGGGTCGGGACAGACCAGGGGAAGAGCTAAAGAGGGAGGTGGAGTAGTTCCTTGGGTGTGAGCTGAGAGTTTTCAGTGTCAGTAGAGATGTGCTTACAATGTCTTATGCTTATAATACAGAGAAGGGTAGAGCAGAAACAGTTTTCTAATCCTTTACAGAGATTGTGTAGATGAATCTGTTTTTAGAATTTTTTTAAAAATACGTTTATTTCTTTACTTTGAGAGAGACAGAGATAGCAGAGTGGGGTAGGGGCAGAGAGAAAGGGAGAGAGAATCCCTCTCAGGCTCTGCACTGTCCGTGGGGATCCCAACATGGGGCTCAAACTCACAAAACCATGACATCATACCAGAGCAGGAACCAAGAGTCAGTTGGGGCAACGTTCACTCTAATTATGGGACCAGACAAGAGGTGCCTGGGGCATGTGAATCTTGGCTCATTCTCTCTGGTTTAATAATATTCTAATATGAATCCCAATCTCAGAACTAATATTCTAATGATTTTTAACTTACGTGACACACACAATTCCATATTCTTAGAACCATTTTACGTGTGTCTTGTATTTTACTGTCTTTTACAATCTTGCCTTAGTGCTAATAGTTTCACTCAATGCACATTTTGTTAAATACCTCAGCATTTAAAACATAATCATCAATAACTGTTTCATCTTATAGTAGGATTTTATAAACCGTTGATTAGAGAACAAGGTACTATGATGTAATATTGTGTGTGGAAGCCATGACTTTTGTTCTTACTGTGACAGGAAATGACGCTTTCTACTACCAAAGTATTGTTAGCAAATACTGCATTTATTAAATCTAATGTGGACACAGGGATGTCTCCTGCAGGATTAGCCTGTAATTCATGCCTTGAACTTTATTATGATATTAAAACTTTATTTACATATGTTATTCACCTAAATAAAATATCCTTAATGAAAAATGTATGCTTTTTACACCAAACATATAAAATAAAATGTAGTGTGAAATAAGATGGAAAAGTATAAATGCAAAATTAAATATGCATCTGGATTATTTGAAGGCACAGCTGACGTGCATTGTTAGTGGAGTACAGAGGTTCAGACACTGTCTTCGCTCCAACGTGCCCGGTTCCAGTCTCCACTCGGCCCCTAACCAACGTGTGAACTTAGATTGCTTACCCTGTGTGCCTAGCTTGTCTTTATCTCTGCCATGGAAATAATGTTCGTGCCTCCATCATGCATTTAGGAAAAGAAAAAAGATTCCATATGTATGGTAGTAGGCAGTGATTCATGCATTTTAAGTGGTATTTGAAGGTTATTTTTTGGGGGCACCTGGGTGGCTCAGTCGGTTAAGCGGCCGACTTCAGCTCAGGTCATGATCTCGCGGTCCGTGAGTTGGAGCCCCGCGTCGGGCTCTGTGCTGACAGCTCAGCCGGGAGCCTGTTTCAGATTCTGTGTCTGCCTCTCTCTGACCCTCCCCTGTTCATGCTCTGTCTCTCCCTGTCTCAAAAATAAATAAAACGTTAAAAGAAAATAAAGGTTATTTTTTCCACTGTGGGAGGCACCTTGACACAGTCAAACTGAAGTAAATATGTTTCCCAGAGATGATGTGTCTCAACTGATATGATACATGCAGTCCAAAAGACATGTTCCAGTGCAGGATACTCGAATTCTGAAGACCAGTATTACTCACTGGGATCTGTCAGAATGGACACCAGGATTTGGCAATGAGAACAGTTTCCTCTTCATTGATGATGGTTGGAATCCTTGGCATTTTCTCACTTCTTTACCATCGTCTCTTCCTCTTCTACAGGGAATCCAGGTTGAGAGCCTGAGATGTGATTCTTAGGCACCTGATTATACTTGCTTCTTGGTCATTTCCTTTTACGGGTGTCCCCAAGACATTGGCAGCCATTAGTTGAAACATTCTTTGATGCATTTCTGAGTGCACATCTGTTTTCTGTCCTGACAACGCTGGCAGAGTGTGTTCATTGGCACCAGCTGCCTCTTCGCCCCGAGACCTCCAGGTAGGTGGAGACTTTTTTCTTGGATGGTTTGTATTTAAAAAGTTAAAAGACATGGGGGCACTTGGGTGGCTCAGTTAGTTGAGCGTTTCACTCTTGATTTTGGCTCAGGTCATGATCTCACGGTTCCTCGGATCGAGCCCTGTGTCATTTCATTTATTTTTTTAATATTTAAAAAATGAATCAATAAAAAAGTAAACAATAAATCACTGGTATTTCACAAATGACCACGTTGGTGTATGCAGTTCCAAGATGAAGAAACAGAATGTTTCTAGATCCCCGGGTATCCTCTTGTGCTCTCTCTCTCAGTCACTGTCCCCATGGGTATAGTTTTCTTAGCTATATTTGTAGGATTGTGATGTATGGGAATAGGTTCATAACTCTCCAACATTTGAAAGATAAGACCACTTCTGCCCATTTTGTACTTGATATAAATGGAGTCATCCTGCCTGAAATGGGTAATGATGACTTCTTTCTCACTCCATATGACGTTTGAAAATTCATCCGTGTTGTTTCATATCACTGTTGGCATTTTGGCTTTGCCAGATCAGACTCCATCGTGTGAATATGAAAAGATTCATTGACTGCTGGTGCTGTTAATGGGAAGTGGGTATTCCTGAGTTTGGGCTATTATGAGTAATGAGTAATGCTTGCTTATACACTTTGTAACCAGTCTTGGGGATACCTGACAGATTTGTGTTGAGCATATTCGTGGGAGTATATATGTTGGAGCATAGTAGCATATCCACACCGCTAAAATACATACTACCACACATTTCCAGATGTTAGTACCAGTTTCACCTCCTGCCAGCAGAGTTTGAGATTGTTGGTGACCCACATCTCTGCCAAGACTTGTTATCCTCAGTTTAGATTTCTGGGTAGTGTTTGATGGCACCAGTTAGTAGTGTCATATTTGAAATTTTTCTGACTACTACATTGAACATTTTTACACATGTATTGTCTGTTGAGTAAACCCCTTTTTGAAGTTTCAGTTGGAATGGTTTGTCCACTGTTTGTTGTGTAGTCTTCAGGAATTCTTTGTGCTGGTTACAAATGGAGTGTGTGGGGCATTTTGATGAGAACCACCTCTTAATATAAAATCATTTTACAGTATGATTAATATGTTCATTGCTGTTTAAGAAGTATTTTCTTATGGGGTGCCTATGTGGCTCAGTCGGTTAAGTGTCCGATTTCAGCTCAGGTCATGATCTCACAGTCCGTGAGTTTGAGCCCCGCATCGGGCTCTGTGCTGACAGCTCACAGCCTGGAGCCTGCTTCGGATTCAGTGTCTCCCTCTCTTTCTGCCCCTCCCCTGCTCTCTCTCTCAAATAAACATTAAAAACTTTTTTAGAAAAGTAATATTTTCTTATTATAAGGTACTGGAAATTGTTTTTTTTTTTTTGCTGGAAGAATACATTATATCTTTGAAATTCAGATCAGCAAACTAGTCAAAGTTAATTCATTTTAGGAAGTGGTAGTGATTAAGCTTTCCTTTCCCCAGTATGGCTGGCACATTTCAGGTTCTTCTGACAATGTTGCCTTGTGCTTTCTTTCCCTTTGCTCTCACCTGCCCTTGCTTCTCCAGGATAACAGCACTTCATCCTTACTGCTTGACTTTTCAGTTAAATAGACTGCAAATCTCTCCATCTCTTCCCATCACAGGAAGTCATGGCAGTCAAACAGGAGCACTCAATTCATGTTATTCATCATGTGAAAAGGCTTCAGGGAGCCTTTGCCCAGAGAAATGATTGTTGTCATGATAGAAAGGAAAACAGGTTTTTTTTTTAAATGTAATTTATTGTCAAATTGGTTTCCATACAACAGCCAGTGCTCATCCCAACAGGTACCCTCCTCAATGCCCATCACCCACTTTCCCCCCTCCCGCACCCCCTCATCAGCCCTCAGTTTGTTCTCAGTATTTAAGAGTCCTTTATGGTTTGCCTCCTTCCCTCTCTGTAACTTTTTTACCCCCCTTCCCCTCCCTGCTGGTCTTCTGTTAAGTTTCTCAGGATCCACATATGAGTGAAAACATATGGTACCTGTCTTTCTCTGCCTGACTTATTTCACTTAGCATAACACTCTCCAGTTCCATCCACATTGCTGCAAGTGGCCAGATTTCATTCTTTCTCATTGCCAAGTAGTGTGTTATTCATCATGTGAAACGTCTTCAGTGAGCCTTTGCCCAAAGAAATGATTGTTGTCATAATATAAGGGAAAACATGTTGTATGACACATTAGCTTCAGGGCATTTGACAGTAGGAATAATCTTGTCACAGACGACAGTTGGAATTGTGGGCAATTTCGTTCTTCTTTATCACTACGTGTCCGTTTACCACACTGAACGCAGGCTGAGGTTCACCCGTTTGATTCTCATGCACTTGACTCTAGCAAGCTCCTTGGTCATTCTCTCTGAAGGAGTCCCCCAGACATTGGCAGCTTTGGGATTGAAATCTTTTTTTCACTACATTTGCATGCAAACTTTTTTTGTACGTTCAGAGAGTGGGCAGGGGGTTGTCCATTAGCAGCGTCTGCCTCTCGAGTGTCTTCCAGACCATCACGATCAGCCCGATGAACTCCTATTGGAAGGATCTTAAAGTCAAGGCCCCAAAATATGTTGGCTTCTCCATTTTCCTCTGCTGGAATCATTACGCATTTATAAATGTAATCAAGTGCATAGGATAAGAATTCAGCACCACCTGAAGGGAGAGATGACTCTAGGATTTGGAAAATCAGGATAATTGAGGACAGATGTAGAACTAGGAGCTCCCCTTCCAGAGGGAAGAGTTCAGCTGCTTCATTCAAACGAAAAGGCAAAACGGAACACAAAATAATGCATTGGTGCCATGGAAATGGCAAGCTCCTTTAGGATTTAAACCTTAAGAAAGTGTCAGACAGGGGCGCCTAAATGGCTCAGTTGGTTAACCATATGAATTTGGTTCAGGTCGTGATCTCGAGGTTCCTGGGTTCGAGCCCCACATCAGGCTCCGTGCTGACAGCTCAGACCCAGGAGCCTGCTTCAGGTTCTGTGTCTCCCTCTCTCTCTGCCCCTCCACTGCTCATACACTCTCTCTCTCTCTCTCTCTCTCTCTCTCTCTCTCTCTCTCTCTCTCTCTCTCTCTCAAATAAACATTGAAAAAAATGTTAAAAAGAAAGGGCCAGGCATATATATCAGTGACTTCACCCCCAAGAAAGCAATGACTGGAATTTCCTTTGCAAAAAGCAGAGTCAGCCTCTTAACAAAGTCCAGATCCACTTAAAGCTAGATCTTTCTTGGTGAACAGTAGAGACACAGAAACTCAGGAGATCCAGACAGTCCTTGGCACAGTCCTAGGGAAGGAATGAGCACACAGGTGACCTGGAAACATCGGAGGAAGTCAGCTCAGCAGTGGCTTCAGGACAAGGGAGAGACCATGGACCAACTCGTTAGTGAGCAGAAGCCTCCTTCTTAGCTCAAGGAAGGGACAGTGATGAGTGCTAATCCAGCATCTAAAAAGACTCCCCAGAAATTTCCCCTCTCTCTAGGATCTCTCTCTGTGTCTGTCAACCCAGGGCTTCACTGGGGACCTAGAATTGCACATCCAGTCTGGAAATAGAGATGCAGGAAAGACAGGAAGAAATGAAGCTGTTCTGAGAAAGAAAGAGGGTCCCACAGTACTTGCTTTCTTTTCTCAGAAATTCTCTATTTGATTGTGTTTTGATTAGACTCTGTAGGTCTGCATTTGAACTCTGTTCATAACAGGGCCTATTGTATTTACTGTATTTACTATATTCTTTGGGCTCTGACATTCGTGACCTTCTTGAGGAGGGAAAGAGTGCCTTTTCCATGAGTAACCAATTCATGAAAATAGAGAAGGGCTTTACATGGGCCATCTTTTCATGTAAACTAGTCAGTAGAGAGTCCACTTCCCCAACGGTCTTGTTAACAAGCTCTAGCGCACCAAACCTGGAATTTCCACAGCCCTAAATCGGTCCGCCACCAAGTACCAGATAATTAGGGACAGCCCCTATGCCCCAGGGCAAAGTAGCCAGTACTGAGCTGTACAACATGTCCTGCTGTCCCTTTCCCCCAAAAAACCATAATAAGGGCTCTGGCTAGGCTTTCCCCTCTCCCCTGCTTCTGACTCTTGACCAGAACATGATGCTTTTCCCATGTGCCTGTGTGGGATGCTGTCATCCCCCTCTCAGGAAATGTATGCAGTAAAAAGTCTTCTTTCAGTTGACATAAGCCTCTCTGTGTCGCCAGTTAGTGTCCTCTGTAAATAAAAACCCAGGCACTAAGCACTCTCTACGAGATAGATAATAGGCACCTGGATTAAATGTGGTAAAAGTACAAGAACAGGACTGTATAGGAAGGCGACAGGAATACCCATTTGGGTGGAGTCCAGGAACATTAGGATCTGAGTGCATCGGGAATTAGGGGATGAGGTCAGAAGTTGCATGAACATAACATAAAGGCTCACACGTCTGCAGTGTTTACGTTGACAAGTGTTTTCACAGCCAGAATCTGTGGTGAGATCGCAAGACCCCTGTGAGGAATGCAGACAATGAGCCATCTCACAGGAGGACTCTGCCAATGAAGTACTTTGACATTTATTCCAGGTAACAAAACGGAACATTTGGGGTGGCTTAAACAGCAGGTATTTTTTCCACAGGTGTGGAGGCATGAAGTCCAAGATCAAGGTGTCAGTCTGCAGGTGTAGTTTTTTGTGACATGTCCTCGGCTTCCAGATGGTCACCTTCCCACTCTGTCCTCCCATACTGTGCCCTCTGTGCAGGTAGAGATCTGAACTCTGTGTGTGTCTCCACATTTCCTCCTATAATGACACAACTCAGAGTGGATCAGGGCTCGTCCTACTGGCCTTAGTTTAACTCCCATCACTTCCTTCAAGGATCTTCCTTCTGAGCTCCTGGGATTTAGGACTTCAGCCTATCAATTCGAGGAGATACAGGTCAGTCTATAACACTCAGCCCTCTGGACTGCCCAAATTCATGTCCTCACTGGCACAATGCACTCACCCCTCCACCCCATTCCAGTAGCCCCAGAATATTAACTCATTTGGTAAACAAGTCCAAGTCCCAAACTCCTCTAAGCATCATCTAACTCAAGTGTGATTAAGGCATGAGATATGAGGGGCACCTGAGTGGCTCAGGGAGTTAAGCATCTGACTCTTGGTTTCGGCTCAGGTCATAATCTCACGGTCTGTGTGTTTGAGCCCCTCATCGGGCTCAACACTGGCAGTGTGGAGCCTGCTTGGGATTCTCTCTGTCTCATTCTCTCTCTCAAAATAGATAAATAAACTTCAAAAAAAAAAAAAAGACTTGAGATATGATTTATCCTGTGAAAAACCTACTTCTCCAGCGATAAGCCTGTGAATGCAGACACATTGTCTGCTTCCAGAAATCAATGGTGGGATGGGGAGAGCGTAGACATTCCCATTCCAAAAAGAGAAACTGGAAAGAAGAAATGTCACCTGTCCCCAGTAAGTAAAAAATCTAGGAGGGAAAATTCCCTTAGATTTCAAAGCCCAAGGGTGATGTTCTTTGTTTGGAAGTGTCCTGTGGGCCTAGCAGGATGGTGTCCCTGCCATGCAGCCCCCCTAGAATGCCATTGTCCAGGGGGAGTCCTGTAAGATGAATGATCCTTAATACTCCACCCCTCCCCTCCCCCCGTATCTCCTGCTGTGTAAGGTGTTCCCTTCCCAGGCGTCCAGGTGTCCCTCCTCCTCTACCTCGGAATGTTCCATGTCATTACCTGTACTTCCGCTTTCTTGTGGCCATCCCATAGTTTACTCAGATGTTTTTCCTGGAAGAACCAGGCACAAGAGGGCCGGTATCCTATACAAATTGGACCAGAAATGCATTTGACTCACAAGTGCAGAGGGTGAGATCCATGTTTGTCACCGTTGGAGAGACAGGTGACAGATGAGCAAGGGCAGGAAGTTAGAATGATCCATGAGGAATGGGTTGGAGTTGGAGACGCCAGAATGAAGTCATTTGACTCTGTATGGACACCAATCGCCCCCCACACACGTTTCTACCTATGTGCACACGAGCGGTTCAGCACACACACGTACGTTTTCTTGGTGTTTGGCTGAGAGGGTGTGAACACAGTGACACCCAGGAGCAGTGAGCATACCTAGTGTCCATGCCTTGGTCCATGACACGGTTCCCCCACGGCAGCAGCCAGGGGCTGCCTGGAGAGACGGTGCAGCCTGGACTAGGACGGGACGTGTATGAAATCAGCCTGCAGAGCTGCGGTGCCGTAAGTCAGGACATGCTAAACAACTCGGTTTCTAAAAATGGGCTATGTCAGAGGGACACGGGAGTCACCCGAAAGAGCTCCTCATGGTCAAGCTGGAACACCTTGATTTTATTTTATTTAAAAAAAAAATTTTAGCATTTATTTATTTTTTAGTGACCAAGAGACCGAGCATGAGCAGGGGAGGGGCAGAGAGAGAGGGAGACACAGAATCTGAAGCAGCCTCCAGCTCTGAGTTGTCAGCACAGAGCCCCGACATGGGGCTCGAACTCCCAAGCCAAGAGATCATGACCTGAGCCGAAGTCGGACACTTAACCAACTGAGCCACCCAGGCGCCCTAGAACACCTTGAATTTAAACAAGAGCAGAAGAGGCGGTATTGGTTGTAACTCAGTATCAAACAGATGTGCAGGAATCGAAACTGATAAGAGGAAATCACTGAATAAATTTTTTTTTAATGTTTATTCATTTTTGAGAGACAGAGACAGAGCAAGAGTGGGTGAGGGGCAGCGAGAAGGAGACAGAATCCGAAGCAGGCTCCAGGCTCCGAGTTGTCAGCACAGAGCCTGACGTGGGGTCGAACCCACAACCCGAGATCATGACCTCAGCCAAAGTCAGATGGTCAACCGACTGAGCCACCCAGGCGACCCCTTTTTTTAAAACAAAATTTTTTAACGTTTATTCATTTTTGGGAAATCACTGAATAAATAATAAATTGAGAAAAAGGAACTTTTCAGAAGAATTCCACATAATTTATGTAAGAAACGTTGTCCTCAAGGAGGCAGAGCACAAGATCCCTTTCGTTAATGTCAGCCACACACAATGACTTCCTTGAGACGGGTACAATATGAAAGGGGACACGTAAGTTTCACGAAGGGTCCTCATACACACAACCTCATCCGGGAGACGTAGGCCGATGTGAACAATGATAAGTCATGTTGCTGGGCTGTAGCCTTGATATGATGTCCTGAGAATGGCACTTTATACCCTGAGCTCTCTTCTCCAAAATATAGAAGCCCAAGATAATCATGAGGAAAGTACCATATTAATCCTGAGGTCCATTCTACAAGATACCTGACTAGTACTCAAGTCTGTCAAGATGATCAACAAGGAGGAGAATCTGGGAAAATGGCCCAGCAAAGAGGAGTCAGAGGAGACACGATTACAGAATGAGATGTGGTGTCTCGGTGGGTTCTTGAAACAGAAAAAGGACATTAGGTAAAGAATATGTAAATCTGAGTAAATCAAGTTGGAGTATCAAGCAAGACATTCAGGATTTCTAAGGGTTACTTCTGAGGAGAGCTCACTTACAAGCTAATCACTACTTTTTAAAAAAAAAAAATCACACCTTGTAGTTGTGTTGTAGTGGCCCCACATTCGTACACCGTGTGGCTTCCAGGTGGAGGCCTCCTCCCTTTGCCAGAGGCTGCAATGACAAACTCATCACTCACAGTGATGTGTGCTGTCCCCAATACTCCAGGAGTCCAGGAAGGGCTGGGCTTCCTTTCACGTGCTGGGAAGCCAAAGAAACAAGGATTTCTCCATCACTGCTGGATGGAGGGACTGATCCCTGTGACCCTGCCCTGTGGTGCCGGTGACCTTTCACTGGGAGACCGGACTCTGAGTTGGGTGGGTTATGTCAGCCACCCCTACTGGCACAGAGGTGACAGCACGTGAGACAGGGCCTCTGTCTGATTGAGACTGAGGCCTCTAACTTATCAACAGAGAACACATCAGGTATGTGATGAAATTTTATATTTGGTGGTCATGTCTCCTGAGGCTCTTCTTTCTGTGACCATTTATCAGAGTCCTCATTTTTGACAATCATCATAAAGGCAAACCATGAAGTATATGTTACCTGGTATGAATATTGCTGTGCCAAGTTGTTTTGTTTTCAATTCCATAAAATGTATTTTTCAGAGTTGTACCTCAATTCTTATTTTTGACTTTATTCTTACACCCTACTTCGATCCTGTAGGTCTTGACAAAACATGTAAAAACATGTATACATTTGACCCCCTTTCTTTGGAAGTGCACACTTAGTATTTGTTAGGTGTCAACCTAGAAATTTCAGCATGATTCGAAAAACTAATCACAGATAAGAGTGACATGTAAATGTCAATACATTTAAACTCCTTCTTGACCATGTAAAGGCATTATGCATAAATCTCACAATAGCTCATGATTTTATTGGTGATGTGTATTTTAAATTTTTACAGATACAGTAATACAGGACACAGGTCAACAACACGATGCACACCGATCACATTTCTGTACGCAGCACAGACATCAATGCACAGATACCATCAGACCCCCAGAAACCCCCGTCTGCTGCAGGCTGCACCTCTCTTGTCAGAGAGAGAAAATCTCATAAAAATTTTTTAGGACTGTGAGGGGGGTGAGTGAATGGGCAACTGTATGTGGTAGAAGTACATACAGTCTACATGTTTTTCTGAAGACAAGGAGATCTTATATTCCTTCTCCAGGCAAACCAGAGCCTGGGTACCTTGGAGTTGTGGCTCATGAGCAGAAACGGACTGACAGATGGGAAACACTCAGACACAGCTGCAGCGACACTTACGAATATCAAGCTGGGATTATCATAAACACTCAAAACAACTTGAAAAATGGAGGAGAGGGTGTAACAATAGACAAAGGTGCTCACCAGGAGAAGGATGGTTTTGGTGGCTCTGGATTCCGGGGAGGATGCAGAAGAAGCATTGGTTCTTCGAATATGTTGGACCTGCTGCTTGTGCCTGTACAGGATGAAAACCATGGAGCTGCTGGCCCAGAGCATGAGCCCCAGACATAACACATCGGGGAATGATAACAACAGTCCATACAGTGAGTCACTAGTTTTGTCATGACGAACCGAAGAACAGTATCCAAAATCCTTTCTGTTTGTGATGTTCTTATCACTCAATGTGCTCGTTAAGTACATAGGGAAAATGATATTCACCAGCGTTTGCAGGACCCAACACAGGAAAATAGAGGGGGAAAGGTATTTGGGCGCTTTAACTTTAAGCTCTGCCCACCTGGAGTTCCCAGGGCTGATGGTGACGGCCTGGTAGACGCTCAAGATGCAGATGCTACCAATGGACACTCCCCTCCCCACTCTGTGAAGAAGGGAAAGAAGTTTGCATCCAATGTCACTGAGGAAATGTTTCTGCCCAAATGCTGCCATGGTCTGGGGGACTCCTTTGCAGAGTAGGGCTAAGAAGTTGGCTACAATCAGGTGCTTATGAATGAAATCTGTGGACTTCCACCTGTACTCGGTGAAGGAAAGGATGATATAATGACAAAGAAGTGAGAAATTGCCCAGGATTCCAACAGTAGTCTGTGTTAAGAAGATCAGGCCGATGGCCAAATCCCATTTGGCCATTGTCTCTGGTCCCAGTCACTGACAGTTGCCTTCGGGGCTAGAATTTCCTGCATGGGAATATGAGGTGTGGGCCACATATATCACGTCAGCTGAAATCCACTACATTCTGCTTTCCAATCCTTGCCACTTGGAAACACCTACTTACAGTTTTCTTTTCATAGTTGCTTTCCGGGGCTGAATGTAGAACTTTTCAAGAGCCCTTATGGGGCGCCTGGGTGGCGCAGTCGGTTAAGCGTCCGACTTCAGCCAGGTCACGATCTCGCGGTCCGGGAGTTCAAGCCCCACGTCAGGCTCTGGGCTGATGGCTCAGAGCCTGGAGCCTGTTTCCGATTCTGTGTCTCCCTCTCTCTCTGCCCCTCCCCCGTTCATGCTCTGTCTCTCTCTGTCTCAAAATAAATAAACGTTAAAAAAAATTTAAAAAAAAAAAGAGCCCTTATAATGTAAAATCACTCCCGTGAAGGTCACTCACGTGAGAACTTCTTCATGCTCCACACATCTATGAGGTCGGCATTACTGTGGCTGTAAGTAAAAGATGAACAGAACAGACACACAGAGAGGTTAAGAATCTGTTCAAATCTGCTCCTTCAGGCTGCGTGGGGACTGGGAACCGGTTGGGCTGGAAACCGTGATAGTGCACTGAGCCCCCACGGTCTGCTAGACGGCTAGTTAGCTGTGTCCATCCAGGAATCAGATCCATGGTTACTTCTGATTTGACACCTTGTGGTTAACTTCAGAGTAGGGGGTGTTGTATAATTTTCATCACAACAAGTTTCCATTAATTTGTAAAGCTTTATTCCACAGGATAATATCAATTATGGGTAAGCCTTAAATACCTTAGTGAACGTGCATGCGCTCTGGCAATAGCATACTGCAGGAACCTGCAGTTATATGTAGTAGATGCAAGAAGGCAACAGAAAGACTCATGTGCTTTTATGTGAGGAACACAAGTGTAATGGCATTACACTGGAATTGCTGAATTATCACAACAATCCCATAAACTTTGGCACATGAAACACAGATGCATGATAAAATGGTGTAAGGCAGACTCTAAGTTATCCTTAATTTCGAGTGATACATGTACTTATTAGTGAGTACTTACGTGAATTAAGGAAAACTATTAGCAATGAACTAAGATTTGTGAAATATTAAACGCATCACTGGAAAATGACCTCTGTAAGGAATGTATCTTACACACTTTAGGATTCAAAATACTCGGTTTTTGTATTGATGGTAGAGTAATTTTTAAACACCTGGAAAGAACATGCTATGAACCTGAAAGCTGCTGTCTGAAAATCACCGTTTTTATGTCAACAGTCCCTTGCCTGTTCATTTCCTAACTTTCAGAATGAGTATAGTTTCACTGTAATCAACAGATGATGATGTCTTCCATGGAGACTCAGTTACTGTCCCCATGATTGTGTGCTACATCCAAGGTTACAGGAACACTTTCAATTCAAGACATTACCATTTGGATACACGTTCTGCACAGGATCAGAAGATTCCTGTAAATTCTTCATACATTTCACTACAACCATGGAGCTGTGAGAGTTGCACATCTAGTAACCCTGAAAACTTAGCCTGTAATTTCTATAATGTTAGAACAGGAGATTGATTTTACAATTCATTTCTTAAGGACTTAAAAATCAGTGTATATTATTACTTGCACTGAACACCAGCAATCACACTGAGCGAAGTTTAACTTCACTGAATTAAGAGCCATCAGGGACAGGTGAAGGTCTAGGACCCCACATCCTCTTAACTAGCTTAGCTCAAACCTCAGAAATATTGCACATTCCTGCATGGCTTTCACAGTGAATTAGGTAATCCACAGAATAGCACCCTTTTCTGATAGGATCACTCACCCAGACTCTTGATACAGACACTGCCTCTTAGACTGAAATGGATCCTCACCAACTCCTTCCTGCTGCCTGAGGGGCTCCATGGGAAGGGCACAGCAGCCAGTGGGAGGGGCCAGCCAGACCCTGAGATATAGGTTTGTGATTCTGTGAGGTCACCTGTCTCACCACTGCAATTATTTCATTTACAGCTGCACTGGGAATACAGGTTTGGGAGCTGAAGATGTTCCTGAAACTTTTCTCTCATGTGTTAATTATGATGAACAATTAACGACTTTCTGGTTAGAACCTTGTAGGAGACTATTTGTGGGAGGCTTGTTTTTTTCCCCCTCGATCCCTGTAGGTAGACGTGTCTCCTCTTAAGCACAGCAGGAAATAGTGTGTTCTGACACGTGAGGGATTAGTGGGGAAGGATGTGTATCTCCCTGGGTTCTTCACTTCCCAGAGAGGTTCCTCTACCCAGAAACTAGTACTTTCCTAATCCTCAGGCCACTGAAAGGAACCATCAGGTAAGGTTATTAGTAGAGAAACAGAATGAGACAAAATACTTGGGAAGAATATGCAGAGATACAAGCGAAAGGAAGAACATGATGTAAATAACTCACCATAGGATTCATTTCACACAAAGTTAATATGACATGTTTGAATGATTCAGTGCCAATTAATTTGAAGATTGTGTAGGAAAATTGGTTTTACCATTATTGACCCCATTGATAAGAATTAAAGACTGGACAATACCCAGAGAGGAAAGAGAGAAGTTTCTAAGAGTCTCTTCTTTTTTTTTTTTTTTTTAATTTTTTTTTCAACGTTTTATTTATTTTTGGGACAGAGAGAGACAGAGCATGAACGGGGGAGGGGCAGAGAGAGAGAGGGAGACACATAATCAGAAACAGGCTCCAGGCTCCGAGCCATCAGCCCAGAGCCCGACGCGGGGCTCGAACTCCCGGACCGCGAGATCGTGACCTGGCTGAAGTCGGAAGCTTAACCGACTGCGCCACCCAGGCGCCCCTCTAAGAGTCTCTTCTCACAGACTAAAGCAGTAGGATCAGATGGCTTAACCAGAAGTCTCTCCCAACCTATAAATGTTGGATGAGCCCATCCTCAGTTACTTAATTCAAGAGGATCAGAGAGCTCCAACAGTTCTGTACGCTTCCCCCCCCCCCCCTTGAATTTTCAGTAATGAGCACTTACTGCTTTGGTAAGAAGAAACACAAAGTAGGAGTTGAAACAGATCCTGTGGTTTTCCCTGCAGACAATTCCACTGTTGAAGTTCATTGTGCAATTACTAGCCATTTTCAAGTCAGAGCCGTAATGATGGGCAACTCAGACTGCACACAAACGTTAATGGTTTACACACTTACATACATCCGCAAACACACGTGTGTATACACCCAACCTCACATATACTCACATACTATTAGACCCATACGTGGTCATCGTGTACTCACAACTGTAATTGAAATTCACAAGTATTCAGGCACATCCTAAACACTTAGAAACTCACCCCCATTGACATATGTATTCACCACACCTTCACACTAACTCACAGTTCACAATCAGTTTAAGAAAATCAACATAGGCTTTCACCGTGGGTGTGTGTGTCTTGATGAAATGTTCAAATGCAGAAAAAGAGGAGTACCTCCAGACTTCTGGGCTGTCTGGAGGCCTTTATTATCATTTGTAATGCTTTGAAGCCCTAAACTACCCATACGGAGAATATATACAATATACAGTCTTAAAAATTGCTTTGAGCATCACCACTCTAAGTCGGATGTGTGGTGGGGATGTTGGGGTGTGGGGGGGAGTGGCAGTGCATGGGTGTGTGACAGAGCAGGTGAGAGAGAGGGCATAGGAAAGAAGAACATAGAGACAACATGGTGCAGAGGTCCTGGGGGGAGGGAAGAAAATAGCACAGGAGAAGACACAAGGTAGAGGGATAAAAGACAAACGTGTGCTCAATGCCACAGGGGAGTTGCCACGTTTGCTGGTACGTGGAGACATCGTGTGCTGGGAAGTGATCGGTAAGAGGCATACTGGGATCTTGGGAAAAAGAGGTGCAGAGTTTCATGGGGTGGAAGGGGATAATCGAAACGGACACTTCGTAGGGAAGATGTTAATGGTCGGTGTGGGCACGAGACACACAAGACAGTGTCTTGGAGTGGTGAAAATAATGGTGGGAGGATGAAGGGAAAAAGTGTGGGGCGGGTGTGCTTTGGAGGAGGGCAGCGTGGCCCAAGGCAATAGAGAATGTCTGAAGAGGAGAGGAACCCTGGAGGAGACCTTGAACAAGGCAAAAGAGGCAGAGGGCATTCAGGGGGCCAGTGAGGGTAGTGGGCAGTGAGGGAATCCAGGAGAAAGGGTCAGAGGAGATCGGGATGGAGTAATGCATGTGGGTGTGGATTGGATTCCTGCAGGAGTGGAGGCTGGGGCACCGCAAGGTGTGGGTGTAGAGGACCCAGGAAATGGGTGAGATACTGGTATTGGGAGTGGAATTTCGGCAAGACAAAGAAAGGGCGGGACCTCACCGGTCCTGGGGCTGATAGAAGGCAAGGAGGGTGGCACTGGAGTCCCTGGAATAGCGGTCACCTAGAGACAGATGTCAAAAAGGTGACGGGAAGGAGGTTGGAGTGGGATGCACAAGTCTCCTAGGGCTGAGTCCAGGTGAGGGATGTGTGGAGGTTTAGCAGGTGACTGGGGCTCCCAGGGTGGGGGCATGAGGACCCTGGTGGGAGAGGAGCATACGGTGGGGAAGAGGAGCCAGGGAACTGGGAGGGTGCGAGTGGCACAAGGCAGGTTGGAGGTCACTGCTTGACACCCATTCGTTAGTTCTCGATTTACGGGCAAATATCAAGTGTCATGGATAGTTAGTTCCTAATTTCAGCTCAGGAGGCAGAACTCTTGCTCAATTAAAACGTGCCCCCACATCATGAACTAGAGCATACAGTACAGGAGGGAAGGTGCAGTGTTGGGTGGCAAATCTCAGCCATTCCTTGGGAAATCAGGTGCAGGATGTGACTGGTCGGTCAGGCTGGAGAGGCTTTTACTGGTATCCAGAGTTGCAAGTGTGGGAAAGAGCTGTCTCATCCCAAACTCTGCATCTCTGTTGAAGAACTGTTATGGGTCAAGGACATTTTATGCCCCAACATTGATCTGATGAAGATTCTTTTATGTATTGTGATATTTCTAAGACCTAACCCTTTGTTTTAACAATATGAGCTTTAAGAACACTTAACCTTTTTTAGGATACCTGAAAATTGGAGAGAAATTCAGCCATGTTTTTTCATTCTAAGAAACCATATGAAAAGGGAACCAGAGGTGAGAGAGTTGTGAATGTAATGATAATTCTAATTTTTTTTTTTACAAAATTTCCACTGATTTCATAATAATTACAGGCAGATGTCCATATGGAGGGTGACTCTTGGCTTTGTTATGATACCAAGTAAGATGGATTTGGAGGATTAAGGTTACTAATGAAATTACCTTTAAGCAGTATGTTATCCTAGATGATCTGCTGGATCCAGAGTAATTCCAAGATCCTTAAAGAGAGAGAGAATCCAGAGATACTAGCTACAAGAGGAAATCAGAGATTTGAAGCATAAAGACTGTTGCTGTCTTTGAGCCTAAGTGTAGGTGGGCACATGTGAAAACCACAAGATGGCAATTAATTGTGCTAACGACCTAAAAGATGATAGAAGTGGAATAATACGTAGGATCTGGAGAAGGAAGTCCAAGCTGATTGACACCTTGATTTAGAAGGTGACATTGTAATCAGAGTACCCAGCCAAGACCCAAATGGTTTTCATTTAAGAACTGTTATGAAAATAAATTTGTGCCTTGTTTTTTTTAAAAAAAATTTTTTTTTCAATGTTTATTTATTTTGGGACAGAGAGAGACAGAGCATGAACGGGGGAGGGGCAGAGAGAGAGGGAGACACAGAATCGGAAGCAGGCTCCAGGCTCCGAGCCATCAGCCCAGAGCCTGACGCGGGGCTTGAACTCACGGACCGTGAGATCGTGACCTGGCTGAAGTCGGACGCTTAACCGACTGCGCCACCCAGGCGCCCCTGTGCCTTGTTTTTAAATATCTGCTAAGTATTTATAGCAGTGCAAGTGACTAAATGTGTATTCTTCCAACTCCCCCCCCCCACCCTTAATCCCATGGTGAAACCGAATCCCCAATATTTGGAGAAGGGGCCTTGTGGTGATGAGGGTGAGCTCTCCTGAATGAGAACATTGACCTTGTAAAAATGACCCCAGAGCTTTCATTGAACCCTTCCACCAAGAGAGTACACAGTGATAGGATGGCTATATACGAGCAGGAAGTGGGCACAGGATATGATAGTTGTTAACACTTCCCAGGTGATCGTCAGGGGAAGCCAACAATGACAACCACTTTGCGAAAAACTGCTTCTCAAAGTATTGTGTGTATGTGAATCTCCTGCATTTCTGTTGAAACAGAGTCTACAGGAGAACCTTACTCTAAGAGATTGAGATACAGCTGCGGTCCAGCCGATGAATTAGCATTTGCAACACAGTCTCTGGTGGTGGTGCTGCTGCTTCTCTCCCCAGGACTCTTTCCACAGCATCCCCCCCACCCAATCCCCCTTTCGGTAGCACTAGAGAGAGCAAGCAGAGCACACCTGACCCTCTTACTCGCCTACGTCCCATCTCAACACAGATGCTGTGGGTTCCTCACATGTAGCAACTGAAGAGGAAGGAATAGAACCCGCACAGGTGATTCCCGTGGGGACGGAGGGGCTGCTAGAGGGAAAGTCTGAGGACCCTCCAGGGAAGCCTGAGCGCGCAGTTGCACGTGGCAGGTCCTAGGAGGGAGTTGGCCTTCTTGGGCGGCCTCTGCGCAGGCGCGAGCTCGGGGATGGGCGTGTGGGCGTGGCTACAGCCTCGTTGCCCCTGCGCGCATGTCCCGCAGGGTCAGGTGACCGTTGAGCTCCCGCAGACGCCCTTGGCCCTTCCAGGTGAGGAACTGGCTTAGAGCTGCGGCTTCTCCTCCTGGAAGGTTAGTTGTGAGGGAGTGTGGGCTGGCGGTGGCCTGGGGGTGCTTGCGGGCCCCAGGGAGGCACGGGACCGCGTGCTGAGGGCAGCTCGGCTCTGGGCTCACGGCTGCCCGGAGCCTGCCCGCGACAGGCGGGTGTCAGGGTCGCGTGAGAGGGACAGATTCGCACTAGAGTCTGGTGGCGCTTTTAACTGTGTGTCTTCGGTGACGGGTCCCAGTACCCGGTGCTGCCCTCGAGGGCGTCTAGGTGGGAATGGAGGAAGGATTTGGGTTCCCGGGTGGGGGTGGGGTTGAGGGGAGTTGCGATGTTCGCCCTTTGGTGCGCACGCACGAGGTCCTGGGCTGCAAGGGAGTGGAATGAGCGAGTTCCAGGACCCACCTGGAGAGGAGAGAGCGCGAGTTAGTGCCTCGATGGGTTTTGTGCTCCCATTTGTGGCTGCAGGTAGAGCGGAACATGAGCCCTGGTCAGTGAGCTTGGGTGGTCGAGGGGTCCAGATGTTGGGGGATCAGGTGTGGACTGGAGGTCCTGAGCGTGACGGGGGCAGGATGGGCCGGAGACTTGGGCATAATGCGAGGTGGGTGAGGGGGCGCGTGTAGCAGGACCAGCACTGTTGGGAGGCCTCCTCAGCTGCGGTCTGGTTGTGTGCGGGGCTGAGCCAGCCCGGTGTCCAGGCGCCGGCGCAAGTGTGGGCCGAGCAGCGAGCACGCCGCTTCTAGCACTCGTGATCCACGTGGCAGGTGCGAGCGCTCGGGCCCAGACGCTGCCGGAGGAGAGCCGAGCTGCCAGCCATGTGCAGAGGCCGGACCTCCAGGGCCTCCACGCGGCCACCTCGCGTGAGTCGTGTGTTCACCTGGACCCGCGTGCTTCTGGAGGAGTGGCGCGATGTCCCGGCATAAGTCTTGCAAATTGCACTCCGCGTTGCCCGCCGATTCTTCTCACGGTCGGATTTGTCTCAGAGATTCTCGCAGCGCACACGTGAAGGTAGTTTCATCCCAGATTTGTTTGAAAACGAACAAGTGGAAGTATTTTAAACGGGCAACGATAGATGTTTGAATTATGTGTGTAAGGGACGGAAGCCTTTGGAACTGTTACCTTAAATGTATATTCGATGACATACAAAGATATCTTTAACCCATATAAATGAAAGCGGTTATAACACAGCCTTTAGAGAGTGTCAGCGTATTGTCACCTTTTGAGTGCAATATAAGTATCCTAGGGGTGTCAGGTATGGAAAATAACGTGAAGGTTATCGTATATTCACATCACAAGTTTGAGCGTGCATTTCACTCTATTATAGGACCACAGGCTTTTTTTTTTTAATTTAGTGATAGTTTCTCGTGTTAATAAAGTGTATTGGTTAAGATAAAATTGTAAAATAATCATTTCAGTTTTCCCATGTAGTTTTTTAAAGATTTGTTTACTTTTTAAAGTTTGTCTATTTAAGGAATCTCCACACCGAATGTGGAGCTCAGACTCACAACCCAGAGATCACGAATCACATGATCTATAGGCTGAGCCAGCCAGGAGCCCTATTTTTTTCCCGTATTTTTAAAGAACACTTAATCTGTTCACAGTGTTACATGTAGTAATGTGTTTCATTGTCTACAAAGCATTACAGTTGAATCATATCTAGAAAAATAAGGCAAGTTGAATATTTAGGTTATAAGATTAACATAATTTAATGCCTCTGTACCAAAAGTTTTCATTAAGTGATTTTTTGTTAGAATTGCTTAACACCTGTATAACACTGATCCCTAACTAGGGTAATTTTCCTGTGGTTTCCCCCCCATCCCCTGCCCCGCCCAAGATCATGTGGCAGTGTTTAGTGACCTTTACATTTGGGGAGGAGTGAGGTGCGGGTTGCTTCTGGCACATAGTGGAGTGGGAGATATAGGCACATGTCCTGCTATGTACAGGACACATCCCACCACAGAGAGGTATCTAGGTCACAGGTCAGTAGTGCCAAGGTTGGGAACACTGATCCAAAGGGTCTGATGATTTTTCTTGTATAAAATTCTCATTCGTTTGTATATTGGTGGATTTTGCACGGAAGTACATGCATTTCCTTTTTCAGAAATTGCGAAGAGTTCTGTCTTTGGGGAGGAAGACAGACATGTGGAAGTGTTGGAAGAAGGGATGAAACCTGTGAGGTTGAATTGCAGTTGGAAATTCCAATAGGAGATTCAGTTTTTATTTTTTTAATTAATTAAGTTTTAATTTACATCCAAGTTAGCATAGAGTACAACAATGATTTCAGCAGTAGATTTCTTATTGCACCTTACCCACTTAGCCCATCCGCCCTCCCACAACCCCTCCAACAACCCTCTGTTTGTTCTCTATATTTAAGAGTCTCTTATGTTTTGTCGCCCTCCCTGTTTTTATATTATTTTTGCTTTCCTTCCCTTATGTTCATCTGTTTTGTATCTTAAGTTCCTCATATGAGTGAAGCCATATGAACTTTGTCTTTCTCTCACTGAGTAATTTCATTTAACCTAATACCCTCTAGTTCCATCCATGTAGTTGCAAAAGGCAAGATTTCATTATTTTTGATTGCCGAGAAATACTCCATTGTATACATAAACACCACATCTTCTTTGTCCATTCATCTGTCAGTGGACATTTGGACTCTTCCCATACTTTGGCTCTTGTCGATAACACTGCTATAAACATAGGGATGCATGTGCCCCTTTGAAACAGCATACCTGTATCCCTTGGATGTATTCCTAGTAGTGCAATTGCACGGTCATAGGGTAGTTCTGTTTTTGATTTTTTGAAGAACCTCCATACTGTTTTCCAGAGTGGCTGCACCAGTTTGCATTCCCACCAGCAGTGCAAAAGAGATCCTCTTTCTCTGCATCCTTGCCAACATCTGTTGTTGCCTGAGTTGTTAATGTTAGCCATTCTGACAGGTGTAAGGTGGTATCTCATTGTGGTTTTGACCTGTATTTCCCTGATGATGAGTGATGTTGAGCATTTTTTCATGTGTCGGTTGGCCATCTGGATGTCTTCCTTGGAGAAGTGTCTATTCATGTCTTTTGCCCATTTCTTCACTGGATTATTTGTTTTTTGGGTGTTGAGTTTGATAAGTTCTTTTTAGATTTTGGATACTAACCCTTTATCTGATATGTCGTTTGCAAATATCTTCTCCCATTCTGTCAGTTGCCTTTAGTTTTGCTGATTGTTTCCTTTGCTGTGCAGAAGGTTTTTATTTTGACGAGGTCCCAGTAGTTCATTTTTGCTTTTGCTTCTCTTGCCTCTGGAGACGTGTTGTGTAAGAAGTTGCTGTGGCCAAGATCAAAGAGGTTTTTGCCTGCTTTCTGCTCGAGGATTTTG
Organism: Prionailurus bengalensis; assembly: GCF_016509475.1. NCBI lineage: Eukaryota > Metazoa > Chordata > Mammalia > Carnivora > Felidae > Prionailurus > Prionailurus bengalensis. The sequence continues at coordinate 6,568,276 of NC_057352.1, read as the reverse complement.
ATGGCTTCCTGTCTTACATTGAGGTCTTTCCTCCATTTTGAGTTTCTTTTTGTGTATGGTGTAAGAAAGTGGTCCAGGTTCATTCTTCTGCATGTCGCTGTCCAGTGTTCCCAGCACCACTTGCTGAAGAGACTGTCTTTATTCCATTGGATATTCTTGCCTGCTTTGTCAACGATTAGTTGGCCATACGTTTGTGGCTCCATTTCTGGGTTCTCAATTCTGTTCCATTGATCTGAGTGTCTGTTCTTGTGCCAGTACCATACTGTCTTGATGATTACAGCTTTGTAGTATAACTTGAAGTCTGGGATTGTGATGCCTACTGCTTTGGTTTTCTTTTTCAAGATTGCTTCGGCTATTCGGGGTCTTTTCTGGTTCCATACAAATTTTAGGATTATTCATTCTAGCTCTGTGAAGAATGCTGGTGTTATTTTGATAGGGATTGCATTGAATATATAGATTGCTTTGGGTAGTATTGACATTTTAACAATATTTGTTCTTCCTCTCCAGGAGCATGGAATCTTCTTCCATGTTTTTGTGTCTTCAGTTTCTTTCATAAGCTTTCTATAGTTTTCAGTGTATATATTTTTCACCTCTTTGGTTAGATTCATTCCTAGGTATTTTATTGTATTTGGTGCAACAGTAAATGGGGTCGATTCCTTGATTTCTCTTTCTGTTGCCTCATTGTTGGTGTAGAGGAATGCAACCAATTTCTGTGCATTGATTTTATATCCTGCCACTTTGCTGAATTCATGAATCAGTTGTAGCAGTTCTTTTGGTGGAATCTTTAGGGTTTTCCATATAGAGTATCATGTCATCTGCGAAGAGGGAAAATTTGACCTCCTTCTGGCCTATTAGGATGCCTTGTATTTGTGTTGTCTGATTGTAGAGGCTAAGACTTCCAATACTATGTTGAATAACTGGTGAGAGTGGGCATCCCTTTCTTGTTCCTGACCTTAGGGAGAAAGCTCTCAGTTTTTCCCCATTGAGGATGATATTAGCATTGGCTCGTTCATATATGGCTTTTATGATCTTGATTTATCATCCTTCTATCCCTGCTTTCTTGAGGGTTTTTATCAAGAAAGGGTGCTGTATTTTGTCAAATGCTTTCTCTGCATCTATTGAGAGGATCATATGGTTCTTGTCCTTTCTTTTATTGATGTGATGAATCACATTAATTGTTTTGCAGATATTGAAGCAGCCCTTCCTCCCAGGTATAAATCCCAATTGGTCATGGTGAATAATTTTTTTAAGGTATTGTTGGAGCCAGTTGGCTAATACCTTGTTGAGGATTTTTGCATCCTTGTCCATCAGGGAAATTGGTCTGTCATTCCTCTTTTTAGTGGGGTTGCTGTCTGGTTTTGGAATGAAGGTAATGCTGGCTTCATAGAATGAGTTTGAAAGTTTTCCTTTCGTTTCTATTTTTTTGGAACAGCTTCAAGAGAATAGGTGTTAATTCTTCTTAAATGTTTGGTAGAATTCCCCTGGAAATCCATCTGGCCCTGCACTCTTGTTTTGGGGAAGGTTTTTTTTTTTTTAAATAAAAAAATTTTTTTTTAACGTTTACTCATTTTTTTGATATAGAGAGAGCGTGAGCAGGGGAGGGGCAGAGAGAGAGAGGAAGACTCAGAATCTGAAGCAGGCTCCAGGCTCTGAACTGACAGCATGGAGCCCAACGCAGGGCTAGAACTCACGGACTGTGAGATCATGACCTGAGCTGAAGTCGGATGCTCCACCGACTGAGCCACCCAGGCACCCCTTGGGGAAGGTTTTTGAGTACTAGTTTGATTTCCTTACTGGTTATGGGTTTGTTCAAATTTTCTATTCCTGTTTCAATTTTGGTAGTGTATGTGTTTCTAGGAATTTGTCCATTTTTTCCAGATTGCCTATTTTATTGGCATATAATTGCTCATAATATTCTCTTACTGTTTTGATTTCTGTTGTGTTGGTTGTGATCTCTCCTCTTTCATTCTTGATTTTATTTATTTGGGTCCTTTCCTTTTTCTTTTTGATCAAACTGGCTAGTGGTTTATCAGTTTTGTTAATTCTTTCAAAGAACCAGCTTCTGGTTTCATTGATCTATTCTGTTTTTGGTTTTGTTTTGTTTTGTTTTGTTTTGTTTTTTGGTTTCGATCGCATTAATTTCTGCTCTGATCTTCATTGTTTCCTGCCTTCTGCTGGTTTTTGGTTTTATTTGCTGTTCTTTTTCCAGCTCTTTAAGGTGTAAGGTTGGGTTGTGTATCTGAGATCTTTCTTCCTTCTTTAGGAAGGCCTGGGTTGCTGTATACTTTCCTCTTACGACCTCCTTTGCTGCATCCCAGAGGTTTTGGGTTGTGGTGTTATCATTTTCATTGACTTCTATAATTCTTTTTAATTTCCTCTTTAACTGCTTCCGTAGCCCACTCATTCTTTAGTAGGATGTTCTTTAGTCTCCAAGTATTTGTTACCTTTCCAAATTTTTTCTTGTGGTTGATTTCAAGTTTCATAGCATTGTGGTCTGAAAATATGCACGGTATGATCTCGATCTTTTTGTACTTGCTGAGGGCTGATTTGTGTCACAGTATGTGGTCTATTCTGGAGAATATTCCATGTGCACTGGAGAAGAATGTATATTCTGCTGCTTTAGGATGAAATGTTCTGAATATAACTGTTAAGTCCATCTGGTCCAGTGTGTCATTCATAGCCATTGTTTCCTTGTTGATTTTGCAATTAGATGATCTGTCCATTGCTGTGAGTGGGGTGTTGAAGTCTCCTACTGTTATGGTATTACTATCAATGAGTTTCTTTATGTTTGTGATTAATCGATTTATATATTTCGGTGATTTCACGTTTGGTGCATAAATGTTTACAATTGTTAAATCTTCTTGGTGGGTAGACCCCTTAATTATGATATAATGCCCTTCTTCATCTCTTGATACAGTTTCTATTTTAAAGTCTAGATGGTCTGATATAAGTACAGCTACTTACCGGCTTTCTTTTGTTGACCATTAGCATGATAGATGGTTCTCCATCTCCTTACTTTCAATCTGAAGGTGTCTTTAGGTCTAAAGTGGGTCCCTTGTAAACAGCATATAGATGGATCTTGTTTTCTTATGCATTCTGTTACCCTGTATCTTTTGATTGGAGCATTGAGTCCATTGATATTAGAGTGAGTACTGAAAGATATGAATTTATTGCCATTATGTTGCTTGTAGAGTTGGAGTTTCTGGTGGTGTTCTCTGGTCCTTTCTAGTCTTTGTTGCTTTTGGTATTTAATTAATTAATTTCATCTTTTTTCCCCATCACAGAGTCCCCCTTAAAATTTCTTGCAGGGCTGGTTTAGTGGTCACAAACTCCTTTCATTTTTGTTTGTCTCGGAAACTTTTTATCTCTCCTTCTATTTGGAATGACAACCTTGCTGGGTAGAGAATTCTTGGCTGCATATGTTTCTGATTCAGCACACTGAATATATCCTGCCACTCCTTTCTGGCCTGCCATGTTTCTGTGGATAGGTGTGCTGCAAACCTGATCTGTCTTCCCTTGTAGGTTAAGGACTTTTTTTCCTTTGTTGCTTTCATGATTCTCTCCTTGCCTAAGTATTTTGTGAATTTGACTATGATATGCCTTGTTGATGGTCGGTTTTTGTCGAATCTAATGGGAGTCCTCTGTGCTTCCTGGATTTTGATGTCTGTGTCTTTCCCCAGGTTATGAAAGTTTTCAGCTATGGTTTGCTCACATAACCCTTCTACCCGTATTTCACTCTGTTCTTCTTCTGGGACCCCTGTGATTCTGATGTTGTTCCTTTTTAATGAGACACTGCTTTCTCTAATCTAAATTGTGCTCCTTTGCCTTAATCTCCCTCTTTTTCTCTGCTTCGTTATTCTCCATAAGTTTGTCCTCTGTATCACTGATTCTCTGTTCTGCCTCATCCGTCCTTGCCACCACAGCATCCATTCGTGATTGCAGCTCAGTTATAGCATTTTTTATTTCATCCTGACTAGTTTTTACTTTTTTTTTTTTTAATCTAAACAGAAAGGGATTCTAATCTATTTTTGACCACAGCTAGTATTCTTATTGTCATGATTCTAAAATCTGGTTCAGACATCTTGCTCGTATCTGTGTTGGTTAAGTCTCTGGCTGTCGTTTCTTCCTGCTCTTTATTTTGTGGTTGAATTCCTTTGTTTCATCATTTTGAAGGGAGAAGAGGAATTAATGAGGTTAAAAAATTAAAATTAAAAAAATTAAAATTAAAAAAATATTACAATTAAAAAATTAAAAACAAACACACACACACACACATACAAATTGAATGAATGATGCTAGATCCTAGGTGTGTTTTGGTCTGGGTGTTTAAGTTGCTTGATGGATTAGAGAAAAAAGGGGAAAGAAGAAAAAAGAAATTGTGTGAAAATTTGAAAAAACGATTACATTGAAGTGGACTAAAATGAAATGATGTACGTAAACTAGAATTTGAAACAACTTACACAAAAGTGAAAAATATAGTAGAAAAAATTAAAAATACTTTTAATAAAAATTAAAAATAAAAATGAATTCTTTCTTTCTGTATTCAAGGAAAAAGAAACAAAAAAGATAAAAAAGGAAATTGTTTCATAATTTGAAGAAATGAATATAGTGAAGTAGAGTAAAATAAAATGATGGAGTTAAATAGAATTTGAAAAATTTACACAAAAGTAAAAAATATAGTAAAAAATAAAAATATTTTTAATAAAAATAAAAATAAATTTTTCCCCTAATGTAATCAAGAAAAAGGAAATGAAAAAGAGAAAAAAGAGGAAAAAAAGGAAAAAAAAAGAAAATCGAATAGATTGGCCTGCTAATAGACTGAAATAGGATTGAAATTACTTCGTTTTTCCCCTAGAAGTCAGACTATGAAGTGCTTTATAGTCCATAAACTAAGCAGGTGTTGACACTTCTGTTCTTGAAGAGTGAGGTTGGCCCAGTTGGGTGGTGCTAATGTAATGGCTCCTTTCTCCCCTAGTTGGCGCTGCCAGCCTATTGGGGTGGATTGTTGTGGCGCTTGTAGGTGGGTGTGCGCATGTACAGGAGCGGTGAAAATGGCGTCACCCAGCTACCCAGTCTCTAGTATGGGAACTCTCTTCTCCCTGATCAGCAATTGCTCACCTATCCTTTGTCTTCAGCTTTCATTCACTCCCCACTTTTATGCTGTCCCTGACCAAGCCCCAGGTAGTACCTCTCTCCTGAGTTTTGTCTCAGATGCGACTGCCTTCCCCGGCCCCCCGCTTCTGAGGTACTGCGGCTTTGACTCATTGGAGGGTCTCACCGAGCAATGGCCGGGTGCCAGCCCCACCCAGGAAAGTTTGTGGGACTGTGCTGCTGCTGATGCCCAGAGACTGCAGCCAGGTGCCAGCCCGCCCCAGAAAAAGTTCACGAGATAGTGTAGCAGCAGCATTTCAGGGATTATGGAAAATCACAGCACACATCTGGCACCAGGCTTCACCCTTAATGACCTTGTTCAGCACCAGTGAATGTGACCATTGTCTGGGGTCTGCTGGGCCCAGGTGGCCTCACAGCCTCTACCAAGTGTCCTTCCAGCAGTGGAACCGCTTCTCCCTGTGTGGCCCAAGAACCTCCCGGGCCCCACTCTGCTCCTGGGGATTTGCCCTTCCCACCAGAGCACCACCAGGTATCGGGGACGCCAGGAATTGGGGATGCCTGTGATACACACACGCTCGCTGCCAGTCCCTTAGTTGTCTGACATCAGTATTTCCTGCTCCTTCACTGTGAGCCCCTCTCTGCCATCAGGGATCATGAAAAGTAAGAGCCCCTCCTAAAGCAGACAACAGTCTCTTCGGAGATACTCACAAACTTGTAATTGGATTTGGTAATGAGTCCTGGGAGAAAGTTTTTCAGAAGTATTGTCAGCTACCGAAGGCTGTGCTGTCACTGCCACCATGTGTGAAATGATAATTGCAGTTCTGACAGGAGGGGAGGTCACAGATCACAAAGCCTCATCTCTGGTCTGGCTGCCTCCCTCCCTCACACGTACTGGCTGCTGTGACCTTCACGCTGCGCCCCCATCCTTCAACGTGACGAGTCCAGTGAGTTCTTTCTCTGTCAGACTGAGAGGCAGCCCCTGTAAGGAAGGACGTGTGAGTAAGTGTTCGTGTCTGGAAAGGGATCCTGAGGGTCGGGACAGACCAGGGGAAGAGCTAAAGAGGGAGGTGGAGTAGTTCCTTGGGTGTGAGCTGAGAGTTTTCAGTGTCAGTAGAGATGTGCTTACAATGTCTTATGCTTATAATACAGAGAAGGGTAGAGCAGAAACAGTTTTCTAATCCTTTACAGAGATTGTGTAGATGAATCTGTTTTTAGAATTTTTTTAAAAATACGTTTATTTCTTTACTTTGAGAGAGACAGAGATAGCAGAGTGGGGTAGGGGCAGAGAGAAAGGGAGAGAGAATCCCTCTCAGGCTCTGCACTGTCCGTGGGGATCCCAACATGGGGCTCAAACTCACAAAACCATGACATCATACCAGAGCAGGAACCAAGAGTCAGTTGGGGCAACGTTCACTCTAATTATGGGACCAGACAAGAGGTGCCTGGGGCATGTGAATCTTGGCTCATTCTCTCTGGTTTAATAATATTCTAATATGAATCCCAATCTCAGAACTAATATTCTAATGATTTTTAACTTACGTGACACACACAATTCCATATTCTTAGAACCATTTTACGTGTGTCTTGTATTTTACTGTCTTTTACAATCTTGCCTTAGTGCTAATAGTTTCACTCAATGCACATTTTGTTAAATACCTCAGCATTTAAAACATAATCATCAATAACTGTTTCATCTTATAGTAGGATTTTATAAACCGTTGATTAGAGAACAAGGTACTATGATGTAATATTGTGTGTGGAAGCCATGACTTTTGTTCTTACTGTGACAGGAAATGACGCTTTCTACTACCAAAGTATTGTTAGCAAATACTGCATTTATTAAATCTAATGTGGACACAGGGATGTCTCCTGCAGGATTAGCCTGTAATTCATGCCTTGAACTTTATTATGATATTAAAACTTTATTTACATATGTTATTCACCTAAATAAAATATCCTTAATGAAAAATGTATGCTTTTTACACCAAACATATAAAATAAAATGTAGTGTGAAATAAGATGGAAAAGTATAAATGCAAAATTAAATATGCATCTGGATTATTTGAAGGCACAGCTGACGTGCATTGTTAGTGGAGTACAGAGGTTCAGACACTGTCTTCGCTCCAACGTGCCCGGTTCCAGTCTCCACTCGGCCCCTAACCAACGTGTGAACTTAGATTGCTTACCCTGTGTGCCTAGCTTGTCTTTATCTCTGCCATGGAAATAATGTTCGTGCCTCCATCATGCATTTAGGAAAAGAAAAAAGATTCCATATGTATGGTAGTAGGCAGTGATTCATGCATTTTAAGTGGTATTTGAAGGTTATTTTTTGGGGGCACCTGGGTGGCTCAGTCGGTTAAGCGGCCGACTTCAGCTCAGGTCATGATCTCGCGGTCCGTGAGTTGGAGCCCCGCGTCGGGCTCTGTGCTGACAGCTCAGCCGGGAGCCTGTTTCAGATTCTGTGTCTGCCTCTCTCTGACCCTCCCCTGTTCATGCTCTGTCTCTCCCTGTCTCAAAAATAAATAAAACGTTAAAAGAAAATAAAGGTTATTTTTTCCACTGTGGGAGGCACCTTGACACAGTCAAACTGAAGTAAATATGTTTCCCAGAGATGATGTGTCTCAACTGATATGATACATGCAGTCCAAAAGACATGTTCCAGTGCAGGATACTCGAATTCTGAAGACCAGTATTACTCACTGGGATCTGTCAGAATGGACACCAGGATTTGGCAATGAGAACAGTTTCCTCTTCATTGATGATGGTTGGAATCCTTGGCATTTTCTCACTTCTTTACCATCGTCTCTTCCTCTTCTACAGGGAATCCAGGTTGAGAGCCTGAGATGTGATTCTTAGGCACCTGATTATACTTGCTTCTTGGTCATTTCCTTTTACGGGTGTCCCCAAGACATTGGCAGCCATTAGTTGAAACATTCTTTGATGCATTTCTGAGTGCACATCTGTTTTCTGTCCTGACAACGCTGGCAGAGTGTGTTCATTGGCACCAGCTGCCTCTTCGCCCCGAGACCTCCAGGTAGGTGGAGACTTTTTTCTTGGATGGTTTGTATTTAAAAAGTTAAAAGACATGGGGGCACTTGGGTGGCTCAGTTAGTTGAGCGTTTCACTCTTGATTTTGGCTCAGGTCATGATCTCACGGTTCCTCGGATCGAGCCCTGTGTCATTTCATTTATTTTTTTAATATTTAAAAAATGAATCAATAAAAAAGTAAACAATAAATCACTGGTATTTCACAAATGACCACGTTGGTGTATGCAGTTCCAAGATGAAGAAACAGAATGTTTCTAGATCCCCGGGTATCCTCTTGTGCTCTCTCTCTCAGTCACTGTCCCCATGGGTATAGTTTTCTTAGCTATATTTGTAGGATTGTGATGTATGGGAATAGGTTCATAACTCTCCAACATTTGAAAGATAAGACCACTTCTGCCCATTTTGTACTTGATATAAATGGAGTCATCCTGCCTGAAATGGGTAATGATGACTTCTTTCTCACTCCATATGACGTTTGAAAATTCATCCGTGTTGTTTCATATCACTGTTGGCATTTTGGCTTTGCCAGATCAGACTCCATCGTGTGAATATGAAAAGATTCATTGACTGCTGGTGCTGTTAATGGGAAGTGGGTATTCCTGAGTTTGGGCTATTATGAGTAATGAGTAATGCTTGCTTATACACTTTGTAACCAGTCTTGGGGATACCTGACAGATTTGTGTTGAGCATATTCGTGGGAGTATATATGTTGGAGCATAGTAGCATATCCACACCGCTAAAATACATACTACCACACATTTCCAGATGTTAGTACCAGTTTCACCTCCTGCCAGCAGAGTTTGAGATTGTTGGTGACCCACATCTCTGCCAAGACTTGTTATCCTCAGTTTAGATTTCTGGGTAGTGTTTGATGGCACCAGTTAGTAGTGTCATATTTGAAATTTTTCTGACTACTACATTGAACATTTTTACACATGTATTGTCTGTTGAGTAAACCCCTTTTTGAAGTTTCAGTTGGAATGGTTTGTCCACTGTTTGTTGTGTAGTCTTCAGGAATTCTTTGTGCTGGTTACAAATGGAGTGTGTGGGGCATTTTGATGAGAACCACCTCTTAATATAAAATCATTTTACAGTATGATTAATATGTTCATTGCTGTTTAAGAAGTATTTTCTTATGGGGTGCCTATGTGGCTCAGTCGGTTAAGTGTCCGATTTCAGCTCAGGTCATGATCTCACAGTCCGTGAGTTTGAGCCCCGCATCGGGCTCTGTGCTGACAGCTCACAGCCTGGAGCCTGCTTCGGATTCAGTGTCTCCCTCTCTTTCTGCCCCTCCCCTGCTCTCTCTCTCAAATAAACATTAAAAACTTTTTTAGAAAAGTAATATTTTCTTATTATAAGGTACTGGAAATTGTTTTTTTTTTTTTTTTGCTGGAAGAATACATTATATCTTTGAAATTCAGATCAGCAAACTAGTCAAAGTTAATTCATTTTAGGAAGTGGTAGTGATTAAGCTTTCCTTTCCCCAGTATGGCTGGCACATTTCAGGTTCTTCTGACAATGTTGCCTTGTGCTTTCTTTCCCTTTGCTCTCACCTGCCCTTGCTTCTCCAGGATAACAGCACTTCATCCTTACTGCTTGACTTTTCAGTTAAATAGACTGCAAATCTCTCCATCTCTTCCCATCACAGGAAGTCATGGCAGTCAAACAGGAGCACTCAATTCATGTTATTCATCATGTGAAAAGGCTTCAGGGAGCCTTTGCCCAGAGAAATGATTGTTGTCATGATAGAAAGGAAAACAGGTTTTTTTTTTAAATGTAATTTATTGTCAAATTGGTTTCCATACAACAGCCAGTGCTCATCCCAACAGGTACCCTCCTCAATGCCCATCACCCACTTTCCCCCCTCCCGCACCCCCTCATCAGCCCTCAGTTTGTTCTCAGTATTTAAGAGTCCTTTATGGTTTGCCTCCTTCCCTCTCTGTAACTTTTTTACCCCCCTTCCCCTCCCTGCTGGTCTTCTGTTAAGTTTCTCAGGATCCACATATGAGTGAAAACATATGGTACCTGTCTTTCTCTGCCTGACTTATTTCACTTAGCATAACACTCTCCAGTTCCATCCACATTGCTGCAAGTGGCCAGATTTCATTCTTTCTCATTGCCAAGTAGTGTGTTATTCATCATGTGAAACGTCTTCAGTGAGCCTTTGCCCAAAGAAATGATTGTTGTCATAATATAAGGGAAAACATGTTGTATGACACATTAGCTTCAGGGCATTTGACAGTAGGAATAATCTTGTCACAGACGACAGTTGGAATTGTGGGCAATTTCGTTCTTCTTTATCACTACGTGTCCGTTTACCACACTGAACGCAGGCTGAGGTTCACCCGTTTGATTCTCATGCACTTGACTCTAGCAAGCTCCTTGGTCATTCTCTCTGAAGGAGTCCCCCAGACATTGGCAGCTTTGGGATTGAAATCTTTTTTTCACTACATTTGCATGCAAACTTTTTTTGTACGTTCAGAGAGTGGGCAGGGGGTTGTCCATTAGCAGCGTCTGCCTCTCGAGTGTCTTCCAGACCATCACGATCAGCCCGATGAACTCCTATTGGAAGGATCTTAAAGTCAAGGCCCCAAAATATGTTGGCTTCTCCATTTTCCTCTGCTGGAATCATTACGCATTTATAAATGTAATCAAGTGCATAGGATAAGAATTCAGCACCACCTGAAGGGAGAGATGACTCTAGGATTTGGAAAATCAGGATAATTGAGGACAGATGTAGAACTAGGAGCTCCCCTTCCAGAGGGAAGAGTTCAGCTGCTTCATTCAAACGAAAAGGCAAAACGGAACACAAAATAATGCATTGGTGCCATGGAAATGGCAAGCTCCTTTAGGATTTAAACCTTAAGAAAGTGTCAGACAGGGGCGCCTAAATGGCTCAGTTGGTTAACCATATGAATTTGGTTCAGGTCGTGATCTCGAGGTTCCTGGGTTCGAGCCCCACATCAGGCTCCGTGCTGACAGCTCAGACCCAGGAGCCTGCTTCAGGTTCTGTGTCTCCCTCTCTCTCTGCCCCTCCACTGCTCATACACTCTCTCTCTCTCTCTCTCTCTCTCTCTCTCTCTCTCTCTCTCTCTCTCTCTCAAATAAACATTGAAAAAAATGTTAAAAAGAAAGGGCCAGGCATATATATCAGTGACTTCACCCCCAAGAAAGCAATGACTGGAATTTCCTTTGCAAAAAGCAGAGTCAGCCTCTTAACAAAGTCCAGATCCACTTAAAGCTAGATCTTTCTTGGTGAACAGTAGAGACACAGAAACTCAGGAGATCCAGACAGTCCTTGGCACAGTCCTAGGGAAGGAATGAGCACACAGGTGACCTGGAAACATCGGAGGAAGTCAGCTCAGCAGTGGCTTCAGGACAAGGGAGAGACCATGGACCAACTCGTTAGCAGAAGCCTCCTTCTTAGCTCAAGGAAGGGACAGTGATGAGTGCTAATCCAGCATCTAAAAAGACTCCCCAGAAATTTCCCCTCTCTCTAGGATCTCTCTCTGTGTCTGTCAACCCAGGGCTTCACTGGGGACCTAGAATTGCACATCCAGTCTGGAAATAGAGATGCAGGAAAGACAGGAAGAAATGAAGCTGTTCTGAGAAAGAAAGAGGGTCCCACAGTACTTGCTTTCTTTTCTCAGAAATTCTCTATTTGATTGTGTTTTGATTAGACTCTGTAGGTCTGCATTTGAACTCTGTTCATAACAGGGCCTATTGTATTTACTGTATTTACTATATTCTTTGGGCTCTGACATTCGTGACCTTCTTGAGGAGGGAAAGAGTGCCTTTTCCATGAGTAACCAATTCATGAAAATAGAGAAGGGCTTTACATGGGCCATCTTTTCATGTAAACTAGTCAGTAGAGAGTCCACTTCCCCAACGGTCTTGTTAACAAGCTCTAGCGCACCAAACCTGGAATTTCCACAGCCCTAAATCGGTCCGCCACCAAGTACCAGATAATTAGGGACAGCCCCTATGCCCCAGGGCAAAGTAGCCAGTACTGAGCTGTACAACATGTCCTGCTGTCCCTTTCCCCCAAAAAACCATAATAAGGGCTCTGGCTAGGCTTTCCCCTCTCCCCTGCTTCTGACTCTTGACCAGAACATGATGCTTTTCCCATGTGCCTGTGTGGGATGCTGTCATCCCCCTCTCAGGAAATGTATGCAGTAAAAAGTCTTCTTTCAGTTGACATAAGCCTCTCTGTGTCGCCAGTTAGTGTCCTCTGTAAATAAAAACCCAGGCACTAAGCACTCTCTACGAGATAGATAATAGGCACCTGGATTAAATGTGGTAAAAGTACAAGAACAGGACTGTATAGGAAGGCGACAGGAATACCCATTTGGGTGGAGTCCAGGAACATTAGGATCTGAGTGCATCGGGAATTAGGGGATGAGGTCAGAAGTTGCATGAACATAACATAAAGGCTCACACGTCTGCAGTGTTTACGTTGACAAGTGTTTTCACAGCCAGAATCTGTGGTGAGATCGCAAGACCCCTGTGAGGAATGCAGACAATGAGCCATCTCACAGGAGGACTCTGCCAATGAAGTACTTTGACATTTATTCCAGGTAACAAAACGGAACATTTGGGGTGGCTTAAACAGCAGGTATTTTTTCCACAGGTGTGGAGGCATGAAGTCCAAGATCAAGGTGTCAGTCTGCAGGTGTAGTTTTTTGTGACATGTCCTCGGCTTCCAGATGGTCACCTTCCCACTCTGTCCTCCCATACTGTGCCCTCTGTGCAGGTAGAGATCTGAACTCTGTGTGTGTCTCCACATTTCCTCCTATAATGACACAACTCAGAGTGGATCAGGGCTCGTCCTACTGGCCTTAGTTTAACTCCCATCACTTCCTTCAAGGATCTTCCTTCTGAGCTCCTGGGATTTAGGACTTCAGCCTATCAATTCGAGGAGATACAGGTCAGTCTATAACACTCAGCCCTCTGGACTGCCCAAATTCATGTCCTCACTGGCACAATGCACTCACCCCTCCACCCCATTCCAGTAGCCCCAGAATATTAACTCATTTGGTAAACAAGTCCAAGTCCCAAACTCCTCTAAGCATCATCTAACTCAAGTGTGATTAAGGCATGAGATATGAGGGGCACCTGAGTGGCTCAGGGAGTTAAGCATCTGACTCTTGGTTTCGGCTCAGGTCATAATCTCACGGTCTGTGTGTTTGAGCCCCTCATCGGGCTCAACACTGGCAGTGTGGAGCCTGCTTGGGATTCTCTCTGTCTCATTCTCTCTCTCAAAATAGATAAATAAACTTCAAAAAAAAAAAAAAGACTTGAGATATGATTTATCCTGTGAAAAACCTACTTCTCCAGCGATAAGCCTGTGAATGCAGACACATTGTCTGCTTCCAGAAATCAATGGTGGGATGGGGAGAGCGTAGACATTCCCATTCCAAAAAGAGAAACTGGAAAGAAGAAATGTCACCTGTCCCCAGTAAGTAAAAAATCTAGGAGGGAAAATTCCCTTAGATTTCAAAGCCCAAGGGTGATGTTCTTTGTTTGGAAGTGTCCTGTGGGCCTAGCAGGATGGTGTCCCTGCCATGCAGCCCCCCTAGAATGCCATTGTCCAGGGGGAGTCCTGTAAGATGAATGATCCTTAATACTCCACCCCTCCCCTCCCCCCGTATCTCCTGCTGTGTAAGGTGTTCCCTTCCCAGGCGTCCAGGTGTCCCTCCTCCTCTACCTCGGAATGTTCCATGTCATTACCTGTACTTCCGCTTTCTTGTGGCCATCCCATAGTTTACTCAGATGTTTTTCCTGGAAGAACCAGGCACAAGAGGGCCGGTATCCTATACAAATTGGACCAGAAATGCATTTGACTCACAAGTGCAGAGGGTGAGATCCATGTTTGTCACCGTTGGAGAGACAGGTGACAGATGAGCAAGGGCAGGAAGTTAGAATGATCCATGAGGAATGGGTTGGAGTTGGAGACGCCAGAATGAAGTCATTTGACTCTGTATGGACACCAATCGCCCCCCACACACGTTTCTACCTATGTGCACACGAGCGGTTCAGCACACACACGTACGTTTTCTTGGTGTTTGGCTGAGAGGGTGTGAACACAGTGACACCCAGGAGCAGTGAGCATACCTAGTGTCCATGCCTTGGTCCATGACACGGTTCCCCCACGGCAGCAGCCAGGGGCTGCCTGGAGAGACGGTGCAGCCTGGACTAGGACGGGACGTGTATGAAATCAGCCTGCAGAGCTGCGGTGCCGTAAGTCAGGACATGCTAAACAACTCGGTTTCTAAAAATGGGCTATGTCAGAGGGACACGGGAGTCACCCGAAAGAGCTCCTCATGGTCAAGCTGGAACACCTTGATTTTATTTTATTTAAAAAAAAAATTTTAGCATTTATTTATTTTTTAGTGACCAAGAGACCGAGCATGAGCAGGGGAGGGGCAGAGAGAGAGGGAGACACAGAATCTGAAGCAGCCTCCAGCTCTGAGTTGTCAGCACAGAACCTGATGCGGGCCTCGAACCCACAAACCGCGAGATCATGACCTGAGCCGAAGTCGGACACTTAACCAACTGAGCCACCCAGGCGCCCTAGAACACCTTGAATTTAAACAAGAGCAGAAGAGGCGGTATTGGTTGTAACTCAGTATCAAACAGATGTGCAGGAATCGAAACTGATAAGAGGAAATCACTGAATAAATATTTTTTTAATGTTTATTCATTTTTGAGAGACAGAGACAGAGCAAGAGTGGGTGAGGGGCAGCGAGAAGGAGACAGAATCCGAAGCAGGCTCCAGGCTCCGAGTTGTCAGCACAGAGCCTGACGTGGGGTCGAACCCACAACCCGAGATCATGACCTCAGCCAAAGTCAGATGGTCAACCGACTGAGCCACCCAGGCGACCCCTTTTTTTAAAACAAAATTTTTTAACGTTTATTCATTTTTGGGAAATCACTGAATAAATAATAAATTGAGAAAAAGGAACTTTTCAGAAGAATTCCACATAATTTATGTAAGAAACGTTGTCCTCAAGGAGGCAGAGCACAAGATCCCTTTCGTTAATGTCAGCCACACACAGTGACTTCCTTGAGACGGGTACAATATGAAAGGGGACACGTAAGTTTCACGAAGGGTCCTCATACACACAACCTCATCCGGGAGACGTAGGCCGATGTGAACAATGATAAGTCATGTTGCTGGGCTGTAGCCTTGATATGATGTCCTGAGAATGGCACTTTATACCCTGAGCTCTCTTCTCCAAAATATAGAAGCCCAAGATAATCATGAGGAAAGTACCATATTAATCCTGAGGTCCATTCTACAAGATACCTGACTAGTACTCAAGTCTGTCAAGATGATCAACAAGGAGGAGAATCTGGGAAAATGGCCCAGCAAAGAGGAGTCAGAGGAGACACGATTACAGAATAAGATGTGGTGTCTCGGTGGGTTCTTGAAACAGAAAAAGGACATTAGGTAAAGAATATGTAAATCTGAGTAAATCAAGTTGGAGTATCAAGCAAGACATTCAGGATTTCTAAGGGTTACTTCTGAGGAGAGCTCACTTACAAGCTAATCACTACTTTAAAAAAAAAAAATCACACCTTGTAGTTGTGTTGTAGTGGCCCCACATTCGTACACCGTGTGGCTTCCAGGTGGAGGCCTCCTCCCTTTGCCAGAGGCTGCAATGACAAACTCATCACTCACAGTGATGTGTGCTGTCCCCAATACTCCAGGAGTCCAGGAAGGGCTGGGCTTCCTTTCACGTGCTGGGAAGCCAAAGAAACAAGGATTTCTCCATCACTGCTGGATGGAGGGACTGATCCCTGTGACCCTGCCCTGTGGTGCCGGTGACCTTTCACTGGGAGACCGGACTCTGAGTTGGGTGGGTTATGTCAGCCACCCCTACTGGCACAGAGGTGACAGCACGTGAGACAGGGCCTCTGTCTGATTGAGACTGAGGCCTCTAACTTATCAACAGAGAACACATCAGGTATGTGATGAAATTTTATATTTGGTGGTCATGTCTCCTCCGGCTCTTCTTTCTGTGACCATTTATCAGAGTCCTCATTTTTGACAATCATCATAAAGGCAAACCATGAAGTATATGTTACCTGGTATGAATATTGCTGTGCCAAGTTGTTTTGTTTTCAATTCCATAAAATGTATTTTTCAGAGTTGTACCTCAATTCTTATTTTTGACTTTATTCTTACACCCTACTTCGATCCTGTAGGTCTTGACAAAACATGTAAAAACATGTATACATTTGACCCCCTTTCTTTGGAAGTGCACACTTAGTATTTGTTAGGTGTCAACCTAGAAATTTCAGCATGATTCGAAAAACTAATCACAGATAAGAGTGACATGTAAATGTCAATACATTTAAACTCCTTCTTGACCATGTAAAGGCATTATGCATAAATCTCACAATAGCTCATGATTTTATTGGTGATGTGTATTTTAAATTTTTACAGATACAGTAATACAGGACACAGGTCAACAACACGATGCACACCGATCACATTTCTGTACGCAGCACAGACATCAATGCACAGATACCATCAGACCCCCAGAAACCCCCGTCTGCTGCAGGCTGCACCTCTCTTGTCAGAGAGAGAAAATCTCATAAAAATTTTTTAGGACTGTGAGGGGGGTGAGTGAATGGGCAACTGTATGTGGTAGAAGTACATACAGTCTACATGTTTTTCTGAAGACAAGGAGATCTTATATTCCTTCTCCAGGCAAACCAGAGCCTGGGTACCTTGGAGTTGTGGCTCATGAGCAGAAACGGACTGACAGATGGGAAACACTCAGACACAGCTGCAGCGACACTTACGAATATCAAGCTGGGATTATCATAAACACTCAAAACAACTTGAAAAATGGAGGAGAGGGTGTAACAATAGACAAAGGTGCTCACCAGGAGAAGGATGGTTTTGGTGGCTCTGGATTCCGGGGAGGATGCAGAAGAAGCATTGGTTCTTCGAATATGTTGGACCTGCTGCTTGTGCCTGTACAGGATGAAAACCATGGAGCTGCTGGCCCAGAGCATGAGCCCCAGACATAACACATCGGGGAATGATAACAACAGTCCATACAGTGAGTCGCTAGTTTTGTCATGACGAACCGAAGAACAGTATCCAAAATCCTTTCTGTTTGTGATGTTCTTATCACTCAATGTGCTCGTTAAGTACATAGGGAAAATGATATTCACCAGCGTTTGCAGGACCCAACACAGGAAAATAGAGGGGGAAAGGTATTTGGGCGCTTTAACTTTAAGCTCTGCCCACCTGGAGTTCCCAGGGCTGATGGTGACGGCCTGGTAGACGCTCAAGATGCAGATGCTACCAATGGACACTCCCCTCCCCACTCTGTGAAGAAGGGAAAGAAGTTTGCATCCAATGTCACTGAGGAAATGTTTCCGCCCAAATGCTGCCATGGTCTGGGGGACTCCTTTGCAGAGTAGGGCTAAGAAGTTGGCTACAATCAGGTGCTTATGAATGAAATCTGTGGACTTCCACCTGTACTCAGTGAAGGAAAGGATGATATAATGACAAAGAAGTGAGAAATTGCCCAGGATTCCAACGGTAGTCTGTGTTAAGAAGATCAGGCCGATGGCCAGATCCCATTTGGCCATTCTTTCTGGTCCCAGTCACTGACAGTTGCCTTCGGGGCTAGAATTTCCTGCATGGGAATATGAGGTGTGGGCCACATATATCACGTCAGCTGAAATCCACTATGTTCTGCTTTCCAATCCTTGCCACTTGGAAACACCTACTTACAGTTTTCTTTTCATAGTTGCTTTCCGAGGGCTGAATGTAGAACTTTTCAAGAGCCCTTATAATGTAAAATCACTCCCGTGAAGGTCACTCCTGTGAAGGCACTCACGTGAGAACTTCTTCATGGTCCACACATCTATGAGGTCGGCATTACTGTGGCTGTAATTAAAAGATGAACAGAACAGACACACAGGATAAGGATCTGTTCAAATCTGCTCCTTCAGGTTGCGTGGGGACTGGGAACCGGTTGGGCTGGAAACCGTGATAGTGCACTGAGCCCCCACGGTCTGCTAGACGGCTAGTTAGCTGTGTCCATCCAGGAATCAGATCCATGGTTACTTCTGATTTGACACCTTGTGGTTAACTTCAGAGTAGGGGGTATTGTATAATTTTCATCACAACAAGTTTCCATTAATTTGTAAAGCTTTATTCCACAGGATAATATCAATTATGGGTAAGCCTTAAATACCTTAGTGAACGTGCATGCGCTCTGGCAATAGCATACTGCAGGAACCTGCAGTTATATGTAGTAGATGCAAGAAGGCAACAGAAAGACTCATGTGCTTTTATGTGAGGAACACAAGTGTAATGGCATTACACTGGAATTGCTGAATTATCACAACAATCCCATAAACTTTGGCACATGAAACACGGATGCATGATAAAATGGTGTAAGGCAGACTCTAAGTTATCCTTAATTTCGAGTGATACATTATATACTTATTAGTGAGTACTTACGTGAATTAAGGAAAACTATTAGCAATGAACTAAGATTTGTGAAATATTAAACGCATCACTGTAAAATGACCTCTGTAAGGCATGTATCTTACACACTTTAGGATTCAAAATACTCGGTTTTTGTATTGATGGTAGAGTAATTTTTAAACACCTGGAAAGAACATGCTATGAACCTGAAAGCTGCTGTCTGAAAATCACCGTTTTTATGTCAACAGTCCCTTACCTGTTCATTTCCTAACTTTCAGAATGAGTATAGTTTCACTGTAATCAACAGATGATGATGTCTTCCATGGAGACTCAGTTACTGTCCCCATGATTGTGTGCTACATCCAAGGTTACAGGAACACTTTCAATTCAAGACATTACCATTTGGATACACGTTCTGCACAGGATCAGAAGATTCCTGTAAATTCTTCATACATTTCACTACAACCATGAAGCTGTGAGAGTTGCACATCTAGTAACCCTGAAAATTTAGCCTATAATTCCTATAGTGTTAGAACAGGAGATTGATTTTACAATTCATTTCTTAAGGACTTAAAAATCAGTGTATATTCTTACTTGCACTGAACACCAGCAATCACATTGAGCGAAGTTTAACTTCACTGAATTAAGAGCCATCAGGGACAGGTGAAGGTCTAGGACCCCACATCCTCTTAACTAGCTTAGCTCCAACCTCAGAAATATTGCACATTCCTGCATGGCTTTCACAGTGAATTAGGTAATCCACAGAATAGCACCCTTTTCTGATAGGATCACTCACCCAGACTCTTGATACAGACACTGCCTCTTAGACTGAAATGGATCCTCACCAACTCCTTCCTGCTGCCTGAGGGGCTCCATGGGAAGGGCACAGCAGCCAGTGGGAGGAGCCAGCCAGACCCTGAGATATAGGTTTGTGATTCTGTGAGGTCACCTGTCTCACCACTGCAATTATTTCATTTACAGCTGCACTGGGAATACAGGTTTGGGAGCTGAAGATGTTCCTGAAACTTTTCTCTCGTGTTAATTATGATGAACAATTACGACTTTCTGGTTAGAACCTTGTAGGAGACTATTTGTGGGAGGCTTGTTTTTTTCCCCCTCGATCCCTGTAGGTAGACGTGTCTCCTGTTAAGCACAGCAGGAAATAGTGTGTTCTGACACGTGAGGGATTAGTGGGGAAGGATGTGTATCTCCCTGGGTTCTTCACGTCCCAGAGAGGTTCCTCTACCCAGACACTAGTACTTTCCTAATCCTCAGGCCACTGAAAGGAACCATCAGGTAAGGTTATTAGTAGAGAAACAGAATGAGACAAAATACTTGGGAAGAATATGCAGAGATACAAGCAAAAGGAAGAACATGATGTAAATAACTCACCATAGGATTCATTTCACACAAAGTTAATATGACATGTTTGAATGATTCAGTGCCACTTAATTTGAAGATTGTGTAGGAAAATTGGTTTTACCATTATTGACCCCATTGATAAGAATTAAAGACTGGACAATACCCAGAGAGGAAAGAGAGAAGTTTCTAAGAGTCTCTTCTCACAGACTAAAGCAGTAGGATCAGATGGCTTAACCAGAAGTCTCTCCCAACCTATAAATGTTGGATGAGCCCATCCTCAGTTACTTAATTCAAGAGGATCAGAGAGCTCCAACAGTTCTGTACGCTTCCCTCCCCCCCCCCCCCCTTGAATTGTCAGTAATGAGCACTTACTGCTTTGGTAAGAAGAAACACAAAGTAGGAGTTGAAACAGATCCTGTGGTTTTCCCTGCAGACAATTCCACTGTTGAAGTTCATTGTGCAATTACTAGCCATTTTCAAGTCAGAGCCGTAATGATGGGCAACTCAGACTGCACACAAACGTTAATGGTTTACACACTTACATACATCCGCAAACACACGTGTGTATACACCCAACCTCACATATACTCACATACTATTAGACCCATACGTGGTCATCGTGTACTCACAACTGTAATTGAAATTCACAAGTATTCAGGCACATCCTAAACACTTAGAAACTCACCCCCATTGACATATGTATTCACCACACCTTCACACTAACTCACAGTTCACAATCAGTTTAAGAAAATCAACATAGGCTTTCACCGTGTGTGTGTGTGTCTTGATGAAATGTTCAAATGCAGAAAAAGAGGAGTACCTCCAGATTTCTGGGCTGTCTGGAGGCCTTTATTATCATTTGTAATGCTTTCAAGCCCTAAACTACCCATACGGAGAATATATACAATATACAGTCTTAAAAATTGCTTTGAGCATCACCACTCTAAGTCGGATGTGTGGTGAGGATGTTGGGGTGTGGGGGGGAGTGGCAGTGCATGGGTGTGTGACAGAGCAGGTGAGAGAGAGGGCATAGGAAAGAAGAACATAGAGACAACATGGTGCAGAGGTCCTGGGGGGAGGGAAGAAAATAGCGCAGGAGAAGAAACAAGGTAGAGGGATAAAAGACAAACGTGTGCTCAATGCCACAGGGGAGTTGCCACGTTTGCTGGTACGTGGAGACATAGTGTGCTGGGAAGTGATCGGTAAGAGGCATACTGGGATCTTGGGAAAAAGAGGTGCAGAGTTTCATGGGGTGGAAGGGGATAATCGAAACGGACACTTCGTAGGGAAGATGTTAATGGTCGGTGTGGGCACGAGACACACAAGACAGTGTCTTGGAGTGGTGAAAATAATGGTGGGAGGATGAAGGGAAAAAGTGTGGGGCGGGTGTGCTTTGGAGGAGGGCAGCGTGGCCCAAGGCAATAGAGAATGTCTGAAGAGGAGAGGAACCCTGGAGGAGACCTTGAACAAGGCAAAAGAGGCAGAGGGCATTCAGGGGGCCAGTGAGGGTAGTGGGCAGTGAGGGAATCCAGGAGAAAGGGTCAGAGGAGATCGGGATGGAGTAATGCATGTGGGTGTGGATTGGATTCCTGCAGGAGTGGAGGCTGGGGCACCGCAAGGTGTGGGTGTAGAGGACCCAGGAAATGGGTGAGATACTGGTATTGGGAGTGGAATTTCGGCAAGACAAAGAAAGGGCGGGACCTCACCGGTCCTGGGGCTGATAGAAGGCAAGGAGGGTGGCACTGGAGTCCCTGGAATAGCGGTCACCTAGAGACAGATGTCAAAAAGGTGACGGGAAGGAGGTTGGAGTGGGATGCACAAGTCTCCTAGGGCTGAGTCCAGGTGAGGGATGTGTGGAGGTTTAGCAGGTGACTGGGGCTCCCAGGGTGGGGGCATGAGGACCCTGGTGGGAGAGGAGCATACGGTGGGGAAGAGGAGCCAGGGAACTGGGAGGGTGCGAGTGGCACAAGGCAGGTTGGAGGTCACTGCTTGACACCCATTCGTTAGTTCTCGATTTACGGGCAAATATCAAGTGTCATGGATAGTTAGTTCCTAATTTCAGCTCAGGAGGCAGAACTCTTGCTCAATTAAAACGTGCCCCCACATCATGAACTAGAGCATACAGTACAGGAGGGAAGGTGCAGTGTTGGGTGGCAAATCTCAGCCATTCCTTGGGAAATCAGGTGCAGGATGTGACTGGTCGGTCAGGCTGGAGAGGCTTTTACTGGTATCCAGAGTTGCAAGTGTGGGAAAGAGCTGTCTCATCCCAAACTCTGCATCTCTGTTGAAGAACTGTTATGGGTCAAGGACATTTTATGCCCCAACATTGATCTGATGAAGATTCTTTTATGTATTGTGATATTTCTAAGACCTAACCCTTTGTTTTAACAATATGAGCTTTAAGAACACTTAACCTTTTTTAGGATACCTGAAAATTGGAGAGAAATTCAGCCATGTTTTTTCATTCTAAGAAACCATATGAAAAGGGAACCAGAGGTGAGAGAGTTGTGAATGTAATGATAATTCTAATTTTTTTTTTTACAAAATTTCCACTGATTTCATAATAATTACAGGCAGATGTCCATATGGAGGGTGACTCTTGGCTTTGTTATGATACCAAGTAAGATGGATTTGGAGGATTAAGGTTACTAATGAAATTACCTTTAAGCAGTATGTTATCCTAGATGATCTGCTGGATCCAGAGTAATTCCAAGATCCTTAAAGAGAGAGAGAATCCAGAGATACTAGCTACAAGAGGAAATCAGAGATTTGAAGCATAAAGACTGTTGCTGTCTTTGAGCCTAAGTGTAGGTGGGCACATGTGAAAACCACAAGATGGCAATTAATTGTGCTAACGACCTAAAAGATGATAGAAGTGGAATAATACGTAGGATCTGGAGAAGGAAGTCCAAGCTGATTGACACCTTGATTTAGAAGGTGACATTGTAATCAGAGTACCCAGCCAAGACCCAAATGGTTTTCATTTAAGAACTGTTATGAAAATAAATTTGTGCCTTGTTTTTTTTAAAAAAAATTTTTTTTTCAATGTTTATTTATTTTGGGACAGAGAGAGACAGAGCATGAACGGGGGAGGGGCAGAGAGAGAGGGAGACACAGAATCGGAAGCAGGCTCCAGGCTCCGAGCCATCAGCCCAGAGCCTGACGCGGGGCTCGAACTCACGGACCGCGAGATCGTGACCTGGCTGAAGTCGGACGCTTAACCGACTGCGCCACCCAGGCGCCCCTGTGCCTTGTTTTTAAATATCTGCTAAGTATTTATAGCAGTGCAAGTGACTAAATGTGTATTCTTCCAACTCCCACCCCCACCCTTAATCCCATGGTGAAACCGAATCCCCAATATTTGGAGAAGGGGCCTTGTGGTGATGAGGGTGAGCTCTCCTGAATGAGAACATTGACCTTGTAAAAATGACCCCAGACCTTTCATTGAACCCTTCCACCAAGAGAGTACACAGTGATAGGATGGCTATATACGAGCAGGAAGTGGGCACAGGATATGATAGTTGTTAACACTTCCCAGGTGATCGTCAGGGGAAGCCAACAATGACAACCACTTTGCGAAACACTGCTTCTCAAAGTATTGTGTGTATGTGAATCTCCTGCATTTCTGTTGAAACAGAGTCTACAGGAGAACCTTACTCTAAGAGATTGAGATACAGCTGCGGTCCGGCCGATGAATTAGCATTTTCAACACAGTCTCTGGTGGTGGTGCTGCTGCTTCTCTCCCCAGGACTCTTTCCACAGCATCCCCCCCACCCAATCCCCCTTTCGGTAGCACTAGAGAGAGCAAGCAGAGCACACCTGACCCTCTTACTCGCCTACGTCCCATCTCAACACAGATGCTGTGGGTTCCTCACATGTAGCAACTGAAGAGGAAGGAATAGAACCCGCACAGGTGATTCCCGTGGGGACGGAGGGGCTGCTAGAGGGAAAGTCTGAGGACCCTCCAGGGAAGCCTGAGCGCGCAGTTGCACGTGGCAGGTCCTAGGAGGGAGTTGGCCTTCTTGGGCGGCCTCTGCGCAGGCGCGAGCTCGGGGATGGGCGTGTGGGCGTGGCTACAGCCTCGTTGCCCCTGCGCGCATGTCCGGCAGGGTCAGGTGACCGTTGAGCTCCCGCAGACGCCCTTGGCCCTTCCAGGTGAGGAACTGGCTTAGAGCTGCGGCTTCTCCTCCTGGAAGGTTAGTTGTGAGGGAGTGTGGGCTGGCGGTGGCCTGGGGGTGCTTGCGGGCCCCAGGGAGGCACGGGACCGCGTGCTGAGGGCAGCTCGGCTCTGGGCTCACGGCTGCCCGGAGCCTGCCCGCGACAGGCGGGTGTCAGGGTCGCGTGAGAGGGACAGATTCGCACTAGAGTCTGGTGGCGCTTTTAACTGTGTGTCTTCGGTGACGGGTCCCAGTACCCGGTGCTGCCCTCGAGGGCGTCTAGGTTGGAATGGAGGAAGGATTTGGGTTCCCGGGTGGGGGTGGGGTTGAGGGGAGTTGCGATGTTCGCCCTTTGGTGCGCACGCACGAGGTCCTGGGCTGCAAGGGAGTGGAATGAGCGAGTTCCAGGACCCACCTGGAGAGGAGAGAGCGCGTGTTAGTGCCACGATGGGTTTTGTGCTCCCATTTGTGGCTGCAGGTAGAGCGGAACATGAGCCCTGGTCAGTGAGCTTGGGTGGTCGAGGGGTCCAGATGTTGGGGGATCAGGTGTGGACTGGAGGTCCTGAGCGTGACGGGGGCAGGATGGGCCGGAGACTTGGGCATAATGCGAGGTGGGTGAGGGGGCGCGTGTAGCAGGACCAGCACTGTTGGGAGGCCTCCTCAGCTGCGGTCTGGTTGTGTGCGGGGCTGAGCCAGCCCGGTGTCCAGGCGCCGGCGCAAGTGTGGGCCGAGCAGCGAGCACGCCGCTTCTAGCACTCGTGATCCACGTGGCAGGTGCGAGCGCTCGGGCCCAGACGCTGCCGGAGGAGAGCCGAGCTGCCAGCCATGTGCAGAGGCCGGACCTCCAGGGCCTCCACGCGGCCACCTCGCGTGACTCGTGTGTTCACCTGGACCCGCGTGCTTCTGGAGGAGTGGCGCGATGTCCCGGCATAAGTCTTGCAAATTGCACTCCACGTTGCCCGCCGATTCTTCTCACGGTCGGATTTGTCTCAGAGATTCTCGCAGCGCACACGTGAAGGTAGTTTCATCCCAGATTTGTTTGAAAACGAACAAGTGGAAGTATTTTAAACGGGCAACGATAGATGTTTGAATTATGTGTGTAAGGGACGGAAGCCTTTGGAACTGTTACCTTAAATGTATATTCGATGACATACAAAGATATCTTTAACCCATATAAATGAAAGCGGTTATAACACAGCCTTTAGAGAGTATCACCTTATTGTCACCTTTTGAGTGCAATATATGTATCCTAAGCTGTTATATATTCACAACAAACGGTTAAGCGTTGATTTCACTGGGCTATAGGACCACAGGTGGTTTTTTCCTCATTTAGTGATAGTTTCTCGTGTTAATAAAGTGTATCGGTTAAGATCAAGTTTAAAAGTATAATCATTTTTGTTCTCAGATGCTTTTAATTACATTCTACCTCTTTCAAATGTTACATATGGTAATGTGTTCATTCTCTACAAAGCATTGTAGTTAAATCATCCCTCTAAGAATAAGGTAGGTTGAATATTTAGATTGTCAGAATAGCACAATTTAATGGTCCTTTTCCAAAAGTTTTCATTAAGTGATTTATAGAGACGTTTAGCATTATACAACATTGATTCTTGACTAGGGACAATTTGGCCCCCTCCTCCTCTGTCTGTGATCATTTGGCCATATTCAGTGATCTTTATTTCTTGGCACGAGTGAGGCATAGATTGCTTTGCCACATAGGGAGTACAATTAGAGATACTGGTAAACATCCTACTCTGCGCAGGCCAGCTCCACCACAGAGAAGTATCTGGGTCAAAGGTCAGTAGTGCCAGGGTTGAGAAACAACGGTCCAAAAGTCTGATGATGCTTCTTCTATAAACTTCTCATTCTCGGGGGGGAGGAAGGTAGAAGCGTGGAATTTGTGGAAGAAAGGATGAAACCTGTGAGGTTGAATTGCAGCTGGAAATTCCAGTGTGAAATTGTTTTGTTTTTAATATAATTTGTCAAGTTGACTAACAGACAATGTTATACAGTGTGCTCTTGGTTTTAGGGTAGATTCCCATGGTTCATCGCTTACATACAACACCCAGTGCTCATCCCAACAAATGCCCTGCTCAATGCCCATCACCCATTTTCCCCTCTCCCCTACCCCCCATCCACCCTCAGTTTGTTCTCTGTATTTAAGAGTCTCTTATGGTTTCCCTCCCTCTCCATTTGAAACTGTTTTTTCCCCTTCCCTTCTCCCATGGTCTTCTGTTAAGTTTCTCAAATTTCATATATGAGTGAAAACATATGATATATGTCTTTCTCTGATTGACTTATTTCACTTAGCATAATACTCTCCAGTTCCATCCACATTGCTGCAAATGGCAGGGTTTCGTTCTTTCTCATTGCCAAGTAGTATTCCATTGTATATATAAACCACATCTCTTTATCCATTCATCAGTTGATGGACGTTTAGGCTCTTTCCATAATTTGGATCTTGTTGAAAGCACTGCTATAAACATTGGGATACATGTGCCCTTACGAATCAGCATTCCTGTATCCTTTGGATAAATTCCTAGTAGTGCTATTGCTGGCTTGTAGGGTAGTTCTAGTTTTAATTTTTTTTGACGAACCTCCACACTGTTTTCCAGAGTGGCTGCACCAGTTTGCATTCCCACCAGCAGTGCAAGAGGGTTCCCATTTCTCCACATCCTCTCCAGTATCTATAGTCTCCTGATTTGTTCATTTTAGCCACTCTGACTGGCGTGAGGTGGTATCTCAGTGTGGTTTTGATTTGTATTTCCCTGATGATGAGTGATGTTGACCATCTTTTCATGTGTCTGTTGGCCATCTGGATGCCTTCTTTGGAAAAGTGTCATCTATTCATGTCTCCTGCCCATTTCTTCACAGGCTTTTTAGTTTTTTGGGTGTTGAATTTGGTACATTCTTTATAGATTTTGGATACTAACCCTTTATCCGATATGTCATTTGCAAATATCTTTTCCCATTCTGTTGGTTACCTTCTGGTTTTGTTGATTATTTCCTCTGCAGTGCAGAAGCTTTTTATCTTGATGAGGTCCCAATAGTTCATTTTTGCTTTTAATTTCCTTGCCTTTGGAGATGTGTTGAGCAAGAAATTGCTGCAGCTGAGGTCAAAGAGGTTGTTGCCTGTTTTCTCCTCTAAGGTTCCTGTCTCACATTTAGGTCTTTTATCCATTTTGAGTTTATTTTTGTATATGGTGTAAGAAAGTGGTCTAGTTTCATTCTTCTGCATGTTGCTGTCCAGTTCTCCCAGCACTATTTGCTAAACAGACTGTCTTTTTTCCATTGGATCCTCTTTCCTGCTTTGTCAAAAATTAGTTGGCTGTACATTTGTGGGTCCAATTCTGGGTTCTCTGTTTTATTCCATTGGTCTATGTGTCTGTTTTTGTGCCAATACCATACTGTCTTGATTACAGCTTTGTAATCGAGGTTAAAGTCTGGGATTGTGGTGCCTCCTGCTTTGGTTTTCTTTTTCAACATTACTTTGGCTCTTCGAGTCTTTTTTGGATCCATACAAATTTTAGGATTGTTGTATCTTTGTGAAGAATGGCGGTGCAATTTTTATTGGGATTGCATTGAATGTGTAGATTGCTTTGGATAGTATTAACATTTTAACAATACTTATTCTTGCAATCCATGAGCATGGAATGTTTTTCCATTTCTTTGTGTCTTCTTCAAATAACTTTGTAAGTTTTCTATAGTTTTCAGCATACAGATCTTTTACATCTTTGGCTAGTTTTATTCCTATGTATTTTATGGTTCTTGGTGCAATTATAAATGGGATCTATTTCTTGATTTCTCTTTCTGTTGCTTCATTATTGGTGTATAGAAATGCAACCATTTTCTCTACATTGATTTTGTACCCTGCAACTTTGTTGAATTCATGTGTCAGTTCTAGCAGCTTTATGGTTAGAGTCTTTCAGGTTTTCTATGTAGAGTATCATGTCATGCAAAAAGTGAAAGTTTGACTTCTTCTTTGCCAATTTTGGTGCCTTTTGTTTTATTTTGTTGTCTGACTTCTGAGGCTGGGACTTCCAATACTATGTTAAACAACAGTGGTGAGAGTGGACATCCCTCTCATGTTCCTGATCTCATGGGGAAGGTTGTCAGTTTTTCCCCATTGACGATGATATTAGCTTTGGGCTTTTCATATGCGGTTTTTATGATGTTTAGATAAGTTCCTTCTATTCCTACTTTCTTGAGGGCTTTTATTAAGAAAGGATGCTGTATTTTGTCAAATGCTTTTTCTGCATCGATTGACAGCATCATATGGTTCTTATCCTTTCTTTCATTAATGCAGTGTATCACATTGATTTGCAAATATTGAGCCAGCCCTGCAGCCCAGGAATGAATCCCCCTTGATCATGGTGAATAATTCTTTTTATATGCTTTTGATTTTGATTTGCTAGTATCTTGTTGAGAATTTTTGCATCGTCTTCATCAAGGATATTGGCCTGTAATTCCCCTTTTTTGTGGGGTCTCTGTCTGGTTTGGAAATCAAAGTAATGCTGGCTTAGTATAATGAGTCTGGAAGCTTTCCTTCTGTTTTTATTTTTTGGAACAGTTTGAGAAGAATAAGAATTAACTCTGCTTTAAATTTCTGGTAGAATTTCCCTGGGAAGCCATCTGGCCCAGGACTCTTATTTGATGGGAGATTTTTGATAACCGATTCAGTTTCTTCACTGGTTATGGGTCTGTTCAAATTTTCTGTTTCTTCCCGTTTGATTTTGGTAGTGTGTGGGTATCTAGGAATTTATCCATTTCTTCCAGATTGTCCAATTTGTTGGCATGTAATTTTTTATAGTATTCCTTGATGATTGCTTGTATTTCTGAGGGGTTGGTTGTGATAAGTCCAATGTCATTCATGGTTTTATCTATTTCGGTCCTCTCTTCTTTTTGAGAAGTCTGGCTAGGGGTCTATCAAGTTTGTTTTTTCAAAAAGCCTGCTCTTAGTTTCATTGATCTGTTCTACTGTTGTTTTGGGTTCTATCTTGTTTATTTCTGCTCTAATCTTTATTATTTCTCTTCTGCTGGCCTTGGGGTTTCTTTGCTGTTCTGCTTCTAGTTCCTTTAGGTGTGTTGTAAAATTTTGTATTTGGGATTTTTCTTGTTTCTTGAGATAGGCCTGGATTGCAGTGTATTTTCCTCCCAGGACTGCCTTTGCTGCATCCCAAAGGGTTTGGACTATTGTGTTCATTTTCATTTGTTTCTGTATATTTTTTCATTTTTTCTTTAATTGCCTGGTTGACTCATTCATTCTTCAGTAGAATGTTCTTTAACCTCCATGCATTTAGAGGTTTTCCAAACTTTTTCCTGTGGTTGATTTCAAGTGTCATAGCATTGTGATCTGAAAATGCATGGTATGACCTCAATTCTTTTATATTTATTGAGGACTGTTTTATGATCCAGTATGTGATCTGTCTTGGAAAATGTTCCATGTGCACTCGAGAAGAATGTGTATTCTGCTGCTTTTGGATGAACAGTTCTGAATATATCTGTCAAGTCCATCTGGTCCAGTGTATCATTCAGGGCCATTGTTTCTTTATTGATTTTCTGCCTAGATGATCTGTCCATTGCCGCAAGTGGAGTATTAAAATCACCTGCAATTACTGTATTCTTATCAATAAGATTGCTTATGTTTGTGATTGTTTTATATATTTGGGTACTGCCAAATTAGGTGCATAAACATTTATAATTGTTAGCTCTTCTTGATTGATAGGCCCCATAATTATGATATGATGCCCTTCTTCATCTATTGTTACAGCCTTTAGTTTAAAATCTAAGTAAGTATTGATACTGATACTGATACTGATGCAAGTATGACTATTCCAGCTTCCTTTTGACTTCCAGTAGAATGATAGATGGTTCTCTATCCCCTCATTTTCAATCTGAAGGTGTCCTCAGTTCTAAAATGGATCTCTTGTAGACAGCAAATAGATGGATCTTTGTTTTTTTTTATTGATTCTGATACCCTGTGTCTTTTGATTGGAGCATTTAGTCCATTTACATTCAGCATTCTTATTGAAAGATACCGATTTAGTGTCATTGTGTTATCTGTAGGTTTCATGCTTGTAGTGATGTCTCTGTTCTTTATGGTCTTTGCAGTGTTCCACTCACAGAGTCCCCCTTAGGGTCTCTTACAGGGCTGGTTTAGTGGTCATGAACTCCTTCAGTTTTTGTCTGGGAAGGCCTTTATCTCTCCTTTTATTCTGAATGACAGCCTTGCTGGATAAAGGATTCTTGACTGCATATTTTTTGTATTCAATACACTGAATATTTCCTGCCACTCCCTTCTGGTCTGCCAAGTTTCAGTAGATAGGTTTGCTACTACCCTTATGTGTCTACCCTTGTAGGTTAAGGCCCATTTGTCCCTAGCTCCTTTCAGAATTCTCGCCTTATCTTTGTATTTTGCCAGTTTCACTATGATATGTCATGGAGAAGATCAATTCCTATTATGTCTGAAGGGAGTTCTCTGTGCCTCCTGGACTTCAATGTTTGTTTCCTTCCCCAGATTGGAGAAGTTCTCAGCTATGATTTATTCCAGTAAACCTTCTGCTCCTTTCTGTCTCTCCTTCTTCTTCTGGAACTCCTATGGTTTAGATATTATTACATTTCATTGAATCACTTAGATCTCTAATTCTCTCCTCATGGTCTAGAATTTTGTTTTTAATCTCTTTTTCACAGTCTCATCTTTTTCTATAAGCTTATCTTCTATTTCACTTATTCTCCCCTCTACCTCTTCCTTCCTTGCTGTCACCATATCTAGTTTATTTTTCACCTCATTTACACCATTTCTTAATTCATCGTGACTTTATTATTTTTTTTAATTTTTAAATATTTATTTTTGAGAGATAGAGACAGAGCATGAATGGGGGAGAGGCAGAGAGAGAGGGAGACTAGAATCTGAAACAGGCTCCAGGCTCTGAGCTGTCAGCACAGAGCCCAATGAGGGGCTCAAACTCAGGAACAGGGAGATCATGACCTAGGCCTAATTGGACACTTAACCAACTGAATCTCCCAGATGCCCCATCATGACGATTTTTTAGTTCCTTAATCTCTGCAGTAGTAGATTCTCTGCTGTATTTTATGCTTGTTTCAAGCCCAGCGATTAATCTTACGACTATTATTCTAAATTCTTGATCAGATATATTGTTTATATCTAGTTTTGAGCAGTTCTTCAGCTGTCATTTCTTCCTGGAATTTCTTTTGAGGAGAATTCTTCTGTTTCTTCATTTGGCTAGTTTTCTGTCCCTTATGTGCTTTAAAAGCTTGTTATGTGTCCTGCACCTGCAAGCACTACTATATTGAAGACAGGTCGTACACTGTCCAGGGCCTGGCCCTTCAGGAGGTGTTTTTTTTTGGAGAGTGTTTCTTGCTCCCTGTTGTTGTGACTGTGGTTGCCTTATCTCCCTACTTGTAGTGATGTTGTGGACCCTCCACCGGGTGTGCTTTGATTTGTTCATTGAAGTAACCCTGGGTAAAAAAATTTTTTGAAGGAAAAAAGGGGTGGTGGTGGTGGTAGAAGAGGCCTTATACCGTGCAGAGAGAGAAATGACAGGGATGGGGAAAAAGAAAAGAAAATTGACTGGGCAGAGAAATTATATGGCTTAATCCAGAGAGAGAGAGAGAGAGAGAGAGAGAGAGAGAGAGAAATAAAGGAGGTATAGAACAGGTGTAAAAAGAATGGATTAAATGTGTCTGCTTAAACAAACCAACAACCAGAATAACCAGACTAGAGAAGGGAATAAATAAGAAGGAGAAAAGGAAGGAAACAAAAATGTATACGTATACATATATGTACGTGTACATATACATATATATGTGCATGTGTACATATATATGTATACATATATATATTTATATGTGTGTGTGTGTATAATAAGAATTGCCCAAGAATTAAATCAGAAAATGCAAAACCGCTGGGTGCCTTGGAAACGGTGGCAGCACGAGTCTGGAGGAGGGCCTGTCTGGTTGGGCCCCGTCAATCCGGCTCCAGTAGATGCCCAGTTACCAGATGCGGAGGGGCGTGGCTTGGTGTGGGCGGGTCCTGCCTCCACTGTGGGTCCACTGTCCCTTCCGTGAGGTCCCTCCTTGTTGGTGAGGGGGAGAAAAATGGCGACACCCAGTGCCTCCTCCACAGACCGGGTGTCCCAAAGCAGCCTGTTCAGACCGTCCTTACTGTGAGGCGGCACGAATGAGGCGGTTTGTCCTGCTCCACCGACTCCCACTCCTGCCTGGCACTTGACTGGCATTCAAATCCCGATGTCTTAAGGGGTCCCGCTCCGTGTACCCCAGTTCTGGAGAATTGCCACTCTGCGCTGCAGATATATGGCCTCTGGCTGGTGGGCGCAGCCAGTCTTTGTCCTTTGAGCGGCTATATGCCTTCTTCCCACAACACTCTAGGGAGGGGATCGCTTTCTCCCACTACAGACTGTGCCTCTGAACTAGTTAACCCATCGCGGGGGCTGGCTGCCCTCCTCCCCAGGTGTGTGATCCAGGCAGCAGGCCCCAGTCCGGAGGAAGCCCTGCAGTTAGAGATTAGATCCTTTTCTGGGGTTTTTTTGTTTTCTTTTGTTTTGTTTTGTTTTGTTTTGTTTTGTTTTGTTTTGTTTTGTTTGATTCTCAGTCTGTGGTTTTTCTCTGGTCCAAATACAATCCTACCCTTTCACAGCCTCTCTTTCTCTTCCCTTTGTCTCTTCGCAGAAGGGGATCCTCCCCTTTGTGCCCATACCACCCGTTTTCTCTCTCCCAGTTCACAATCGTGCACCTATGGCTCGGCAGGTTGTCCCCGTGGGCCCCTGGAGATGTCTCTGTCACTCTGCAGCTGGACTCTTGGAATTCAAAGTCCTCTGGTCTCAACACTGATGTGTTTGAGGGACGAAGGAACTTCAGGTTTCCCTACTTCTCCACTACTTTGGATTCTCTCCCAAGATTCTGTTTTTTTTAATATGTCTTTATTTAACGAAATTGGAGGACTCTTTGAAAAAGTGACTTAATACGAGCTAGGGAAGGGACAGTATGAGGTGAGTGTTCAATGTGTTGTTGATTCAGAAACTAAAGAACTGCAGTATATGCTAGATTATGGGGGCAGGAGGAAATAGAAATTACAGCTGCCTGTAGTGCAAGTCGGGGTGCCCATCCCTTGTGCAGTCACAATCTTCATGTAAGTTTTGATTCCCCAGATATGTAATTCCTAATGCCTAGTGTTGACCAGAAGTGTTACAGATAATAAACAACCAGTTAATGCATATTGTATATTCTATACATTGTATAGTATATTCTTATGATACAGTAAGCTAGGCAAAAGAAAATGGTATTAGAAAAATCCTAAGGAAAAATACATGTGCAATACTCTTGTATAAAAATTCCACGCATAAGAGGACCCACACACTTCAGACAAGAGTTATTCAGGGGTCAGCTGTACCCCTTAATGGGTGCTAGGTTTCCCTGCAGGAGGATGAAGTAGGTAGTGGCGATGGTTACACAACATTGCGAATGTGTGAAATTCTGCAAAGGGTGCCCTCTCAAATCATGGTGCATTTACATTCTGTATGTTTTATCTCAATGATAACAAACAAAGCTTGATGGAATGTAGCCATGGTAAAGAACATCTCAGTGGACAAATTTGGAATAATTTGAGCCTGGAAAAATATATATTAATATATGAGTGCAAATGGGAAGGAATTCTTGAATCTATTGTAATAACAACAATGGGGAAAGGTAAAAGGAAAGCCTTTCTTCACACAGAAATGCTAATTAATGCACATATAAAAGATAGTAGAATGTTAGAATGACTGACCTGCAACCATTATCTGATAATTAATTCAGACAGAAAAAATCAGTTGATGCTAAAATATTTAGACTAAAAGGTAAGTTGTTCAAGCAGTCTTAAAGTATCACTCCAGCAATTACTTACTGAACAGGGAAAAAGCACCGCTAAAATGATCAGGTCTGGATGGCTCATTCAGCTAAGCATCTGACTTCAACTCTGGTCATGATCTCACAATTTAGGAGTTCAAGCCCCACATCCGGCTCAGGGCTGACAGCTCACAGCCTGGAGCCTGCTTCAGACCCTGCGTCTCCCTCCCTCTCTGCCCTTCCCCCACTCGCACTCTCTCTCTCTCTCTCAAAAATAAGCATTAAAAAATTAAAAAAATAAAATGATCAGGTCTTGTAGATGGTGTTATAACTACATAGTCAAACTTAATCAGCAGTAATAGAAAATCCTCCTAGCCTTTGCCTCTGAGGTGATGGCCTCTGAAGCTCCCACTGTCCTCTGTGTGTAGAAGTTCCGCTCCAGTGTTGTACCTGAGGCTGAAGTTGAGGCACACAATCAGAGAAATCCACACTTAAGGACATTCCACAATCAATGGGTGTGCATTCTTCAAAACTGTCAGAATCACTGAAGACAGAAAAGGGGTAACTGATCTATATTTAAGAACTGAGAAAGTCAAAACAGCAAATGTAGTATTTGTACCGTGACTGAATCCCAGATTTCTGAGATTCATTCATTCATTGTATTCTCAGATTTATTCATTGTATCACTGGGGGAAATGTGTATATGGCTCCTGTATTAAATGATGGTATAACAGCAGTGTGAATTTGTTAATTGTGACAGTTTTTTGGGGATAGATAAAATAACCTTGACCTTAGGGATCAGATGTTCAGATATTAGAGGCAGAGTGTCAAGATATTCATGAAATAATTCTTACTTCACCCTGCAAAATCTCAGTCAGGTGAAGAAGAACATGTGATGAAATAGTAATGTTTGTTGAATCTCAAGAATAGTAGATCGAATTTTTGTAGATCTAAATTTTTCAGAAAGAAAACTAACCATTCAATGAAAGGTGGGGGCATCCACATACCCTACTTGCTGGGATATGACATTTTCCAGGCATTTGCAGGAGCAGTTTATGAATTGTGTACCCACAGTGAGAAGGTGCAGTCATGGTGGTGAAGCAATCCCCTGTCCCAAAACCGCGGGGATAATCCATATGTGCAGAAATCAGTGTGACCAACTGCCCCCATGTCACGATGTGTGCTGTAGTGGACACTGAACTTTTTAAAATTATGTAAAACAAAGTTCCAAAAAAGATGATTTGGTAATACTCCTTGTAGAATAAATTGTGGTTTTTCAAGTAACGTGATAAATCTGTTTGTATTGGCGCATAATAACTGCTTCCTAGAGCCCTGGTTGAGGAGCAGTTTGATTGGAAAGTAAGTCCAGTATGATGATATATATGAAACATTGAACCAGAAGAGAATACTATGGTGTGTGCATATGTCTCACATTTATGCAATTTCAGACTCTACCCAGTGTGCTCTGAAATTACATAAAGGGAGAATAAGCATAAATCTGAAAAAGAAATGTTACACCCAGAGATCAAAATACTATCAGTTGTGGGGTAATTCCCGAGAATGTATTTTACTATTATATATGTATAGTAGATTTCTGTTTTGAATTTAGCAGCTTTGAGCAACACTCGTTTATTTTCTTACATTGTCAGCAGGTCATAAGATCAAGAGCCAGGCTGTTAACTGGAGCCTGTGGGGTTAAATTTCTTCTTCTTCTTTTTTTTTTTTTTCAGTTTTCCTTTATTTTGAGAGAGAGAGAGATATCACATACTCGAGTGGGGAAGGGGCAGAGACAGAGGGAGCGAGAGAGTTCTAAGCAGGCTCCAAAATGTCAGATCAGATCCTGATGCTTGACATCATGATCTGAGCTGAAATCAAGTATTGGATGCTTAACTGATGGGGCCACCCAGGTGCCCCTGGGGTTAAGTTTCTTTGAGGGTGATTTATGTTAGCAGAATTTATTTTTTTCCAGAAATCATTTTTAAAAATGATTTCCAGGGTGCCTGTGTTGCTTAGCCAGTTGAACGTCCTGGGATCAAGCCCTGTGTTGGGCTCCACGTTGAGTGTGGACCCTGCTTAGGATTCTCTCTCTCTCTCTCTCTCTCTCTCTCTCTCTCTCTCTCTCTCTCTCTGTGTGTGTGTGTGTGTGTGTCCCCTTTCTCTCTCTAAAATTAAAATGAAAATAAGTAAAAAAATAATAAAAATGATTTACATGTAGCCCCTCCACCTTGAAAGCCAGAATCAGCATGCTGCCTCCCTCCCTGTTCTCCCTCTCTTTCCCCGTCTCTATCTCTTGACTGCTTTTGTTCTTTAAGGTCCATATGATTTTTTGGATCCACATAGATGATCCAGGATAGTCCACCTCATTTAAAGTCCAGTGATGGGGGCGCCTGGGTGGCTCAGTCAATTGAGTGTCCGACTTCGGCTCAGGTCGTGATCTCACGGTCCGTGAGTTCAAGCCCCGCTGTCAGCACAGAGCCTGGAGCCTGTTTTAGATTCTGTGTCTCCATCTCTCTGACCCTCCCCCATTCATGCTCTGTCTCTCTCTGTCTCAAAAATAAATAAACGTTAAAAAAAAATAAAGTCCAGTGATTATAGTGCTTGCTTTGGCAACACATATACTAAAATGGTGACTCAGAAAAGATTAGCACGGAACCCCATGCACAGACTGGCATGCACATTTGTGAAGCATTCCATCTATTTGTTTATTCCTTAAACGTCAAATCATTGTGGACAATTAATTTTGAATAAAGACCTGACTAAAGGAAATAAAATAAAGCTGGATGATTATGAACCATAATTACATCTGCAAAGTCTCTTTTACCATGTGATGCAAGATAACCAAGGGTGTATCACCTGCGTGTGGAGCTCTTCTTACCTCTGTGTGATCCCAGTGATTACACATGGGATGATTTCATGCCAGGAACAAAGTGCTTAATATTTTTCCATTCTCCTTCGTTAGATTCATTTCATATGTAAAGCATGTATGTCAGTTTAGAAATACAATACAGAAAGGTCTTTGATCACGTCGTCTTGAGTCAGAAAAGTTGTAGCAGACGTGAGTATTAGGAAGGGACCGAGCATGGCAACCGTTTCCAACGCTGAGTGCTCAGTAGCAGGAAACAGGCAGTCCCAACAGTCTCTCGTGGTCTTTCCCTCTAAGAACTGGATTTCAGTGATGAGACTGACATGGTGGAGTGTTCACACAGCATCCTACCTGTGGTCCTACTGTGCGTTAACGGTTTTACAGGGAAATTTTGCATAGGTCCCTATACCAACAGGTCCATGAGAAACAGAGTCCCTTGTCAATGAGGTTGTAAAGGAATGCAGCGAATGCATGTAATTTCCCACCTGCCCCTGTGACCTCCATGCCCACAATTTCCATACTGCCCATCTTTCTACCACTATAGCCTCTTGTCCTCTACCCCTCCCCCCGCTTACAGGTCCTTCTCCATCCCAGTACTTTAGCCTGTCCCTCCAACCCCTGGGCCTGTGCGTGCTCCCACCCACTTCCACCTGAACCTTCAAGACTTCCTTCCCCAGCTCTATTGTGCACCCATTTTTAATTCCATTTCTCGTGTCTATACCCTGCACTATTCCAGGGACCTCTGTCCTATCATCACCTGCACATCGTCCATCCCTGTTGACCTGTATTGAATTTCATACAGAAGCCAATGACTGCAGCCCAGTGCCTATATCCTCCATGGCCCATCTTTGCCCTAAGTTCTTGGGTGCTGTCCGCTCCCTGTGTACCCCATACACACCCCAACATTACCCCTTTTCCTGAGTCCCTTTAAAACAATTTTTTAGTGTTTATTTTTGAGGAGGAGAGAGAGAGAGGGAGGGAGGGAGAGGGGTAGAGAGAGGGAGACACAGAATCCAAAGCAGGCGGCTCCAGGCTCTGAGGCGTCAGCACAGAGCCCAACGTGGGGCTCGAACTCACGGACCACGAGATCATGACCTGAGGCTGAAGTCTGATGCTTAACCGACTGAGCCAATCGGGCGCCCTTCCTGAGTCCCTTAATCTTTTCATTCCCCTTCTCTTCCCAGCTGACTTCATCACCCACACCCATTTTGTGTCCTTGAGAGCATTATCTCCCCACAAAGGTTTCAGCTCCCTTTCCACCCTCTGTCTCTGTCTTGGGCCACTAACCACATCCAGTGCATCTGTACTTCATTAATACAGTGTGTCATATTTGTGTGTGTGTGTCTTTTATACTCTCTTGACCCTATTACCAGGTTCCAGCTACAGGGCAGTCACTTCCCCCAGCTGAGCAGCTGACCACGTCCATGTCTCAGTCCCTTCTGTAACTGGGCTCTCACACACTCTGGCCACTTTGCAGCAGCTGTGACCACCCTGTGGCAGGTACTAGACAACCAGGGACAGCCTTTCTGCTCTGGAACTTGTGATATTAGCCAGTCAGCCAGTCCACTGGGAAGCCTTGAAAAGTAGCTCACTTCATTCCGCTTCCTCACATAAGCTGCTCCTCCAGCTTTAGCTTGTCACCCCATCCCCATGTGCATCCCGTAGCGTGGCCCCACCTGGCAGCCTTCGACCCTGTGCAGCTGCTGGTCATAAAAGAGTTCTGCCTTTCGCACTCTCAACAATAGCCAAATTATGGAAAGAGCCTAAATGTCCATCAACTGATGAATGGATAAAGAAATTGTGGTTTATATACACAATGGAGTACTACGTGGCAATGAGAAAGAATGAAATATGGCCCTTTGTAGCAACGTGGATGGAACTGACAGTGTGATGCTAAGTGAAATAAGCCATACAGAGGAAGACAGATACCATATGTTTTCACTCTTATGTGGATCCTGAGGAAACTTAACAGGAACCCATGGGGGAGGGGAAGAAAAAAAAACAAAAGAGAGGTTAGAGTGGGAGAGAGCCAAAGCATAAGAGACTCTTACAAACTGAGAACAAACTGAGGGTTGATGGGGGGTGGGAGGGAGGGGAGGGTGGGTGATGGGTATTGAGGAGGGCACCTTTTGGGATGAGCGCTGTGTGTTGTATGGAAACCAATTTGACAATAAAGTTCATGTATTGAAAAAAAGAGTTCTGCCTTTCATCGCTGCAAGTGTCCTAGTGGTTTGTGTCCCCCATCAAATGGCTTTCATCCCACAAAATGTTCCCTTCCTACCGTGTGTTTCTTTAGCCCCATGTGCTCATGAATTGTCGGCGCCTTTACCCAGCCCCGCCCTTTGCTCACTTTTGCTGATTATGCCCTCTCCACCAATTCCACTTTATTCTTATGACTGTCATACCCCCAGACTGATGTGTGTTACACCCTGAACATCTCACACCCTCTGTCCCCTCGTGCCCTTAACTCGTGCAGTGCTCTTGAAACATACTGCACCCTTTAACCCCTGTGTGCCTTTTATTCTCTGTCCTCACTCACCTCTCACTTTATGTACTCTTGTTAGGAACAGAATTGTGTGCATCTGAATTCTTATGTTGACGCTGTAATCCCTTGAAATTGGAGGTGGGGGCATCAAAGAGATAATGAGGTTAAGTGAGGCCATTAAAGTGGAAATAGTACAGTGTGACTGGTGTCCTTACAAGAAGGACCTCCGGACACACAGACCCCAGGGAAGCAAATGCGCATGGGCAGCACGGAGACGGGGGGCACCTGGAAGCCAAGGAGAGAGGCCTCAGAAGAAGCCAACCCTGCTGACACCTCTGTCTTGGGTTCATGGCTTGAGGAACTCTGAGGAAATAGGTTTCTGTGGTTTACACCACCAGCCTGGGATATTTTGTCATGGCAGCTTTAGCGGAGTAAACCCCCACCCACGTCACCGTGCTGTGTGCATCACCCCTGTTTTATATCTTTGCACTCTTCCCCCCCAGCCCTTCTTATGCTGCTGTTACACCCTTATGAACTGCTGCTCAGCACGCCCTGCATTTGCACAGCCAGAGCTCACAGAACTATTGAAATGCTGGTCGTTTAAAACATCCTTGTGGGGTCTGCAGACATGGGGCCCCATTCTTGCATTTTCAGACTTGGACACATGTCTTTGATAAACATATTTATACAAACATGTTTTTGAGGAGCATACACCTGGTAATTGTGTGAGGGGCTTTGTGAAAGTGAGTAGACCAGTGGTGTGAGGGTGTGCATTGTGTGTGTGAATATGAGTGTGAATGTGTATGTAGTCTCTGTGCACATGAGTGTCTGTGGGCCTGAGACTAAATATGCCAGAATGAGAAAGACTGTATGCAAGTGTGTTTTTTCCATGTGTTTGAGTCGATGAGTGTGCATGGTGTATGTGTGTGTGCATGCCTGAGTGTGTAAATGTGCCTGTGTGTGAGCCCGTGTGCTTGCAGAATGGGCTGTCAGCCATCTGGCTCTATTCCTGCACTGGGAGATTGGGGAGTAGGGGATATAGTGAGCATTTAATATCACCAAAATGGTGGTTCGGCTTTGCCCTCACCTTCTGGGAGGGGATCTTCACCCCTTAGAATGTCTTGCTCATATATTTTCTTCGTCTGGGGCGGGACCGTGAGAGGGTCTCACAGGATTTATGATGGGGCCTCGGTCCATGGAGGAGACGCTGGACACTGAAGGTGTCCACCACACTGTGCAAGAACAGGCTAAACGCCGGCCACCCTGACGGTATGTGGCCGAGCTCCAGGAGAAAGTGTGCGCACGTAGGCTTGAGTGACCATCCCTGGTGGCAGTACGCTCTGAATACTGTCAGGTTTCAGTGCTCGGAGAGTAACCCATCCATCACTTCACAGAGAGAGGACCCTGGAGCTTTCCATTTGGTACTTTCACTGAACTTTGCCCCAAGCATTTCTTCCCTGTTTGATACTCACCTGTGTCCTTTCCCTGTAACAAACTATAACAGTGAGTGCAACAGCTCTCAGTGAGTCTGGGCGTCCTTAGGGGGAATTCTGTCAGCTAAGCGTAGTTTTGGGAACCCCAAGCTTCCTTCCACTTGACATCAGAAGTAGGTGTGCTGCTAGGTGGACTGTGGTTCCCCACCTTTCCATATGGATGAAGAACCCTCACAGGGGAATGGACAGTGGACCTTGTTGAGACTGTGTATCTTCGTTAATT
The DNA here is from genome assembly GCF_016509475.1 of Prionailurus bengalensis. Lineage (NCBI taxonomy): Eukaryota > Metazoa > Chordata > Mammalia > Carnivora > Felidae > Prionailurus > Prionailurus bengalensis. Next base: position 6,527,207 of record NC_057352.1, on the reverse strand, counting down.
GCATGAGCCCCAAGTGCTCCCTTAATAACAGAGAGGTGTAGAGACCTCTGGTAAGAGCTCAGTGCTGTTGAATTAACAGAGCAGCATTGACTTCTCTGATAGAACGGTGGTAGAACCTGCTTGTGAAATCATGGAATCCCGGTACCTGTATTTCTGAGGGTCACTTTGATAAACATCTGTTTTTCTTAGAGGGGTAGATTTTTAGATTTCCTTTGATCGCCAGGGTCAATATTATTATAATGTCATTTTGATAATATTTGCATGTCACAAATCTCAGTATAATTTCTATTTAATTATAAAAATGAGATTTGGGACACCTGATGGCTCAGTCGGTGGAGCATCCAACTCTTGGTTTCAGCTCAGGTCAGGTTCATGGGTTCAGGCCCCATGTCTGCCTCTGTGCTGGCAGTGTGGAGCCTGCTTGGGAGTCTCTTTCTCTCCCTCTCTCTCTGCCCCTCCCACCCTCTGTCTGTCTGTCTGTCTGTCTCTCTCAAAATAAAATAAACTTGAAAAAATGAGTCCCACAATTTCTTCTTTTTACTCAAAAAACATGGGACTGGGGCGCCTGGGTGGCGCAGTCGGTTAAGCGTCCGACTTCAGCCAGGTCACGATCTCGCGGTCCGTGAGTTCGAGCCCCGCGTCAGGCTCTGGGCTGATGGCTCAGAGCCTGGAGCCTGTTTCCGATTCTGTGTCTCCCTCTCTCTCTGCCCCTCCCCCGTTCATGCTCTGTCTCTCTCTGTCCCAAAAATAAATAAAACGTTGAAAAAAAATTTTTTTAAAAAAACATGGGACTCACCCATGTTTTCTAATACGAATTGTTGGCATGTTCTCTTTTATATCTCTTTAAATAGTCTTGCTGGATTCTGATTCCATGTATTTCCTCAATTCTCAAATAATGATGCAGCTTAGAAGACAGAAGACTAAGAATGCCCTAGATTTTTGGTGGAAGAACTTCTGAGGGAATCGGGGACGCCTGTGAGACACACACACTCGCTGCCAGTCCCTTAGTTGTCTGACATCAGTATTTACTGCTCCTTCCCTGTGAGCCCCTCTCTGCCATCAGGGACCATGAAAAGTAAGAGCCCCTCCTAAAGCAGACAACAGTCTCTTCGGAGATACTCACAAAGTTGTAATTGGATTTGGTAATGAGTCCTGGGAGAAAGTCAGAAGTATTGTCAGCTACCGGAGGCTGTGCTGTCATTGCCACCACGTGTGAAATGATAATTGCAGTTCTGACAGGAGGGGAGGTCACAGATCACAAAGCCTCATCTCTGGTCTGGCTGCCTCCCTCCCTCACACGTACTGGCTGCTGTGACCTTCACGCTGCGCCCCCATCCTTCAACGTGACGAGTCCAGTGAGTTCTTTCTCTGTCAGACTGAGAGGCAGCCCCTGTAAGGAAGGACGTGTGAGTAAGTGTTCGTGTCTGGAAAGGGATCCTGAGGGTCAGGACAGACCAGGGGAAGAGCTGAAGAGGGAGGTGGAGTAGTTCCTCGGGTGTGAGCTGAGCTTGTCGATAGAGGTGAGGACCCCGGACCCTGCACCCACACCCACACCTGGCGGTTCCTGGTGCCATTTAATGAAGTCCTCCCACGGACTGTTACTGATGAAAATGCCAGTGACAAGGAAGGGTCATTTTGAAGGTGCGTAAGGACCGTAGTTATGAAAGCCATCTGCGGTTGACATTACTTTGCAGGAATCATAGGTTGAGTTTTCAGTGTCAGTAGGGGTGTGCCTACAATGCCTTTAGACCTCTAACAGTTTCCAGTTGTCTACAGAAATAGTGTATATGAATTAGTTTCTAGAATTTTTGTTAAGTTTCTTTTTTTGTATCTCAAGTATATAATGCACTTACTGGAGATAGTAATTGTGCCTGTACTGAAACCATCTGAGGCCTCCTGGCTACGGGAAGATTCCTTTACTTCTTGAAGTTAGAGAAGCAACATTTAAGGAAATGGTAACTATAATTATGGGTTCCAGAAAACAGCTGTCATGAGTACATGTATCTTGTCTTATTATCTGTGGTTTAATAATATTCTAACATCATCCCCAAGCTCACAACTCATTTCCTTATGATTTCAACATAAACGATACACAAGATTCTGTATTCCCAGATATTCTCTTCTACTGTCTTTTGTCTTTCACATATGTTGCCTAATATCCAATAGTTTCGCTTATTGTGGGATTTAATGCTTAATCATTTGAACCAAAATTACTAATAACTTAGTTTCTACCTCACACTGTTTAATTACATACCATATATATTTTTTTTGCTTCACAGCTCTGGGAACAGGGTAATATTGTCAGATGGTTTATTGGATTGAGTCCACTGTGTTTTCCTTCCTGGAATGACAGCCAATGAGTCTTTCTGCTGAACTCACATTGAGCAAACCCTTCATTCACCAAACCCAGCTAAGACCTTGCAAAGTTTCTTGTAGGATTAGCCTAGAGAATAAATTATTAAAGAATATGGAAACTTTATGAGCAGGTTTGTCAAGGAGAAGAAAAGTAGCATGAAATGAAATGGAAAAGTGTTTTTCAAAAGTAAATACAGGTCTTATTGGAAGACACAGCTGACCTGGATTGTCCATGGAGCACAGAGTTTCGGGCACTGTCGGCTCCAGCCTGCCATGTTCCAGTCTCCATTCGGCCCCTGACCAGTGTGTGAATTTAGATACGTCCCTTAACTTCTCTGTCTCTGAGTTCTTCTTATCTTTGCCGTGCCTCTGTCATGCAGTGAGGAAAATTTTAAAAATAATTCATGTTTACGGCTGTACAGCAGTGACTTACACGTTTTAAGTGCCATGTAAGAGTTATTCATTCCATTCTTGGAAGCCCCTTAACAAAACTAAATTGAAGAAATGTATCTCAGAGAGCATATTGGATTTCAGTTGATATGATCAATCTAGTCCACACGACATGATCTGGTGCAGGATCCTCTGAGTCTGAAGACAAATCCAGTCACTAGCAACTGGCCCTAAATTTTTGACAATAGGAGTGGTCTCCTTATCTGAGACTTGTTGGAATCCTGGGCATTTTCTCTTCACTGCTCTCATCTCTCATTTTGCTATATAAGATGCAGGTTGTGCTGCACAGATTTGGTTCTAAAACATGTGGTTACAGTTTTTTCTTGGTCATGCCTTTTATAGGTGTCCCCAAGCCAATGGCAGCCTTTAGGCGAAGGATTTCTTCAGTGACTTTTTTTTTTTAATATTTATTTATTGTTGAGAGAGAGAGTGAGACAGAGTGTGAGCAGGGGAGGGCCAGAGAGAGGGAGACACAGAATCAGAAGCAGGCTCCAGGCTCTGAGCTGTTAGCACAGAGACCGACGCGGGGCTCGAACTCACGGACCACAAGATCATGACCTGAGCTGAAGTCGGATGCCCAACCGACTGAGCCACCCAGGCGCCCCTCTTCAGTGACTTTTGAATGTAGATTTGTTTTCTGTCCTCACAGAGCTGGTAGGGTGTGTCCATTGGCACCAGCTGCTCCTTCTGTGTCTCCAGCCATCACCAGCAGCCCCAGGACCTCCAGGTGGGTGGAAATTAAAGTACAGCCTCCCCAGGATTTGGGGGTTTCCATTTTCCTCTGCTGGTTTCTTTTTTTTTCTTTCTTTTTTTTTTGTAATTTTTTTAAGGTTTATTCATTTTTTAGAAACAGCATGAATTGGGGAGGGGTAGAGAGAGAGGGAGACACAGAATCCAAAGCGGGCTCCAGGCTCTGAGCTGTCAGTACAGAGCCCGATACAGGGCTCGAACCCATAAACTGTGAGATCATGACCCGAGCTGAAGTTGGACACTCAACCAGCTGAGCCACCCAGGCGCCCCTGGTTTCTTTATATGCTGGTAAATATCCCTTTCTTGTAGGATTTCCAAATGGGGCAACAAACCCATCACAGAGAACAGAAATTTAGGATTCTGCTCTACTGAATTTTGTGACAAATTTGCAGACTCAGTATTATTACTGTCCCTGAGGCTTCATGTGGGCTCAGATCTGGACCTGTAGATCTGTAAGTTTCTTCCGCATGGACTCCATCAGCAGATTACACACAATCACAGGACAACCTTTTCTAGCCACTCACAGATTTTGTGTGTGTGTGTGTGTGTGTGTGTGTGTGTGTGTGTGTGTGTTAGGCATTTTCAAAAATAACGACACTACACAGGTTGTAAGCCCAGAGGTCAGTGGAATTCGTGACTGAACACACCTCTGTACACAACACCTAGATCAAGAAAAGAATGCTGTAGCTCTTCAGAAACCCTCTTGCGCCACCTGTCACTACCTCCAAGAATATAATTCTTTTGCATGGATTTATGGGAGTGGAATCTTAGGACATAGGTTTATATCTGCTCTAACATTTAAGAGAGTAGTTCACTTTGCCTGTTTTGTACTTTATGGCATGATCTCTTTCATATTGTCATTTTTTCCCTATTCTATCTGATGTTGTGAATTTATCTGTATTGCTGTATATTACTCCCTCCATTCATGGTATAGAACACCATTGTGTAAATATGAGTCAGTTAATTGATTCATTCTGTTAATGAGCTGGTGGGTAGTTTTTAGTTTGGGGCTGTTATGAGTAATGAATAGTGCTGGCATATAAACCCTGTGATTGGTCTTTCTGATGGTAAATGCACAGATTTCTGTTGAATGCATTTGCAGGAGTAGAATTGTTGAGACACAGGGTTGTATTTGGACAGCTAAAGTGGATACCGCATCGTTTGCCAAATGTGTGTACCAGTTTTAACACCTGCCAGCAGTATCTGAGATTCTTCATTAATCTATATCTTTGCCAGAGCCTCGTTATTTCTGTCATTTCCAGTTTATATTTTTCAGTGCTGTTTGGCATTATATTTAGGTAGTGGTTATATTTTGATTTTCCTGTTTACTAAGGATATTAAATACTTCTACACACGGGGTGCCTGGGTGGCTCGGTTGGTTGAGCATCTGACTTCGGCTCAGGTCGTGATCTCACGGCTTGTGAGTTTGAGCCCCGTGTCGGGCTCTGTGCTGACAGCTCAGAGCCTGGAGCCTGCCTTGGATTCTGTGTCTCCTTCTCTCTCTCTGCCCTTCCCCTGCACGTTCTCTCTCTCTTTTTCTCAAAAATGAGTAAACATTTAAAAATCTTTAAATACTTTTACATATGTATTATCCACTGAATAACTTCTTTTTAAAATTTCTGTTGGAATGCTTTGCCTATGGTTTATTTTGTTGTGTGGTTTGTAGTAGTTCTTTGTGCTGGTTACAGGTTATATCTCTCTGGGTGTGTGTGTGTGTGTGTGTGTGTGTGTGCGTGTTTTGATGAGAACTACCCTTAATTTTGTCTTTTCACCCATATGATTAATGTGTTCTGTGCTATTTAAGAAATATCTTCTTGGGGCGCCTGGGTGGCGCAGTCGGTTAAGCGTCCGACTTCAGCCAGGTCACGATCTCGCGGTCCGTGAGTTCGAGCCCGCGTCAGGCTCTGGGCTGATGGCTCAGAGCCTGGAGCCTGTTTCCGATTCTGTGTCTCCCTCTCTGTCTGCCCCTCCCCCATTCATGCTATGTCTCTCTCTGTCCCAAAAATAAATAAACGTTGAAAAAAAAATTTAAAAAAAAAAAAAAAGAAATATCTTCTTTAAAGTAAGTATTTTCTTATTCTAAGACCATAGAAATATCTTGTTTGGTTTTCTAAAAAAAAAAAAAAAGTACACTATTTTTCTTTAAAATTTAGATGAGCAATCCATTGAGAGTTTATCTGTTTTATGACATGGGGAGTGGTTGAGGGTCCCTCCCTCCTCAGGTACAGCTAGTGAATTTTCGCTTTTTCTGAAAATGTTGTATTTGCATTCATTCCCTTTGCTGTCACTTCTCATTGCTTCCCCCAGGCTAACCACGTCATCTTTCGTGCTGACTTTTCAGTGAACTATACCAGACATCTATTATTCCCATCTCATGAAGTCTTGGCAATCAAACAGAAGCACATAATGAAAGTCACTTTTGGTGTCAGAAATCTTCAGTGAGCCTTTTTGCTCAGAAGAATGATTGTTGCCATAATTTAAAAGTAAGGGTGTTGAATGACAGAATGTCCTACAGGGATTTGATAGTAGGAATAATCTTCTTGTCACAGACCATAGTTGGAATTGTGGAAAATTTCTCTCTTCTTTACCATTATCTGTTCCTTTACCACACTGAATGCAGGGTGAGGTCCACCCATTTGATTCTCAGGCACCTCACTATAGCCAACTCCTTGGTCATTCTCTCTAAAGGAATCCCCCACACTATGGCATCTTTTGGGTTGAAACATTTTTTCAATGAGTTTGGATGCAAACTTCTTTTCTGTGTTCAGAGGGTGGGCAGGGGAATGTCCATTGGCAGCACCTGCCTCTTGACTGTGTTCCAGACCATTATGATCAGCCCCATGAACTCCTGTTGGAAGGAGTTTAAAGTCAAAGCCCCAAAGTACATTGGCTTCTCCATTTCCCTCTGTTGGATCCAGTTCATGTTTGTAAATTTAGTTTTTCCTCTGTTATATGTGTTTAGCAACCGGAGCATGAAAAACTTCACAAGGAAAGGAGATTTGGGCTACTGTCTTGCTGTAGATCACGAGACAATCACAGTTTCCGTATATGCAGTGTTGATAGTATTTCCTGAGGCTTCCTTGTGTGGTCTCACAATCGGGGCCAGCAGCTCCATGGTCTTCCTCCTGCACAGACACAAGCAGCGGGTCCAGCACATTCGAACCACTAATGTCTCCCCCAGATCCTCTGCTGAGTCCAGAGCCACCCAGAGCATCCTCGTCCTCGTGAGCACCTTTGTGTCTTTCTACTTCCTCTCCTCCGTCTGTCATGTTTGTGTTGCTCTTCTTTGTAATCGCAGCTGGTGGCTGGTGAACACCGCTGCCATGACTTCTGTGTGTTTTCCAACTGTCTGCCCCTTTCTGCTTATGGGCCGGAACTCTGCTATATCCAGACTCTGCTTCGCATGGATAACAAATATAACATTTCCTAATCTTATCAGAAATATGTGAAGTGAATGTTTTTCGCACCATATTTAGTTCTTGATGCATCACCATCAAAAACTGAGTTCAGGAAGTAAAGGAGAAATGCCATGTCTTTCTACATTACACACTAGTGCGCACTGGGCTTTCTTCAGCTGGTTGAACGAGGAACCTGCATTTCTGTAGCGGAGGTGAATAAAGCAGCTTGACCTCATAAACTTAATCAAATGGTGTTTACACAAAATTTAATAGACTGGGTCCTAGCTCCTGTGTCAGATTCATAGAGTGGTTGACCAACTGGTTTACATGGGGAAATGTTTTGCCTGGCCATATGTTTTACATGTCCATACTATTGCCTTCTCCAGAATATCGTGTAGTTAAAACAATGCAATATGTAGCCTTTGCAGATTGGATTCTTTCATTTGGCAAGGTGCTTTTAAGGTTCTCCCATGTCTTTTCCTGGCTTGATAGTTCATTTATTTTTAGTGATGAATAATGTGCCATTGTCTAGATATATCACAGCTTTTTTTTTTTTTTTTTTTTTTTTTTTAACCATTCACCTACTTGGTTACTTCCAAGTTTGGACGGTTAAGCAGAAGTTCTGTAAACATTCATGTGCCGGGTTTTACATGGAAATAAGTTTTCAGCTCATTTGTATAAATACCAAGGATGTGATTGCTAGAATGTGATAAGAGTATGTTTAGTTTTGTAAGAAACCATTAAATTGCCTTCCAAAGTGGCTATAATCTTCCCACAAGCAGTGAATAATGGTATTTGTTGTTAGGCATCTTTACTAGCATCCACTGGTGTCAGGATTTTGGATTTTGGCCATTGTATTAGATGTGTGGTGGTAACTCATTGTTTTTCTTTTCAGTTGTCTAATGACATAAGATGCGGAGCGTATTTTCATGTGCTTCATTTTCCATCCAGTGTATCTTCTTTGATGAGGGTGTTTATTGTTGTCTTTTTCCCATTTTTAAATGATGTTTTTTGCATTCTTATTGGGCTTTGAGAGTGTTCTTTGTGTATTCCAATACCAGACCTTTTAGAAATGTGCTTTGCAAATACTTTACCCCAGTCTGTGGCTTTTTTCTCATTCTCTTGACCGTGTTTTTTGCACAACAGAAGTTATTAATTTTAACGAAATCCAAATTATTATTACCTCCGTGGATTGTGCCTTTGGTGTTGTATCAAAAAAGCGATGAAACCTACGTCCTCTAGATTTTTTCCTGTGTCATCTTCTAAGAATTTTATAGTTACACATTTCATATTTACATCTATGATTAATTATGAGTTGAATTTTGTGAAAGGAATAAGGTTTGTGTCTAGATGAATTTTTTTTTTTTTTTTTGTACATTGATGTCCATTTGCTCCAGCACATCTGTTGAAAAGACTACCTTTTCTCCATTGTATTGCTTTTGCTTCTTTGTCAAAGATCAGTTGACCATATTTGTATGGGTCCATTTTTGAGCTCTCCATTATGTTCCTTTGATCTGTTTGTGTGTCTTGATTACTGTATATTTTTTTAAAAATTTAATGTTTGTTTATTTTTTGAGAGAGACAGAGCACAAGCCGGGGTAGGGGCAGAGAGATGGGGAGACACAGAATCCAAAGCAGGCTCCAGGCTCTGAGCTGTCAACACAGAGCCGGATGCAGGGCTCAGACTCCTGAACTGTGAGATCATGACCTGAGCCGAAGTTGAGTGCTTAACGGTCTGAGCCACCCAGGCGCCCCATTGATTACTGTATATTTATAGTAAGCCTTGAAATGAAGTAATATTAGTCCTCTGACTTTGTTCAGCTCCTTCAATATTTTGTTTCCTACTGTGTGTCTTGACTATCAATATAAACTTTAGAATCAATTTGTTGATACTCACCAAATAACTTGCTATTCAGTTTGGGATTGCATTGAATCTGTAAGTCAAGTTGGGAAGAATGACACTTTGACCCTTTTGAATCTTTCTGTCCGTGTACATGAATCTCTCTCCATTTATTTAGTTCTTTGATTTTGTTTATCAGCTACCTAGCTTTCTTCCTGTAGATCCTGTACATACTATGTTAGACTTATACCTAAGTATAACTTCCTTTTCTGGCAGTGTAAAGTTACTGTGTTTTTAAATGCAAATTCCACTTGTTCATTGCTGACTTGTGTACTGTCTTAGTCTGAACTGTTATAACAAAGCAACATAGACCAGTGGTACATAAGCAACAGATGCTTCTCACTGTTCTAGAGGCTGGGAAGCCCAAGATCACTGTGATGGCTAATTAGGTGTCTAAGTGAGGGCCCTATTCTTGGCTGCAAAAGACTGTTTTCTTGTTGGATTCTCATAGTGTGGAGATTAAGAGCTCTCTGAGGTCCCTTGTATAAGGTCACTAATCTCCTTCATGAGGGTTCCCCTCTAATGCAGTCATTGACTTCCCAGGGGCACCACCTCCACATACCATCCCTGTGGGTTAGAATTGCACCATATGGGATTTAGGTGGATAACACAGTCAGCACATTGTATTAACCTTGTGTCCTTCAGTCTTGCTATAATCATTTCTTAGTTCCAAAAGTTTTTTCTTTTTGACTCTGTGGAGTTTCTACATAGACCGTGTGATCTGCAAATAAGACAGTTTTGTTTCTTGCTTCATAATGTCTGTCCTACTTCTTTTTCTTACTGCATTATCTAGGACTTCCAGTACAGTGCTGAACAAGAATGGTGAGAAAAGACATCCTTGCCACTGAATTGTACATTTTAAGAGTGGGTTTCATGGGGGCGCCTGGGTGGCTCAGTCGGTTAAGCATCCAACTCTTGATTTGAGCTCAAATCATGATCTCATGATTGTGAGATCAAGCCCTGCTTTGGGCTACATGCTGGGTGTGAAGCCTGCTTAAGATTTTCTCTCTCTCTCTCTCTCTCTCTCCCCCTCTCCCCCCCCTCCTTCAAACATGCGAGTCCCCACCCCCCAAAAAGTGGATTTTATGGTAGGACATATGTTATTGAAACAATCAAGTAAAAACATCGAATAGCTTCATGTTGAACTTAGGGGAAAATAGTCTGATATCCTGACACTATACTATAAGGACTTGAGATGTAAGTTCCAGAGGGTTGCTGGAGGGGTTATGGGTGGGGGGGATGGGCTAGATGGGTAAGGGGTATTGAGGAAGACACTTGTTAGAATGAGCACTGGGTGTTATATGTAGGAGATGAATCACTGGATTCTACTCCTGAAACCATTATTGCACTATATGTTAGCTAACATGGATATAAATTAAAAAAATAAAAATAAGAAAAAAATAAGTTCCAGTATCCATTGCAATAATGTAGGACAGAGAGGATTAGTTTTATGGCAATAATAGAAGAATTGGAAATAATTATAAGGTAAAATGAACATACTGTGTTCCCCAAATCCTGGTATTAGTTTTGTAGGGTATCAACAGGTCTCCTAGCTCCACCTTACTAGGTTCTAGTTCACAATTTCATGTTGTTCTACTTCTTCCACTGAACTAAAAGGTATAAAAGAACTCTTACTCGGGGCACCTAGGTGGCTCAGTTGGTTGAGCATCCGACTTCGGCTCAGGTCATGATCTCACGGTTCATGGGTTCGAGCCCCGCATCAGGCTCTGTGCTGACAGCTCAGAGCCTGGAGCCTGTTTCAGATTCTGTGTCTCCCTCTCTCTCTCTGCCCCTCCCCCACCGCGCTCTGTCTCCCTCTGTCTCAAAAATAAATAAACGTTAAGAAAAATTAAAAGAGGGGCGCCTGGGTGGCGCAGTTGGTTAAGCGTCCGACTTCATCCAGGTCACGATCTCGCGGTCCGGGAGTTCGAGCCCCGCGTCGGGCTCTGGGCTGATGGCTCAGAGCCTGGAGCCTGTTTCCGATTCTGTGTCTCCCTCTCTCTCTGCCCCTCCCCCGTTCATGCTCTGTCTCTCTCTGTCCCCAAAAAAATAAATAAACGTTGAAAAAAAATTTTTTTTTAATAATAATAAAAAAAAAAGAAAAATTAAAAGAACTCTTAATCTTCATATCTATAAAGCACTTACTTTGTACCTCTTATTGTCCTGGATACATTATCGTGTTACACACCTCTTAAAAGAATCTTTAACTCATGCATTTTTTCAAATTTTTCAATGTAGTAACACAGAGAAAACATGTAAACTAAATATATATAAAATGGGTTAAGGAAAAATTTCTAAATAAAAAGGAATTTTACCAGAGTTGAAAGACTCATATAATGCTTAATAGTATAATCACAAATTGAGATTTTTATAACCTTTGAAAAACTCTTCTGGTAAGATTATTGAATCATATTTACCGTCTGATAAACACTTGCACACATTAATGATCATGAAACTAGTGTAAAAGCGACTCGGGCAATTTAAACAGTATTTCAGTATTTCACTTTCAGCAGTTATACTGGGTAAAGGGTCCTATGTGTGTAGCAGGAAAGGATGCATAAGAAGTTATTATTAGTATGAAGAAAATGGGTCTCTCCTAACCAAGCAATCAGGTTTGAGAGTAAACATTCTGTGTTGTATTCTAACCTCACTCCAGTTTTTTGCTTTTTGGTTTTTGGTATTTGACCATGGACAGACAGCTTTTAAGCCTCAGCCCTCTCTCAGTTGCCTTCCCTGTTTTTGGTACAGCTTGAGGTATAATTGATACACACACACACACACACACACACACACACATTTACTTACTGCACATATTCAATGTATCTCCCTCTTCCCGTCTACTCTACAAGTGGCCAAATTTAGAAGCCCAGGTGCTCCTTTGGTGCCTACAAAAGGTCAAACCACACGCAGGACCCACCGTCTAGTATAAACTCCATAGAAACCTGAAGTGAGTCTCCTCTTGTCTCTCAAGCCATTTTTGTGGCAACTTTGGAAACCTGTCCTGCTCTCCCCAGAAAGTCTCACTGTGCTTTAAACATCTTCACATCCTTTTGGTGATTAGCATTATCAGTCTTGATACCCAAGACTAAATTTCAGATAGGGGTTCATCCCATGTCTGTGGAATATCTAAAAGTGCAAATTAACTATTTTCAAGGGGATCGATATGTGAAACTCCTAGTTGGCCTACAAAGCAAGACTAATGTATCCTCAAGTGTATATGTTCATTCTTACGGGGAAACTCATGATCAGTGAGCTTTCCAAATTACTCCAGTGAAAGCTCCAAGTAGTGGTTGGGGGGAAACTTTGCACATATCATATCTCTACTCCTGAAATTTTCTTTTATTTCCTGACACTTCTCATATGCTTAATATATTTTGCCCCAGGGCTGAGCCTGGCTGGCTCAGTCAGTAGAGCATGTGACCCTTGATTTCAGGTTGTTTTGAGTTTGAACCCCACGTTGGGTGTAGAGATTGCGTCTGTGTGTGTGTGTCTGTGTGTGTGTGTGTATTATCTATTATCCCTATATAGATATATATGTATGTGTGTGTGTGTGTGTGTGTGTGTGTGTGTATTGCTTCATGTAAATCAAGGCCAGTACAAGTCGTGAGTCTCGTGTAGGCACAAACAAGGGCATATGGAAACATCAGGTGCACACTGATGAATTGCACTTCAAATGTTTGGAGTCTAAGGTTGCACTGCTGTGCTGTTTTCATCATAGCCACATAAATATCCAAGAGGCAGAGGGTGGAGGGAGTAACTCAAGTAAATTATGAGTATATATTCATAAAGTTTTATGTTCTTTGATTCCATCAGGGAAGAAAATTGTTGCAGATGCTTTTCAGCCTTGACAGCCTGAAGATGTATTGTTAATGTTTGTGTTGAAGTACTATAATGAGACAGGATAGACTTGATCTGATAGGGGGAAGAAAATAATTCATTTAGAGCTTTGAAAAAATGATTACATTTTATTAATGAAAACATAAGTAGATATATTCTGAGTAAAACAGCATCAGTGTAGTGGTTAAACACAAATCCAGTACCTCTACACTGTATTCTGGTTGTTTTGATTAAGTTCTCCTCTCTGATAATTGCTTTTAGTTCCCCAAAATAAGGCTAAAATTTCACTTATCTTTGATATACAGCCACTATTTTCATTACAGGGAGAGGATGACTATCATTTCTTTTCCATTATTTCTAGCACATAAGCAGTCCCTGCTATAACCTATCATGAAAATCTCAGTCTCTCAATCTTAAAGCCTGCTTTTTCATGCTATCTGGCACAACAGTGGTTTCTGATAATCCAGTGGCCCTCTGTTGTACTGACAAATCTGTAGAAGGGATCCTGAACATACTATTTACATCATTGTTTGACATATATTCTCTGCCCAACCCATTTTCTCATTCAATACCACACAACATTGTATGTTAAAATTCAGTGTTCCTTCAGGATACATGGATAAGAATGATTCTCATTTAATAAAGTAGGCCATTTTATCATATTGATCTGCTCCCAGAAACCATCATGGTAACACACAAAAAAAAACATGTAATGAAAGTAGAACACCAAACTTCAGGTTGAAAGACATCAATAGTAATGTAGGCTTTTTAAGAAACCTCAAATTAAAAACAAAAAAAAAGTAGGTTTAAAAGAAATGGTACAGGGGCACCTGGGTGGCTCAGTGGGTTAAGCATTGACTGATGGTTTCAGCTCAGGTCCTGATCTCATGGTTTATGAATTTGAAACCCACACTGGGCTGTGTGCTGACAGCACAGAGACTGCTTGGGATTCTCTCTCCCTCTCTCTCTCTCAAAATAATAAAAAAAGATGGCACTTAAAAAAATTTTTTTAATAAATGGTACATCACTACTAAAGATCACCTTGTTCCACTGACACTCATCTCATGAGTCTTAAATGATTTGACTTTTAATTACTGTGAATAATTTAACATCTGAGGTTGATTAATCTTGGACTAGACTTAATTCTCCCTAGTATAAATCCTCTGATATATAGTGTATTGTGGAAAATGGTTAAATGATTTCCATTCATTACGTTTCTTTTTTACTCACATTTTTTAAAAGTTTATTTATTTTGAGAGAGAGTGGAGAAGGGGCAGACAGGAGGAGAGAGAGAGAGAATTCCAAATAGGTTCTGCACCACCAGCATGGAGCCCAATGCAGGGCTCAAACTCATGAACCACAAGATCATGACCTGAGCTGAAGTCAGTCACTTAACTGACTGAGCCACCCAAGCACCCCACCATTCATTACATTTCTAAGGTTCCTCTTCAGTATGAATTCTTTGGTGAATCCTGAGGTCAGACCATTGTCTAAAGGCCTTGCCACATTCAATACATTTGTATGGTTTCTCTCCAGTATGCATTCTCTCATGACCCCAGAGGTGTGAACGTTTGATAAAAGCCTTCCCACACACAATACATTTGTGTGGTTTCTCTCCAGGATGTATATTCTGATGTCTTATGAGGCTTGAATACTGCTTAAAGGCTTTGTCACATTCATTACATTTGTAAGGTTTCTCTCCCGTATGAATTCTCTGATGAATTGTAAGGTTTGAATTTTGACTAAAAGCCTTGCCACACACATTACATTTATATGGTTTCTCTCCAGTATGGATTCTTTGATGTCGAGTAAGGCGTGAACACCAGTTAAAGGATTTGCCACACTCATTACATTTGTAAGGTTTCTCTCTTCCATGAATTCTCTGATGATCCCCCAGGCTTGAGCTTTGAATAAAAGCATTACCATGTATACCTGATTCATCATGTTTCTTTTCAGTATGTATTTTCTGATGTCTAGTAAGGTGTACAAGCTGTGTATATTCTTTGTCACATTCATTACATTTATAAGGTTTCTCACCAGTATGGTTTTTTTTATGTTTAGTTAGGCTTGAACGCACAGTAAAGGCTTTGCCACATTCATTACATTTGTGAGGTTTCTCACCAGTATGAATTCTCTGATGAGCCACAAGACTTGAACTTTGGATAAAAGCCTTACCACATTCATTACATTTGTATGGTTTTTCTCCAGAATGAATTTTCTGATGTTTCACAAGACTTGAAATGTGGATAAAAGCCTTGGCACACACAGTACATTTGTGTGGCTTCTCTCCAGGATGTACATTCTGATGCTTAGTGAGGTGTGAGCATTGCTTAAAAGCCTTGCCACACTCATTACATTTATAAGGTTTCTCGCCAGTATGGATTCTTCGATGAATCCTGAGGGTAGACCACTGCCTAAAAACCTTGCCACATTCAATACATTTGTAAGGTTTCTCTCCAGTATGAATTCTCTTGTGATCCCAAAGATATGAACGTTTGGTAAAACCCCTACCACATTCATTACATTTGTAAGGTTTCTCTCCTGTATGAATTCTCTCATGACGCCAGAGGTCTGAACACTTGATAAAAGCCTTACCACATTCGTGACATTTGTGTGGTTTTTCTCCAGTATGAATTCTCCAATGGTTTGTAAGGTGGGAATTTTGATTAAAGACCTTGTCACATATATTACATTTATATGGTTTCTCTCCGGTATGGATTCTCTGATGTCTTGTGAGGTTTGAGAACTGCTTAAAGGCTTTACCACACTCATTACATTTGTATGGTCTCTGCTCAGAATGAATTCTCTGATGACTAGTAAGGACTGAATGATGGCTAAAAGTCTTTCCACATTCGTTACATTTGTATGGTTTTTCTCTAACTTTTGTTTTCTGGTGCTGTGTAAGCAATGAAGAATACATAAAAACCTTTCCATATTTATTACAAATGTTGGTTTTGACACTAGGAGGCAATCTCTGAAGCGGCAAAATGGAACAAGTTTTGACAGACTTCTCAACTTGATTACATCCACTAATTTTCTCCTCAGTTTGAAATAATTCAGCCAGATGCAACTTGGAGCTTAATGCAATTCTATTTTCAAAACATTTTGTATACTTGTTTCCTGCATAGATTATATTGGTTTTTATTTTTAACAAATTCTTTATTAATGATTTCCCTTGTTTAAAATATTGATATGTACTTTTTCTTAAAGAAACACTGTGCTTTAAAGGTAAATTAATCCAGGATTTGCTGTCTTGTTTATCTCTTCGACCACTGAGATTTAGGTTATCTGTCACAAGCATTCCTTTTGAATTTCTTTCTTCATATTCGCACTTGCTCTCAAATTCATACGTATTTCCCCAGACTTCCCTGAAGTCAAAATCCTCAAGGCCATGGCTTTCAGGTCTTCCCAAGAGCACTGACTGGTATAATTCTCCATTATTAATGTCTTTCTTTGGTAATAATTCCTTGATCACGAATGTAGCAGAGCTATCTGAAAGATATATAAAAAAAAAGTCTTCATATTAACTAGAGTTGCAAGATGGATGTTAGACTAAAAGTAAAACTTACATTGAAGAAATAAAAACTTCTCAACCAAAGTCTGTAAATGTTTAAGAAGGCAAAGTGAATAGAATCTTTTAATAAAAGATAACACGTATTTCGAATTATATTAAGAGAAACCTACTTTGAAACACCCTATGACCAAATCATTTACATTATGTAAACTTACGTAAGTTCTGAAAGAAAGTGTATTCTTTGCCCACCACATCAAAACACACACCAAATGCCAGTAGACAAATAGGTGTGTTGTACTGAAAACATATTATACAAATGCATATTTACAGTGTAATTACTATATGCAAATAAATGATGAGGCACAGTTCTACATGAAGTAATGACAATCCATAAAAATATGAATTAGGGACGCCTAGCTGGTTCAGTCGGTAGAGCATGTGACTCATGATCTCGGGGTCATGAGTTTGAGCCCGATGTTGGGTATAGAGATTCCTTAAAAATAAAGTCCTCCAAAAAAAAATGAATAAGATAAATACCTAGAAGTTACAAACTATAAAAGTAAAAATAAAAAGGTAGTAAGAAGTCAAAAATAATTTAATACAACATCATTGGAATAAGAAAATATTCTTAGTATCTACTCTAAAACTGTCTATGCTGTATGCAGAATAGGCATTTTAGAACATTTAACAATTGGTGAATTGCGGTCATATTCCATACTAGATACTGAAACTCCTAATCTGTAGATGACAAGTTAATAAATGAAATTTTTAAATTAAACCAACATAAATCCAACAGGTAAATAATAAGTAACCACACTTACACACAATTATAGACTGGAATTCTAATGATTTCTCTCTTAATAACAAGGGAAAGGACTTATATTCCAGAAAGAGCACACAATATGAGAATTGGAAAACATGTTGAGAAAAGCTTCCACATATTCATAGCAGTCTAAGTTACACAGATGCCCAGTGGCTTCTGAAATAACAGTTTTCAGATAAATAGTATTGTAAAGAACTGGGTAAAAGTAACAGCATGAAAATCGTGGAATATTCTAAGTCCATCTCTCTATAAAAACAGCAAGGAAGTTGGCAAAAACTGTCAGAATCAACTTTATCAAAATTCTGGAAACCAAACAAAGATTTATAGCAATCACGTAGGTACTTAAGAAAAAGGCAGCTGATCTCAGTTGGAGAGATTTTAACATTTTAACTTGCCCTGGCCCAATCCCATTCTCTACAGCATAGAGGCAGCCCATGTTCCTGCTATAGGTCCCATGTACTGGGAGTGGCAGAACAGACTTGATTCTCTAAGAATTGTGGGTTTTACTTTGATCTGCTTGGTGGCTCACTGAAAAACTGGCTCAAGAAGTTTTGCCTTTGCCGAATTCAAGAGGTGCTTTGCCAGGTGGGGTGGGAGTGGTGTCCATTTGACAAGCATATTTAAAGGCAAGTATACTAGCAGATGGCACGCTTGGGGCCAAGAGAAGACACTGTGAAGCCAGGGATGAAGGGCTGGGGAGTAAAATGCTTTGGGGAATAACGGCTTTGAAAAACAGCTACACGTTCCTAGGAATCTAAGTCGTGCACATTCCCAGGGTGGGGCCAGTGCTCAGAAAACACGTGAGGTGACCCTGTGCCTCACCTCCTGCTAACCTTCAGGCTTGGCAGAAGCAGGAGGTAAAGGCTAAGACCCCACTATAAACCGCCAAGCTGAGTTTTGGGTATTCCCAAACAAACGTACAAAGTCTATTTCCAAAGACTAGGAGTCTCTTGCTTTTTGGTTTTTTTGGTTCCAGGTGTTTGAGAAGTTATGCGTTTAATCACTAGCTCACCACTAAGCAAACCAGATGTGACAAACAATACAGACTTTACAAAACTGACTCAGAAAAATGACTAAACAGACAACAGCAACTGCAGTAAACAACAATAAGCAATGCTGAGGTGCGGGTATGGGTGGGGGAGAATGTGACTTCCGGAGTTGTCATAATACTCAAAATGTTTAACTTAAAAACATAATTATGAGGCAGGCAAACCAACAATAATGTATAGCCCATACATAGGAAAAGAAGCAATTTAAAAAGATTGTCCCTGAGGAAGCCCAGACTTCAGACTTTGCTAGACAAAGAATTTATGTCACTATTTTGAAAGAACTATGCTGAAAGAACTATGAAGAGACCATATGCAAATAACCAAAGGACCCAATGACAGCAATATTTCTCAAAACTGAGAATATCAAGAAAGAGGCAGAAATTAGAAAAAGGAACCAGAATCGACATTCTGGAGCTGAAAAGTACAGAAACTAAAATGGAAAAAGCCCTAAGGGAGTTTAGCACCAAATTGAACAGGCAAATTGAACAAATTAAGTCCACTGAGATTACTCTGTCTCAGCAGAAGAAAAAAGCATGAAGAAAAATGAATGGAACAAGAGACTCGCCGGGCACTTTCAAGTGTACCAACATAGATCATGGGAATCCCAGAAGGAGAGGACAGAATGAAATGGGCAGAAAAAATATTTGAAGTAATAAGGCAGAAAAATTCCCAAATTTGGTGAAGTACATAAACCTACAAACATATCCAAGGAGTTCAGCAAGGCCCGAGTGAGATAAACTGAAAGATGCCCACAGTGAAACACTTCATAATCAAGCTGTCAAAAGCCAAAGACACAGAACCCTGAAAGCGGCAAAGGGTAGTTCCTCTGGTAAAAGAGATCGTCAATAAAATTACCCAATGATTTCACACCAGAAACCATATGGACCAGAAGGCAACGGGATGACATTTTCACAGTGCTAAAGAGAAATAAAGGTCTATTAAGAATTCTGCACACTTCAAACTATCCTTCAAAAATAGAAGAAAACTTAAAACGTTTCCAGAAAAACAAAACAAAACAAAACAAAACTGGGGAGTCCCTTGCTGGAAGACCAGTCTAACAAAAAATTAGTAAAGGGAATGCTTGAGGCTAATACGAAGGAAGAAACAAAAACTGGAATCCACATCAAGAAATAAGAAACAGTAATAAAGACAGTAGACTGGTGAGTATAAGGTTAGTATTGTGTTTTCAGTTTGTCACTCTTTTTCCCTATTGATTAAAACAACAACATCAAACAGTATTTAAAATCTGTGATTTAAATGTGAACCACTGATGGTCACACAATATATATACACAATTTGTGACAGCAGCAGAGGAGAGAAGGACAGGATTTATAGAAGCAAAGTTTTTAGGGGCGCCTGGGTGGCTCAGTCAGTTAAGCATCTGACCAGCTCAGGTCATGATCTTATAGTCTGTGAGTTTGAGCCCTGCATTGGGCTCTGTGGTGACAGTGCAGAGCCTGGAGCCTGCTTCAGATTCTGTGTCTCCCTCTCTCTCTGCCCCTCCCCTGCTCGTGCTCTGTCTCTCTCATAAATAAACACTAAAAAAAAATAAAAAATAAAAGAAGAAAGTTTTTATATACAGGCATACCTTGGAGATACTGTGGGCTCAGAGAGCAATGCAAATCTAATGAATTTTTTGTTTTCCTAGTGTCTGGAGTATCAGAAAAAACAGACTTTAAGTAAAAATTGTTATGAGACAAAGGACAATATATATTTTAAAAAGTATAACTCATTAAGGAATTACAGCAAATATGAACATATACACAAGAGAACCCCAAAATATGTGAAATATTTATAGAATTGAAGGGAGAAATAAAAATAGTTGTAGAAGAGTATTTGGAGACTTCCAGACCTCACTTTCAATGATGGAGAGTACAGCCAGACAGAAATTCAGGAAGGACACAGACAATTTTAGCCGAGTATAGACCAGCAAGCACTGACAGACGTATATGGAGCACCCCGCCCATAAGAGCAAAATACATTCTTCCCCACTTGCACGTGGGACATTCTCCAGGACAGACCGTATATCAGTCCGTGAAGTAAGTCTCAACAAATTGAAAAAGAGTGAAATCATACAAAGTATTTTCTCCAACCGCAGAAGAATGAAACTTGACATTAGTAACTGAAGGAAAATTGGAAAGGACGTAAATACATGAAGATCTTTAAACACTTAAAAAATCCCATGAGTCAAAGAAGGTATCACACAGCAAAGTAGAAAATACTTTGAGAGAAAAGTAACAAAAACACACAACATAGCGAAACTTACAGCATAGTGTGGTGTGGACGTGCTTATACTGCTGCTGAGTCAAAGCAGTTTCGGGGCTGGATTGAGAGACCCACCCACCCCCGTGACACACACTCTAACGTGGGACAAAAGCAAAACTGAAGAAAGGGCCTGAAGAGGCAGAGAGCTCTGGGCCCACAGATGCTGATGTTTTCCAACACCAGGAGCAGGTCTCCTAAGCACACAGACTGAGGATGATCCTAGAGAAGTCCTGATGCCAGGATTGGGGAGGCTTCAGCTCTGACCCGTGTGGACTGGGAACAAGAATGGAATGAGAAAAGAAAGATAGAGAATGAGAATGAGAAAAGAATGAGAAAGAGAAAGAGAACCCCTTAAAACCAGCCCCCTAGTGCCCTTCATGGTCAAGGAACAAAAGAGGTCACAGGGGCATGGACGCCTGGCTGGCTCAGCAAGAGGGCGTGCAACTCTTGATCTTGAGTTTGTAAGATCGAGCCCCACGTTAGGTGGAGAGATTACTTAAAAATAAAATCTTAACATTTATTTATTTTTGAGAGACAGATCACGAGCTGGAGAGGGGCAGAGAGAGAGAGGGGGATACATAATCCGAAGCGGCTCTAGGCTCTGAGCTGTCCGCACGGAGCCCTACGTGGGGCTGGAACCCACAAACCAGGAGATCGCGACCTAGGCCGAAGTCCGACACTTAACCACTCAGGTGCCCCAAAAATTAAATCTTTAAAAAAAAAAAAAAAAAGAGGTCATGGGGCACTTAATAGAGTGCTACAGGTCATGACGAAGATTTTGCCTTGGTCTTTGCATGAGCCGGGGGCTAGGAGGATGCATATCTACACGTCTGAAGAAGGGAGTGATGAGGGGAAGGGAAGCAAACTTTTCCTCTGAGAGCTCACAAGAAAGACACATTTGTTTTCCCACAGAACTCCCCCACTGGCGGAGAGTTCCCCAAACACCATTAACAGTGCGGCCTCCTCTCTGCCCTTCTGAGCTCTTGCCTATGTTCCCACCCGTTTGGTTTTTTCACTGTTTTCATCTTGCTCTCCAGTCTGGGGCTCTTTCCCTTGCTCCAAAATAGAGATATCATTCAAGACAGAAAGAGAGATTCCTGCTTATAAAAAGAAAGGAATGTGATGTGCTGTATCTTTTCCAGAATCCAATTCCAGCCCTTTGTTCAGCTGAGGAGAGAGGATGTTACAGATGTCTAGAAAAACATTCCACAGGCCTCTTCACTCTCTCCTGAATGCTTATGGAATATTTTTAAAACATAGATATCCAGCTCTCTTCCAAGAACTACTGAGTCAGAAGTACACGGATCTAAGTGGATCCAGAATGAGACATTTTTTAAAGTTTGCCATAAGGTTTTGTTCTTCCTCAACTTCTGGAGGCACCACTAATCTAGGGTGGGGTGGGCAGACCATCTGACGAAAGGGGGAGCGGGAGGGGATGCCGCCTCATAAAAGTTCTCATTTCAAAATGAACCCAGCCTCAATCTCCAACAAGCAGAGCAAGGGCTCCCAAGAGACTCACTGGGGCAGATCCCGACTTCTGGAGGGACGTTTTCCTTGCCCAGGGAGACCAGGTTCCTGTAGTTCTCCAGCATCACGTCCCTGTACAAGGCCCTCTGAGCGGGGTCCAGGCACACCCATTCCTCCTGAGAGAATTCTATGGCCACATCCCTGAAGGTCAGCCGTTCCTGAAATGAAAAACACATTTCACCACGGATCCTTGGGGGTGAGTTCTGTTCACACAAAATATGAGCAGGAGAGCAGTGTAAGGCCCGATTCAACCAAAGTGAATGTTCTGACATATCATTTTGGGCAAGAACAGGTAACTGTGAGCAATTCTTAGGTCCCTAATTTTGTTTCATTATATTTTTCTATCAGAGGATATAGAATCCACTACATCACTGTAGATTTCCCATTTTTGTGGACAATAAAAAGAACGATATAAATGAAAAATACCCAACTCGCGGTTGATTATATGGACGCCGTACGCCGTACACCTGACCTTCTCCTGAGTGACAGTTCTATACACATCTAGTGGATCTAGAGCACAAGAGGTAACTTCAGGTGTGACAAACTATATGCAAAAATATAAATACATGTTTTCATTTAAAGTCAGACATTTAGCCATTATGGAATGTATGCATCAAATGGAGCTTATTCCACTAAAAACAACAAAAAAAGGATTCGGGTTGATGAACTTTACTAATGTACATTAATTGAACTAAATAGAACACAGGTTGGTCACAGCAGATCTTTGAAGAAATACTGGATGATTAAAAATTTAAAAAACCAAAAACATAAAAGGGGCGGGGGGCGCCTGGGTGGCTCAGTTAGTTAAGCATCTGACTTCAGCTCAGATCACGGGTCATGATCTCTCGCTTCCTGAGTTCGAGCCCCGCATCTGGTTCTGTGCTGACAGCTCAGAGCCTAGAGCCTGCTTCAGAATCTGGGACTCCCCTCTCTCTGCCCCTCCCCGTCTCATGCTCTGTCTCTCTCAAAATATAAATGTTAAAAAAAATTTTTTTTAAATCATACCAAACAGGACATCTGAAACGTTTTTATTGAGGAAGAACTTTCCACCAAGCATCACAATCCACAGTAAGCACTGGAGACATTTCCACCAAAGGTGAGGCTGAGGTAGGTGGGCCAGCCAGGCTCCTGCCATTCACCGCTGCTCTGGATGCCTAAGCTGGGCCCAGCTGGGGGGAAACACTCATTCCCATTAGAAGTTGCACTGAGGAACCTACTTGCAAGACATTTCCCAACCTATGTGAAGGACATAACAAAGACATGACCAAAACTGACAAACCTAATTCTTTTTGTTTTTTAATTTTTTTAATGTTTTCTTATTTTTGAGAGAGAACACGAGCAGTGGAGGGGCAGAGAGAGAGAGAGAGACATGGAATCTGAAGCAGACTCCAGGCTCCGAGCTGTCAGCAAAGAGCCCAACGCGGGGCTCGAACTCATGAACCACAAGATCATGACCTGAGCCAAAGGCAGATGCTCAGCTGACTGAGCCACCCAGGCGCCCCCAAACCTAATTCTTACTGGAGGTGTGGTGACATAAAGACCTCAGTGATTTAGAAACTCAGAGCAATTCAAATGCAGAAGAAATGTGGGATTTAAAAAAACGAAACAGTGGCCATTGTGCTGAGGAAAAATAATTTTGAAAACAAAAATTAAATGGAGAGATTTGCCAAAAAACACATGAACCTATTAATGTGTGTGTGTTACATGAAACTTTACAATCAATGAAATAAATAACTACCAGATATATACAAAAAGCCAATTTAAGGAGATAATTTTAAGAAAAGAGTACTAAATACATAATACCTTGAGATTATGCTAGCTCAGATCTGCCTAAGAAAGATCAGAAAGTAGAGGGCAAGAAGGAAAGATTTACATTTCACTGCAAAACACTGATAAAATAAAGACACAAGGCTGTGTGTAAAGAATTAAGCCATAAAATAGCCCTTAAAAATATATCAAAGGAGAACAGCAAAGTATGAAAATCCAGGTTTTATTCCCACAAAACTAATGAAAGTTACAAGTAGGTGGAAAATGGAAATACAACGGATTGTCAATTTCTCCCCAATTTTCAAACACAAAGAGATTACAGTACCAATTTTGCTTACATCAGGGGGGAAATCTCACGTGTTGTTGTGGGATGGGGTACTTCGTAGCTTTAGGAGACCATATCGGACAGAATCTATCCTAATGTGAAATGCACTGTCCTTAACCCAGTAGTCACACGTTGAGTTGCCTGACCCAGAGAAATCCTGAGACATCTGCAGAGAGACCGGCCTACTCCTACACAGCCATCGTGGCATTCTTTACATCAGCGAAAAATGGCAAAGGTCCCCGTGTGTCCCCATTAAGAAAATGATCCAATGAGGCTCTAAATGAGCAAGCTGTGTCTGAATGTGTTGATTAACATGAAAACAGTGTCTAGACGTGCTATGTTTGCATAATAAAATGTTACGACAAACTTCATCGAGATTTCCTAAAATTTTATACCAGTGTTAAATGCATTTGTATCAGGTTTGAACTGACTCCTGCCACAGAACTGACAACATCAGTTCCCTGTTGAGACATGAAGGGTGGGGAAGTGACAGGGAAGAGCATCCCCTTCTGACTACATCTTGGTGCCTAAGTTGCTTCTTGGTCTGGAGCTTATTCAATCAACCAATCAATACATGTCACTCACTCATGTGATGTCTAAGGTCAATGAGATATAATACTTAAAAATAATGGTGGAACCAGATGGCTACAGCCCCTCTGATGGTGAAGATAAAGTTCTATGCTCCAGATCTGGGCTAAATTAACACCATTTTCATCTAAAACATCTGCCTCACAAGAGCTGCTGTAGGAACGCCATGGTCTCTGTGGGACAGATGTGCTGAGAATGATTTTTTTAAAACCTTTACCATTGATTAGGTTGACTCCACACTGTAAAACCAACTATGGAATAAAACATCCACTATCACGGATGCTGATTTCTGAACTTGATTCTAAATTAGTAGTTTGGAACCAGAAACACCATGGTGCACTTGTTTAGCTCTGAATGCATTACAAGGTCAGGCAGAGCTGCTTTCTTCTTACCACTCTTCTTTTCCAGAGTCTTCCAACTCTTCCTACACATGAATCCAGGACTTCCACACGGCTTCTTTCATCCTGGTCGACAGAGAGCCTACTGTGTGTCCAGAGGCGGCCCCTAAACACCCCCTGCAGCCCAGCCACACTGACACCACCCGTCTCCACTCGCCTGTTGCGCCAGTGCAGCCCCCTCACAGGCTCTGATCCCTGGGTCACTACGAGCTGGAATCTAAGTGCAGAGGAGAGGGACCGGGGGAAGGCCTGGGGGAGTGTGGACAAACACTTCAGACTCAGACAAGGTTGGCAAGTCCAAGAAGGGCCTTGCAGGAATGAGAGACAGGAAATCGACCCAGGATATGACTTCACCTGACAGACGGCCATTCCCGACTCCTTTCCTTTGCTCTTCCTCCCTTTCCAGGATTCTTCCTCAGGCAGGATCAGGCTTGGCAATTCAATCCTAAGTGTCAAGAAAACGCAGCTTAATGCTTTGAGTCAGTCTGGGTCCTTCCCGTCCTGCAGCCTCACACGGGAAGGCCTCTCCGTGTGAAAACACGGGGGGAGCCCCGGGACAGTGGACTCCTCCAGAGGCCAGCAAGTGACCTTCCCACCCTTCTTCTTCAGAACCGGCTCCCGCCCTGGTGAAACCACCCCCCCCACCCCGCACGGCATCAGTGGGGACCTGGGCGGGACCTGACCCTCCCCTGCAGGTCACAGGCCAGCCCCGATCACACCCCACGGAGAGTGGGGGCCCCCTCACCTCTCCCTGGGTCAGAGGCTGATGTCAGCCTCAGACATGCAGCACCACAGCCTTGGTGCTCAGCGCTGGAGACACATCAGAAACCCCCCAGGCACTTTAACTAGGACTGAGATCAGGCCCTGTCTCCCCTTGGCCATTTGAAGGGACTCTTTGGGAGGCACACAAGAGCTGTATCTGCAGACAGCCTCAGATTTACAGTGTGAAGCTGGGTGGAGCACACTCAGGAGGCCCACCCAGCACATCCCCCTTCTGGCTCTGGATCCCCAGGGGCCTTGCTGTCATGAATATCCAGCCAGTGGAAGGGGAAGGAGCAGGAGAGAGATGCCAAGGAGGCACTATGGACCAGAATTGGGGGTGGGGACGTGGCTGGAATGTTAAAGGGAGCGGGGGCAAGAAGGCGCCACTGAGAGGTGATATCAGAACAAAGACCAGAGGAAAGAAGAGATTTTACCACCTGCACATGAGGGGTCAGAGACTTCGAGGCAGAAGGACACCCATGTGAAGACCCTAAGGTAGTGGTGTTCTGAGCTCCAGAAAGGACAGAGAAGCCTGTGCAGCTGGAGCAGGGTGAGTAGAGGAGACAAGGAGGTAAGATCAGAAAGTATTAAAGGAAGCAAATCAGAAGGGACTGCATTCTTCCAAATGTCCCCCATACCTCATGTATTCCCTTATCCATTTTGAGTAAACATCTGATTTTTATTTATTGTGTCCTAAGTTAAAACACTAACAAGTAATGTCTGTTTTGCAAACATGTCAAGATGCCCATCTAAGCCCAGGAAATACAGGGTCACCCTATATGCAGAGGCAGACTGCAAGGGACAGGTTTGGAGGAGTTTGGTGGGGGGGGGGGGGTCACTGTTGGACATATTAAGGTGAAGATACCAGGCTGTTGTCCCAGCAGAGACATCGAGGAGACAGCTGGGTAAAGGCCCCTGGTTTCAGGGGAGAAGTCTGGTGGAACAGTGAAAGGAGACATCAGTGTTGAAAGTCATGAGATGGGGCGAGGGGAAAAAGCAGGAAGTGAGAAGGGTTTTCAAGGCTAAGCCCAGGGGTGCTCCTGCAGTCAGAGACCAAGGAGTTAGGAGAAACAGGCACCGGGAACGGACGCATGAACATGGAGAAGAACGTTAAAACAGGTAAGTGGTAGTTTTACTTGTAAAAAACTAGTGTGATGTGGAAACCAAGAGAAGAGTGCTTCAGAAAGAGGAGCCTGGCGTGCTGTTGCTGGGACCAGCATGAAGAGAAGGGGAAGCCAGTTCCTGGACTGAGAAGTGGGGAGGTCCCTGGTGACTCGGACATGGAGAGTCTCAGCGGCGCAGTGGATATGAAACAGAACTGGAACCAAGATCTGAAGCAGAGTATAAACAAGTGTTTAGTGTATTCTGCTCTAAAATGGAGCACACCCCAGGGCACTTACCACCACGGGGAATGCAGCTGATGGAAGGTTCTTTATTTTAGAGATGCGAGAAAAGGGGCGCCTGGGTGGCTCAGTCGGTTCAGGTCATGACCTTACCGCTTGTGAGTTCGAGCCCCACATCGGGCTCTGTGCTAACAGCTCAGAGCCTGGAGCCTGCCTCAGATTCTGTGTCTCTGTCTCTCTCTGCCCCTCCCCCACTCTCTCTCTCTGTCTCTCATAAATAAACATTAAAAATTTTTGTAAATAAAAATAAAGATGGGAGAATGTGGTAAAAGCCTCTTTTTTGTGTATTTTTTTAAAAGATGGGACGATATCGCCATATGTATATGCTGAACCAAATAATTGCCTGGAGGTAAAAATTGATGAGCAGGGTCCAAAGGATCCTGAGGCTGTCGTACTGTTGGACCTCACAGCCGTTCTGCAGCTGTTCCCAGAGACCCACCTCCAGCAAGCCTGCCTCAGTGAAAGCACCCACCTCCTGGGCCCCAGTCCCCCACTGTTTGCCTTCTTGACTCAGACACTCCTGCGGGTTCCCATGCTGTTTGTGCTATACTCCCAGCGGACACCCCACACACAATATTGCACGACAGAACCTCCTAATCAGCTACGCACTTTGCCCAAAGATCCTACGCCATGTTCCTAATACCAGTCTTTTATTTTGGCAGGAAGACACCCACCAACCCAGGATTCGACACGTTCCCTCTTGGAGACCATACCCCAAAGTCAGGCACCTCCATGACGCCATAATACAAGAGCAATGTCTGCAATGATCCACATACTCCAACTAGACTCCGGGACCTTCTGGAACACCCCCAACTGTCATCTGTATCCCACAAAACACATGTGATGCCTTCAGGAATGCTTTGCCTGAAATAATGAGATTTTCCCCCACCAAAACCACCACAGATTACCCCCCAAATGGTGACATTTTCCCGTTAAACCCTTATGGGTCCTAAGAGACGCCACAAGTCAACCACGGAAACACTAGCTGCACTTCCTGAATCCACCCCTCAGGATTCAGGCACAAACTGCCCCACAGCTGTCAGTCTGGCTGCTATTGCTGGACAGCTCACTCCCTCCTTGTAAACGGCCTCTTCACCACAGCACCTGGCTGACCAGCCAGTG
This sequence comes from Prionailurus bengalensis, assembly GCF_016509475.1. Classification (NCBI taxonomy): domain Eukaryota; kingdom Metazoa; phylum Chordata; class Mammalia; order Carnivora; family Felidae; genus Prionailurus; species Prionailurus bengalensis. Next base: position 6,498,974 of record NC_057352.1, on the reverse strand, counting down.
TCCAAGGTCCGGTGGATGCAGGAAAGAGAAGGCTTTTCCTTCCCTCACATTGGAACAACTCTGGAAGGTCACCCCACCTGCAGAGCTCTAGGCTGTCGCCACACAGTGGAGTCTGGGTTTTTGTCCCGAGGACAACCAGAAGCCAATGAAAGGATTAAAAGCCAGGGAATTCCCTCCCTGCTCTGTTTGTCCCTCTGCTGTCTCTGTCACCCTTGCCCCTCTTTCTGTCCCAGCACCACCTCTATCTGCCACGGCCCCAATTCTTTTATTCCTTCCCCACTCTCATTCTGATGTGCCTGCTCCTTGCTGCCCCACTCCCATCACCGGTTAAGATCTTTCTCGTCCAGTGTGCTACCCTTCACCTCTCTGGAGATACCTTTTAATCTAGATTTCTCTACTTTCTTTTCTCCCTCTACTTTTCTGTGGTTCACTCCACTCTTACTCTCTCTCCACATCCACCTGCTCTTCCCTGTTTTACTCTCTTTCTTTCTTCCTTTCTCTCACACGTAGTTTTACTCATTCTCCCTCAGACTGTCTCTGCTTCGCCCCCAACCCTGACACTCACAACTATGGGGAAAAAAAGTTCTCTGCCCGCGAAGAACACTTTCCAGGGAGGCTTCAATAGTGGAAACACACCATGGCAAGCACAGCCGGTGGATGCGAATCGTGCGGAAGAAGCTCCCAAGGCTGTGAGTACAAAGTGAGTACTAACGGGGGAGGGGCCCGGCTCCGCAGGTCGCGTAGGTGGAGGGGGTGTCCGGAGAGGGGTGGTGCCTGCAGAACCCCAAGGCCAAGGAGACGTGGCTTCTGGGTCTGCACTAGCGCCTGGGGGCCAGAGAGGGAGGACGCGAAGGGGAAAGGGCCAGAGAGTGCGGAGTCCCGGGAGGGTTTTCAGCAAGAAAAACACGCGGCAGGGGCGGTCTACCTGGACCGAAGGCGGACGGCCGGGGGCGGGGACGCGCCTCAGAGACTTTAACTCGAAATAGTCGTCGACCCCCGAACCCGCAGTGGGGCTCCCAGGCCTGGAATATCTGACGGTCCTGCCGAGAATCATCGGGCGCAGCACAAGCGCCTGAAGGGGGTTTTATCGTACGTGGTGACCCCCGAACTGCGGGTGTTGCGGATCGGAGGCCGGGGACGGGCAGGTGTATCGCAAACACCAGTGTTGAATCAGAAAAGCTGACACTGACCCACCGGAGGGTGTCCTTAGCTCCGTTTCCGGGTCTGCGGGAAACTGCGCGTGCGCAGCGTGCGGCGGGGTTAGCGGGGGGGCCGCCCAGGGACGGGCCTTGGACAGTGGCCTGGACTGGACAGAAAGTGGGCGGCCGAAGGGGCGTGGCCGAAGTAGGCGTAGGGTCTGGGCCTCCGTCCCGCCCCTGGACGTTTCTCCGCACTTTCAGCCCTAAAGTACCTTGCTCCCTGCTTTTGAGTTTCTTTGAATCTCTTTGGTATCTCGTGGACCGAGCGGCCTCCTGGCTATTTGAAGTTAATGTTTCAAACATCTTGAAGTAAAAGATTAGAGTTGTGAGAGCCACTTATATTAGAAGCCGAAATGTTTTCCTTTTTTAAGTTGGAAATGGTGTTAAGTCAAAGCTCTTTTTGCTGGCGGGAGGTATTGGGGAATACAATTAAAAATAAAATCATCTCCCAACCCAGCAATCCTCCCCACAAAGGTAGTAGGAAAGAAAACCGTTTCATTAGTGAGTAAGCTTTAAACCAGAATGTGACATGCATCACAGGCAATCTGTTGAGAGATTGCAAAGATAAATCTTACCCTGTCATAGAAGACAAGCAAGCGGATACGACCGATTACATACATGTTCTCAAGAAAGATAATAAGTTGTCCTCAAGAAGACATGACGACACCATTCGTCACACATAGCTCATCCTAACATTATCAGGTAAGCAGAGTGGCCATTTGTTTTAGCTAATTGGCTTCATCCAGAGAGAAAACAAACTTCTCATATTAATGACTGGAGGGAGTTTTGAAACTGGGAGCGAGGCACCTGCTGAGTTAGGCACCTATCTTCCGGCAGGAATTGGGAGGGGATAAATGTATTATCTCCTTTGATATTTACATTTCAAAGAGTTGACTCCCAGATCCTTGAGCAAACATTCCTGAGTTACAATGTTGGCAAGAGTCTTATTTAGCTTTTAAAAGACATACATACATTCCAAACAGGCAGAGAAAACTTACAAGTTTCCTAAGAGAAATGCTCTAGGAAAAAGGAGGAAGAGAAATCTCTTTTCCTCCCCCCCTTTTTAAGAGAGAATTAAATCTGTTTTCTCTCTCTCATTTTTAGTTTATACTTTTCCTTACAGAAACAGCATGTATTCACTAATATATAAATATTAATATATAAGTATATATTAATATATAAATATAAATCTATAAAATATATATATATATATTAACAGCTGCAATGTGCTCACAAAAATGGTAGTGTGCACTATGTCTCAGGAACTGTGTTGGGAACCACACACAAATTATGTGAGTTAATTCCTGTAATACCCTGGGAGTTGGGTTTTATATAACCATCTTCCTCAGGAGGATTTAGGTGCTGGGCTTTGCCTTGCTGGGGGTAGAGATTCTGTGTCTCTTTTGTCTCCCTATGACTGATCATTAAAATGGTCTTCATGTGACGGTAGCTCAATATACATGAAAGAAAAAAAGGCAAAGCAGTGGTGGGATTAGTGGTTCTGAGGGATTTTCTGATGGTGTGCTCATTTGTGTTCATGTATTTTGTTTTTAACATGTGGAACCATCAGTGGGCCCCCCAGGAGTTGGAGACATGGTGCTATGAGGAATTCCCTACACTTAGGTTATAACCAAAAAAGCAAATTTTCACTTATCAGATTTTAAGACCTTTGCTCCCCTTCATGTGCATCTGAGTGTCTTGAAAACCTGAGTGTCCTGGATTGTTGCATCCACACGACTCCTGAAACAGAATGCTACGGGCACCAGTGACAGTCACAACAAAGTTTATTACAATGAGAGGCAAGGCCGACCAATCGGGACCAACACTCTTGATAAGAGTGCGCCCCGAACAGCCGGGGTACAGAGTTTTTATAACCAATCACATCGTTTTATCATCACCTGGGAACAGAACAAAGAAACAGTTTCCAGATGAGTTAGAAACAGTTGCCTAATGAGGTGTTTACTTTAGACTTTCTGCCTCTAAGTTGCAACCAGTGGATCTCCTTGACCCTGCCTCTGACGCTCTTTTCTTTGAACTTTTGTTTCCTTAATTGGTGAAGCCTAATTTACAAGGGTATGAGGGTAGTTTACCAGAGCAAAGCAAGGCTGTTATCTCTTAACCTTCAGTGTCAACACAAAGCTGTTATTTTTCAAGCTAAGCATTAGCCCTACACTACAATTTAACCCTTACAGGATGGGCAGCCAGAGGAGCTGCTCCGAGCTAAATTCTTCTCTAAGCAGTTCTCAAGAGGTAGGACCTCGGGGTGGAAGTGGGTGGGAGGAGTGCAAGAGGTAAACTCCATATCTAAGAGGTTATTTGAGAGGGTACCTGGTCTGGCAGTTCTGTTAGGCCCTGGAGACCCCAGCTAGGCAGAAGAGATGGCCTTCCAAGGTGCAGATTCTGGAGGCAGCTGAACTCTGTGTGCCCGTTGTGCAAGGCCAGAAGTGTGCCATAGAAATCTAGGCATCTAGATTTCTAGAAACCTAGAAATCTAGTTTGGGGAAGAGCAACTTTAGCTAAGACCTGTGAGCGCTCTATATGTCTATAAAGCATGGGGTAGTCGTGGGCTGCCAGCGCCAGCTTCTGTGCGGTCCTGTGGATACATGGAGGGTGGGAAACACTGCGTTCAGGCCCTGAGGGGCTGCCGGCTTCGCTGTGTGTGCGTGTTGGAGGGTTTGGGCAGGAAGGAAGAGGCAGAAAGGGTGAGAGTAGGAGATATCAAGTACCCCCAGGGACACCGCAGGAGAACTCGTTGGTGCCACATACTCATGGCCAGTCAGGGGTGAGCACTGTAGCTCCTTCCTGTGGGCTTGGGGTCAGACTGATTTTTGACTGAGTGATCAGAGCCCCAAATAGGTAGAGGGACCAACTTGTTGCTGCATGTTTGGATCCTGAGTAAGGAATACACAAGACAGTCTTTTGAGCAGAGGCGCTCCATTTGGGCGAGCAACTTACAGCAGTGCAAGCTCCCGGGGCAAGGACTCCGGGAGGTGGAGTCTGGTCTACCAGGGGTGGAGCCACACCTAGGTCCCCTTCCAATCGAATTGCAGGTGTAGGCATAATATGTCCCGTGGCTTCTGGGCCGCCCAACTTGGTGCCCAAGGTTCCTAAATTATCTGGAGAAGCCTGAGTCCCAAAGACGTGATCAGGTGAGGTCCTGCCTTCTCCCAGTGACCCTGAGTTTTAAATACTGCTTGTACTGTCTAATCATGACTATAAAATTCATGATGTGTCTGCAGATTTGTTTCTATGATTAATGAAAAAATAGCAAAATATTTTTCTTAATATAGCCTCCAGGTTCTCGTTCAGTTTAACAGTCACAGAGACCTCTGACTTTGGTGGTTTAGAGCAACATCTTCCAACAGTTAATAATGTCTCAGGTAGGGACACCTGGGTGGCTCAGCTGGTTAAGCATCGGACTTTTGGTTTCAGCTCAGGTTTTGATCTCATGATTTTGTGAGTTCGAGCCCCACATGTGCTGACAGCAGGGAGCCTGCTTGGGATTCTCCCTCTCTCTCTTTCTCTCCCTCTCTGTCTCTCTCTCTGCCCCTCCCCCACTCACACTGTCTCTGTCTCTCTCAAATAAATAAATAAACTTAAAAAAAAATAATGTCTCAGGTAGGACAGTATGTAATAGAAAATATATTGGTCTCTGCCTCTGTTTCCTGGCACAAAGCCCCTAAGACCCTTTTAATTTCCGAAGTTATAAGAGCAATAGGGGCGTATTTTGTTCTAATACTTGGTCTTTGACCCTGATTCCTGACACACAGGTCTAAAATCCCTTGGAATTTTTTCTGATACGAGTGTCTTTTGTTCTAAAGAGGCAGACCTTGGTGGGCTCCTGAATGGGAGCCGGTCACCAGAAAGACCTTGACCAATCCGTTCTTCCACCCGGCTATACCTGAGTTATATTCTTTTACAATAAACCAGTAATGTAGTAAGTAAACTGTTTACCTGAGTTCTGTGGACTGTTCTAGCAAATGTATCGAACCAGAGTAGGAAGTCTCATAATGAGATGGGGAAACTGAAGGGACCCCATTAAAAAAAGCTGTTTCCCCCCTCTTGCTTCTTTTCCAGCTTCCATTTTTGCTAGGGCCTGCACCCCCACCCCACTCTACACATGACTTATAATGCAAATAGCATGTGTCCTCCTTGTGAGGGACAAAGAGACAATGATATCTTTGGAACTTTCCAGCACAATAGCTAACATCTAAGGAGTGATTGGGTGGGGTCGCCTCCAAGACCACTGACTCCAAACACCTTGATGCCAAGACCCCCTAGCTTCAGGGAATGAGTGACTTATGAAGGACACCTGGATCCTGTCCTTGCTCTGACCAGTTCCCTGATTCCTAAGAGGACATGTGCACAAGACCACAATTGCCAATAAAAACCACAGACCCTAAGCAAAGAGGAGACTCACACTCTTTTCCTTTCCGAGTCTCCTGGGCACTCTGTATATATACATCTATATATATCTTCAGTAAATTCTGCTTTCACTCCCCGCTGGCTCACATTTGATTTCCATCCTGCATGAAGCCAAGAACCCTCTCAATTAGTCCTGTGGGGCCCCCACTCTGGGTCCTCAGACCCAGCTGCCTGCATCAATAAGAACCTCCAATTTATAGCCAGTTGGTCAGAAGCACAGGTGACAACCTGGACTTGTGATTGCCGTCTGAAGTGGGGGAGGGGACGGGCTTATAGGACTGAGTCCTTAACCTGTGGGATCTGACAGTGTCTCCAGGTAGACAGTGTCAAAATCGAGTTGAATTATAGGACACCCAGCTGCTGTCACAGAGAATTGCTGGTAGAGGAAACACTATCACACATTTGGCAACCAGACATGTCAGAAGTATTGTGTGAATAAAAGAACAACATAGGGGGGCGCCTGGGTGGCTCAGTCGGTTGGGCGTCCAACTTCGGCTCAGGTCATGATCTCGCGGTCTGTGAGTTCGAGCCCGACGTCGGGCTCTGTGCTGACAGCTCAGAGCCTGGAGCCTGTTTTGGATTCTGTGTCTCCCTCTCTCTGACCCTCCCCCATTCATGCTCTGTCTCTCTCTGTCTCAAAAATAAATAAACGTTAAAAAAATTTTTAAAAAAAACCATAGGAATGTGTTTTTCCAACTCAGGGACACAACAGAGCATAATGAAGATACGGAGTTTTCCAGGGCCATTCAAAGGGCACATATGCCAAAGTTCTTGGGCAAATTTGTTATTATTAGCATTAAAGTTTATAATGTTCCACTGTTCAAATATAACATGTATTTATTTTTTTAAATTTTGCTTGGTGTCATAATATCTGGTGACCGTGTTGGGCTTTACTCTGACCCTGTAAGTCTGGAAAAATAGCACTGCTTACTGCAAAGAACCACCTTTCCACACATGACCTCAGTGAGACGAAACAGGACTTCCACCACCTCCATTTGGACCTCAGTCTGTACTTTTTCTAAGTATTGATTAAGTTCTTCTTTCCAGTTTACCTTAACTCAGGCAAAAAAAGACCCTGCTGGATCCAAAATTACCCTCAAGCAATAACGACTGTCCTGAGCCAGCAAGACCCCATGTAATTGACCCCAGGACAATGGTCAACCCGACCTTTGCTGCCCAGCTGCACGTCCCCACAGATCTTTGTCCCACGTTTCCTTATATAAACCTACAAGTATTTTCAGCACTTTGGAGACAGGCTTTCAGCCATTAGTCCCTGGTCTTCTGGGTGTTGACCTCCCTGAAATAAATTCCTTTCTTGTTCCACCACCGCTTGTGTCTCTGCCTTTGGATTTTGTCAGTGGAAAGTGGCCAAACCTGGTGTGTTTGGGGACCCCTGAGCCAGGTGCTCTTGCACCCCCGTGCCCCATTTATCTAGAAGCAAGGCAGATACAGACCCTTCAAATCCCCATCCTTTCTCCCATCAATGATTACTGAATTGTTTGTACCCACTGATCAATAGGAACTGAAGGAAACCAGCATCTGTCAGTCCAAAATATGCCACTTTGGCATACTGAGTATTTTGAATTAAGAACACTTGAACAGCTAATATAAGAAACACTCTGACCTTTCATTGTTTTCCTGAGAGTAGATCACCCTCCCATGTGAACGTCACCCTCCCTGTACCAGGAGGAAGACATTCCTATTACCAGAGATAGAGAATTGGGGTCCAAGATATCTATACGGACAAATCTTGTTAAACTGATCCTTATCTTCCTAGTTACTTCTTTACCAACTAGCCCAAATCTCTGTGTCTTGCCAATTCTTTACAAATTTACTGAATTTTGTCTAAAAGGTATAAAATCTTCCCACTCTACTTCTTTGGGCCGCGTCAGGCTCTGGGCTGATGGCTCAGAGCCTGGAGCCTGTTTCCGATTCTGTGTCTCCCTCTCTCTCTGCCCCTCCCCCGTTCATGCTCTGTCTCTCTCTGTCCCAAAAATAAATAAACGTTGAAAAAAAATAAATAAATGTTTTTTAAAAATTAAAAAATAAAACTTTAATAAAAGCTTCTCTCCTTCCCCAAAACTCAGAATTTAGACCTCTCTTGAGCATTATAATTCATAATAACCCCACCATTATAACAGACCCTCCTAAGAGTAAGCAACTTCAAGGTAAAACATTCTCTGATCATTTATAGGTCTTGCCACATGCTCATCCATTCTCCTTTACCTGTGTGTGTGTGTGTGTGTGTGTGTGTGTTTCCTAGACCTGTTTCCACCTTGAAATAAAATCTCTTCTCTGTCTGGCTTTGGAGACATTCGCAGATCATGTGGTTGGAACATTCTAATATAATAATTGTCTCAAGTAAAACCTGTCCTTACCTAAGTTTGATTTTTTTTAAAATTTGGCAGTGGTAAATATTTCAGTTGATTCATATTTTTTTTAAAAATGTTTTTAATGTTTATTTATTTTTGAAGGAGAGAGAAACAGAGTGTGAAGGGGGGGACAGAGAGAGGGAGACACAGAATCTGAAGCAGGCTCCAGGCTTTGAGCTGTCAGCACAGAGCCCGACACGGGGCTTGAACCCACAAACTGCAAGATCATGACCTGACCCGAAGTTAGACGCTCAACTGACTGAGCCACCCAGGCGCCCCTTAGTTGATTCATCTATGTTAAGAAATATTTATTCTCTATTTTTGTGTTACCAGGTTTAATATATGTTCATCAGGTCAAATTAGTTCCTGTGTTTTTCACATTTTTGAATCTTTAATAAATGGCATCTGGTTTTATTTATTTATTTTTTGAGAGAGAGACAGAGAGTGTGTGCGTGTGCACGTGCAAGTGGGGGAGGGGCAGAGGAAAAGAGAAAGAGAGAGAATCTTAAGCAGAGTCCTGACTCAGGGCTTGATCTCGTGACTGTGAGATCATGACCAGAGCAGAAATCAAGAGTTGGATGCTTAACTGACTGAGCCACCCAGGTACCCCAAGTGGTATCTGTTTTTAAGTGACATCACAGGGAGACATGTCAAAACCTTCCTGTGGATGAGGAAATATCCTTTGTAACTTCTTGCGAATATACTTATTTTGCTCTCTTGACAATTTTACAAGCAATAAAACTCCTCATAAACAAATAGATTCATGACTCTCACCTATTATTAACCTCTCTACTGTTATGGGTTTAATGAAATGTTCCACTGTAAACTCATTTCTTTGCTTGGGATTATGGAAGTCCATACTGAAACTTCTTTCTTGTCAACACAGTATAAGCAAGGAAAAATAATTTCCATCTACTCTTCTGAGCTCTTGGCTGAGACCCCTGTAATAAAAGATAGATTAACAGGGGAAAAAAGATGTTCGGTAACACATATACTTCCTCTATACATGGGAGAGACACAGGGAAAAACGAGTAACTCCCCAAGTAGCCTCAGCCACCTGCTTAAATACGACCTTCAGCTAAAGACAAAAGAAATATGGGGCAACGCCAGCTATGAAGAGTTTATCCAAGAAAGCTGGGTAAACAAGGATTAAGTTTGTTATGCTTCTGATCACATTTTTGTGTAGGGGCATCCTTCTCTTCCTCTATAGAGGAGACACCCTTTACAAGTAGAGATTTCCTTTAAAAGTAATTCCCCTTATGAAAGGGTAACTTCCACTCTGTTCTGAGCTTCTCCTGTGTCTCCTGTTTCTCAAAATAAGCAGCTCAAAATAATCCTTACAGCAAAAGGGTGTATTTGGGGATGGCATATTCTTTTTTTTTTTTTTCAACGTTTTTTATTTTTGGGACAGAGAGACAGAGCATGAACGGGGGAGGGGCAGAGAGAGAGGGAGACACAGAATCGGAAACAGGCTCCAGGCTCCGAGCCATCAGCCCAGAGCCATCAGCCCAGAGCCTGACGCGGGGCTCGAACTCCCTGACCGCGAGATCGTGACCTGGCTGAAGTCGGACGCTTAACCGACTGCGCCACCCAGGCGCCCCGGGGATGGCATATTCTAATGCCCTTCAATGACTAGTTAGCCATATCACATCACAGAATAATCTACCTTTTAAAAATCTCAAAATCTCTCCCAGGGGCTCAGTCGATGGAGCTGTATGACTCTTGGTCTCTGGTTTGTGAATTCAAACCCCACGCTGGTGTAAATATTACTTTAAAAAACTCAAATCTTGGGATGCCTGGGTGGCTCAGTCCGTTAAGCATCCAACTCTTGGTTTCGGCTCAGGTCATGATTTCGTGGTTCGTGAGATGGAGTCCCACATCAGGCTCTGCACTGATGGTCCAGGGACTGCTTGGGATTCTTTCTCCCTATGTCTCTGCCTCTTCCTCTCCCACTTGTGCTCTCTCTCTCTCAAAATAAATAAATAAACTTAAAGAAATTAAATCTTAAAAAAAATCCCTCCCAGATACCATATATTTTTTAATGTACTAATATATCATCATATCATCATGTATCCACTTTGGGGTCATGCCAGGACATTTTCATTTTACCTGAAAATATTTTAAATATGCTAATTTCCTATCTAAACATTATCATATTTCAATTGATTACCATTTCTGTGGTGAAATCTTCCACATCTAGGGATGTAAGAGAATCACTTATTTCATGATAGATGTTAATTCACAGGTATTGCCATTAAAATTATTGAGGGCAAAAACAAGGCTATTAGAAATTTGAAAATCCAGTTTTGCTTTTTGTAGGGTTTAAATAAAACCCTAAATAAATACCCTTAGATATATTGCAAAATTAATTATTTTTTTAGGTGAAAGTAAATTGAAATGCCTTTTAAGGACTACATAGTGTACAGGCTTTGTTATCCACATCTGCCAGAACATTGAGAAATAGAAAACAAAGAAAACTATACTACAACTTTTTAAAAGTAACCCTGCACCCAACATGGGGCTAAAACTCACCACCACAAAACAAGAGTTGCATGCCCTACCAGCTGAACCAACCAGGTGACCCACTACCACGTTCAGATTAAAAAAAAAAACAAAACAAAACAACATGCTTTGTAACCATCTTCAGAGTGATAGTAAAGTGAATTTGAAATTACGTTATATTTAGAAATTATTGACTTAACCATATTGTGATGTCAACAACGTTTATCTCGAATGCATTTGAGTATAATTATCTCAAGTGTGGAACAATATAGTAAATATAAAAAGAGCGATGTAATTTAATCTTTGTTTTAAAGTTATTGCTTTTTTAAAAGTAATAAATTATCACATGCCTTAGCCCTCCAAGCCCTACACCTCAGGTCTTGTCCCTGGGTAAGTCTCTGGAACACAGCACAGGGTTGAGTCTGACTCCGAGGTGAATGGGGAGTATAAACGGAAATGATGGCCTGGGTGCACTTGTGAAATTGCACATTCCGCCCAGGCAGAATCTGCATTTCACATTCCAGTTTGCATCCATTTGCAGTTAAGTTGTTTAACTTAACTTTAATTGCAACAGTGTTCCAGGACCCAGCCACCGCCCACATCCACCCCGCACCAAGGTCCCAGCTCCCAAGATCACTGAGTTGCTTCATCCTCTCTGGCGGGACTCGTGGCTTTTGACTTAATCGTTTTCAGCTGTGAAGAGGAAAACATCTGACTTTCCAACATAAGTGGCGCCCACAAAACTCTAAGCTTTTACCTTAAAATTATTTGAAATGTTAACTTGAAATAGAAAGTGCCGCTTCCCAGGATAAAGACCAGGCTGACTCTAGCACTCCCAAGCCCCGAAAACCCGGGAGGGAATCCCAGATCCCGCGCTGGAGTCGACCCCGCCCACGCCTGCCCTCTCCGCGCGCCTCGTCTCTATGGTTACCGCCAGTCCCCGAGACCCCGCCTCCCTCTCCCGCCGACCTTACGCCAGCAGGGCTTCACTCTGCGCCCCGCACAGGCCCCGCCTCTTCCCTTTGCGCGCGCGCGGTTGCCTGCAGACCCGGAAGCGGGTTTCGTGGAGCGGTGGCCAGTCTGTGGAGTGTGAGTTTCGTCTTTCTTGTTTAAACCTGCGCCTCGCAGTCTCCCCTCCTCTGTCCCCGGGGTCTGGGGGCTGCTAAAATCTCCGCACCACCTCCTCCAGTCCGAGTAAATTCAGACGTCTCCGTGGGAGGCCGGGGGCTTCCCTTTTTGTTTGGAATTCGCGAGGTGGATGTTCGCTGCTCTCTGCCCCTAGAGGGCAGCGCCGGGCCGCCCCCTCGGGAGAGGCTGGTCCTTACCTGCGCCCTGAGATTCTGGAGAGCTCAGCCCTCTCCGGAGGCACGCTCACTTCCTCTCACCTCGCGTCTCTCTCAGCCGGCTACTCTTAGTTCCCCAGGCCTCACCTTGTGCTGGAGAGGACTAGAAAGGGCCTGTCTCGAGACAGACCGTGCACCCGGCGCTGGATAATGTGTTTTTGTGGGAGGTGGGCATCCTTTTACACCCCACTTCTGGGTGAGAGGAATCTGGAGGAGAGGGACTGCCCATCTTAAAAACAAAAGTCAGTTATTTTACCAGCAAAATGATTTTATTCTGGAAGAAGCAGAGGAATTGCAGTTCGGGACATGCATGGAGTGGTGAATTATTGGCAAGTTGGGAGAGAAAGGGAAGGTCAGCTCTTATTTTTAGGAGGAAATTGGGGAGAGTTTTTTGTTTTTAATTTATTTTTTTAAAGAGAGAGCGCGTGCGCGAGAGCACGAGTGGGGGACGAGCGGAGAGGGAGACCGAGAATCCCAAGCGGGCTCCGTGTTGTCAGCACAGAGCCTGATGAAGGGCTCACACTTAGGAACTGCGAGGTCATGACCTGAGCTGAAATCAAGGAGTCAGGAGGCTTAATTGACTGAGCCACCCAGGCGCCCCCGGGGGGGGAGTTTTAAACGGAAGTTCATTGGAGAAGAACAAGAGTTGAAGGTTGTGGCGGTTTTTCAGTGGCTGCAAGTGGTGGTCAGTGCGTCTGTTGGTGGGGCATGAAGGGATCTTCCTTTATTTTCTTACAAGCAAGAGATGAAATTCCCGTGTGAAAAAGGACCTCCCTTGTTAAAGTAATTCTTCTGTTCGTTCTTCCTGCTGGTTAAGCAGGCTACAGGGAGTGGTACTTGCCAGAGAGCTCCCACTTCAGGGTTTCCCTACTCCACTTTAAATGAGGTTTCCTTATTTATTTTCACAAGACCTACCGAGAGAATTACAGAAAAATGAATGAGGGAGAACCAGAAGCAGATGGCAAAGTAGCAGCAGTGGGAGAAAAGAAGGTTGAGAAATTTAGAGTAAAAAGGAAATCCCCAGAGGGATGATGAGGAGCAAAATGTAGAGAGGGGCCCGTGACGGGCAACAGGAGCGTGGGTAACAAAGGGGAAGGCACTTCACTTGGAGCCAAGGGAGAGGTTGAAAGAGTTGGAGTCCTGGCAGCCTGCTCGATGTGGTGCTGAGAGGAAAGAAGGGGCCAATGGGAGGAGACCAGAGGAAGGGAGGGAGAAACAGCCGGGAGGGAGCCCAGCAAGCTGGGGGTGCCAGAGAGTGGGGACAGAGGGAGAGTAGCAGGGAAAGAGCACACTTAACTGGGAGAGCAGATGGGAGCTGGGGAGGAAAGAGAAATGCATGAAGATTGGGGATAATCAGAAAGATTGGGGAGAAAGCAACAAGAAGGGGAACAGGTTACATAATGGGTCAGAACAAGTGTGCAAGAAGAAACCCAGAGGAGAGAAATGGCGGGACAGGAGAGGGGAACAGAATGAGCAGAAACCCAAGGGGAAAATGGAAAAGCAAACCAAAAAAAAAAGAAAAGGGGCTGGGGGAGAGATAAATATTGAGAGAAGGAAAGACAGTAGTGAGCAAAGTAATCCAGATGAATGGTGAATTGGTTGGATATGGATGATGAAGTATGTTACGTTACGTATGGCTTTATAATATAATACACTTAAAATTAGAATAAATGATGCAGATAAGGGTGAGGATTGCAAAACTCCTTTCTGAAAAGCCTGTGCATCTTATAATTATTTGCTTCAGAATATACCTTCTATTTGCAATCCCTGTTCATCCAGGAAGGCAGAGACTTCATTCAGTCATGGGTCACCCTCTTCCCTTTGCCTGGGCTCCGAGGATAGAAGTGGGGCAAGAAATGGCCATCATCACACGCTGCCTTTTTTTTTTTTTTTAATTTTTTTTCAACGTTTTTATTTATTTTTGGGACAGAGAGAGACAGAGCATGAACGGGGGAGGGGCAGAGAGAGAGGGTGACACAGACTTGGAAACAGGCTCCAGGCTCCGAGCCATCAGCCCAGAGCCTGACACGGGGCTCGAACTCATGGACCGTGAGATCGTGACCTGGCTGAAGTCGGACGCTTAACCGACTGCGCCACCCAGGCGCCCGACACGCTGCCTTTTTATGGAACATGAAAACTGAAAACTGTTGCTTCTTTGTAATGGATTTTACTTTTTTCTTCCTGATTCGCTTATATTTACATCATTTTCCTTTTTGAAGCTTGAAATACATCTTTATACTTTCCTATAAATAATTAACTTCTGAAGTGAGCTTTGAAGGCATCCTATAAACAGTTTCTGGCATGCTTTTCTAAGCATGACCTTGCCATTTTTAAAAATTTTGGTCTCATACTTTATTGTTCAAAAAAAAATTTTTTTTTTTAACTTTTCTTTTTTAAGTTCATTGTGTGGTTCAGACAGGTCTGTAAGCTCTCTCTTTGTCATGTATATTGAGAACTTCCTTTAGTATCTAGTATAATTTTAGACTGTTCCAGTGTGTACTTCGTAAAAATGTCAGTAATCTCTTATGTAAGTCAAAACCTGGTTTAAGCTGTCACTTTAATATTCAGTTTTCTTACCTTTTATGTGATCTTTTGAAACAGTGGGCCATGAGCTACCGAATAGATATTCCCCTCAAGTTCCTCTTGCCTGCTTTTTGCAAATATTGAAGAATGGGCTGATTTACTTGGAAAGGTCACCTAACAGAGCCCATCTGTTCCTGATGAGGAAATTCGTGTCTTGTTTCTATAGGTGGCCGCCTTGCAGTGTTTACAGCAGCAATTCATTATGTGTTCAAAGTTCTGAATTTTGTAAATGTTTTAGTGTGATGTTCTGGATAAGGGGAGTTTAGTGCCTGAGCACACAGCGATTATACCTTGAGATAAAAGTTTCCTAAGGGCGCCTGGCTGGCTCATTTGGTAGAGCGTGTGATTCTTTTTAATTTTTTTTAAGTGTTTTTATTCATTTTTGAGAGACCAAAAGAGACAGCACGAGCAGGCGAGGGGCAGAGAGAGAGGGAGACACAGAAGCAGGCTCCAGGCTCTGAGCTGTCAGCACAGAGCCCCGACACAGGGCTCGAACTTACGAACATAGAGATCATGACCTGAGTTGAAGGCAGACACTTAACCAACTGAACCACCTAAGTGCTCCTAGCGTGCGACTCTTGATCTCAGGGTCATGAGTTCAAGCCTAACACTGGGCTTAGAGATTATTTAAAAAGAAAAAAATAAAGGAAAAGAAAAGAAATGGAAGTTTCCTTAGCCCAGACATGTGAAAGATGGTCCTGGAATTTTTAAGAGAGAAGAGTGATGTGGGCAAACTCTGCCCACTGGGCCCTTCAGGCCACCCTATCAGAATTCAGTTGTACCCAGTTTTGCTTACTCAACGCAGACCTTCTCAGGATAACTTGGTGAAATGACTCCCTTGTGGGCCTCAGTGAGCCCAGCTCAACATGGAGATGACAGACTAGACAGAAACTGAATTTGAGCAACACTGAGCCCTGAATTCATTGGCAGAATACAATGCATATCTCGTGTGGCAGTTCTTGGACAGAGTGCCTAGATGTCAGTAGAATTGCAAGTGGGTCCCAGTCCTCCAAAAATGAAACACATTGGGGCGCCTGGGTGGCGCAGTCGGTTAAGCGTCCGACTTCAGCCAGGTCACGATCTCGCGGTCCGTGAGTTCGAGCCCCGCGTCAGGCTCTGGGCTGATGGCTCAGAGCCTGGAGCCTGTTTCCGATTCTGTGTCTCCCTCTCTCTCTGCCTCTCCCCCATTCATGCTCTGTCTCTCTCTGTCCCAAAAATAAATAAACGTTGAAAAAAAAATTTTTTTTAAAAAAGAAACACAGAACACTAGGATGGAGGCAGAGACACAGACTCTGAGTCACAGACCATCTCTCTGCAGCAGGGGTGACTCTCTCGGCAGAGTATGTCCCTCCCTGGCATTGAACCCTCTGCTGGCTCCATCGTCACCAGGACAGAATACAGACTCACTGTGGCTGCACAGCCCGAATCGTCAGGCCCTGCCAGTGTCTCCAGCCTCGTCCTGGGACCTTACCCTCTCCTCACAGTTCGCTGTGCCCCAGTCACGATCACCTTTTCTCTGTTCCCAAACACCAGCCTTTTCTGTCACAGGTCCTCATCCCTGCTCTGACCTGATGTCCCTAAACCATGTCAGCTCTGGCCCTTTCTCCTTCAGGTTTAGGCTCAGAGATGTCTCTCCAGGCTCTCCAGCCTGACACTTCAAGTGCCCTTCCCCAGCCATCTGTCGTGTTATGCAGGTTGAATCATCTCCGTTGAGTCTTTCCTGTTTTGTCTCAGCTGGAGGGAGCACGAAGTCCCTCCTTCCCAGGCTGGCGGCTGCACCTCACTTTGGGCTTGGGTTGAGCTGCCGGGCCTGTGGTAGAGCTCAGTAGTCCTCGGGGAAGACCAAGGAGGCCGGGCAGGTGGTGATGCTCATGCCAGTATTTGTTCTGGGAATTTCAGTTAATGGATCGAAATCTCCTGTGGCTGCTTATTTACTCAAGAGCAGAAGGACGTACCGGGGCCTGGAAGGCCCTACAGACCAGGGGTCCCCACGTGTTCACCTGCTGCGTCACTGCCCTTCACCAGCTCCCAGGTGGCCCGGGCTGTGCACGTCACCAGGGACCGGCTGCATCCTGGGCGGGGGCTTGGCTTCCAGCAGTTATCTGCTCAGAGTCAAGAGTCTGAGTATCCCTTCGGGAAGGGTGAGGACAAGGTCAGGAGCCTCAGGGGACATAAAATAGGCACCACAAAGAACTAGAGGTTCTTGCAACTTGCTGTGAGTGGGGAGGGGAGACCTGGTGGCCTCTGGGAAGAGATGTGGGGCCTTTCTGTCTCTCGCGTCCCACCGCACTGGATCCGGCCAACCTTTGACTGTTTTTCAACTGGACTCCCTGTTGTCCTCACTTGCTCCCAAGTGTTCCCTGGCCGGGCCACCTCGTTGGTGTCCATACTGAAGACCCGGTGTCCTTCACTCTGCACTCTTGTCCGTTACTGGTGTGGTGCCCGTGCCTCTTGGCCCAGTTTGCTCAGGCGCATGTGGAGGAGAGGTGGGAAGATGGGGAAAATGGAAATGAGGCAAGAGGGGTGTGCGGGAGGGAAGCGGAAGCAAGTGTGGGCCCCCAGACGGCCCAGGGAACGGTGTGTGCGCGTGTCCCGGGCTTGGCTGTGGGGTGAGGGGTGTGTGGACCTGTTGGGAAAGGGTGTCTCGGTTCCCGCGGGAGTGCCTGGAAGTGGTTTGTGGGTGGTTGTGGGGCTGCATGCGTCCATTTGGGGAGCCGTTGTCGTGGCCCAGGTTCCCCCGGACCCAGATGCTGAGGCTGAGATTTGCCAGCTGGGGTTTAATTGGGAAACTTGATGACACTTGAGGAGACACGAAAGGAGAGGGATTAGGCAGAGGCACGTTCCCCTGTGATGTTGTTTGAGCCACAGGGAGCTCTGGCCGCAGCTGGATGGTGCCTCGGTCCTAGGGGTTGGGGGGAATCTGGGAGGTGCCCCCCAGCATCTGTTCTACACAGTAACCTGTGTGGAGTCTGTGCAAGAATCATCGTCTGACACAGAGGATTTGGAGGGAAGGTCTCAGAGAACCTTCTGGATTATTCTGTGTTGCAAGTCAAGAAGGATTCAGATGCATTTTGGAAGATCTAAGTGAGAATTTTGAATGTTTAAGAAGATATTGGGCTCTCATGGGGGCTCATGCATCCTTGTAAACATCTGTTGACAGGTAGGAGAGTGGTCTGAGTGAAGGACTCTTGACTTTTTTTCTTTAATCTCGACACCTGATGTGAGGCTCGAACTCACGACCCCAACCAAGATCAAGATTCGCATGTTCTACTGACTGAGCCAGCCAGGCGTGCTGGATTTGGCTTTCTGTGCCTCCCCTGCATCTGGTCAGCTGCTCTGTCCCTCACGATGAAGACTGTTCCAAGGGCAAACAATACCCCTGCGCATTTCAGTGCCCCCAAATGAAGGCCATGCGAGAGGTTGCACCGCCGTCATTTTGTGTGTTGCTGAGCCAGACTGTTCCCGGGTCGCCAGCCCCACCCACCGCCTCAGGACCGGATGGGATCCTTCCTCCACTCCATCTTGAGTTTGTACGCGTCAGGAAATAATTTCAGTCAGCACACGCAGATGGTGGTTTCTCCCGTCTTCCACACACACGTGCACGCCTCCCCCCCAAAGCTTTTTATTTACTGTCTCATTGAATCTTTAAACCCAAACATTCTCAGGGTGTCTGGGTGGCTCAGTCAGTTAAGCGTCCAACTTCGGCTTAGGTCGTGATCTCGAGCCCCACATTGGGGTCTGTGCTGACCGTACAGAACCTTCTTGGGCTTCTCTTTCTCTCCCTCTCTCCCAGCCCCTCCCTGCTCATGTGCTCTCGCTCGTTCTCCCTCCCTCCCTCCCTCCCTTCAAATAAACTTAAAAAAATTGTTTTAAATAACAAAACGTTCTCTATTAACTAATTTCCCCTCTGGTAAGCCCTTCTCTTCCTTACTCCCTTTCATTTTTTTTTCATGTTTCAAGTTTTTACTTAAATTCTAGTTTGTTAACATACAGCGTAATATTAGTTTGAGGAGCAGAATGCAGTGATTCATCACCTACATACGACACCCAGTGCTCAGCACAACAAGTGGCCTCCTTAATGCGCATCCCACCCCGTGCTCCCTTTCAGGACACAAGACCCTAAAAGCCTGCTTCCACTGTCTTCAAATCTGGTCTCCACTCGTCTCGTGAACCCCATCTGGTCAAGCTTTCAACAGCTACCGTGCCCTGAGACTTTGTCTTTCAGAGCCACAGCGACCCCATTTCTCAGTCCAGGATTGAATGTCCTGTCTTTATTTTGCTTTTCCTGTCAGGGGCAGGTGGCACATGTGACCACTCCCTCTTCCTCGACACCCTTTTTTTCTTAGTTTGAGGACATCTCACTAAGCTTTACTACCCTATTTACCTGTTGGTTTCCCTGATCACTGGTCACCTCTTAGCTACCCTGCTGGTGTCTGCTGAACTCCCTGGTCTCCGAGTGTGGGGCACCCCGCAGCTGAGTCCTTGAACCTCTTCTCTCTGGCTACACCCCTGCCTTTCCTTATCACTTCATCTCCTCGTTCTCAGCACCACCTGCATGACTCCTGGTTTCCGCTTCCACCAGACTTCTGCCCTGGACTCCGTCCCGTGTCCAGCTGCCTCGACATCTCTGCTAGGACGTCTGGGGCACATCCATCTTAACTTGTCCAGAACTGACTCGACCTCCCCCAGTCACCCTCCCCCTGCACCCTCCACATTTTGGTTAAGGGCAACCCTCTACTTCCTGGGGCTTAGTGAACAGCTTGGCATAATTCTAAATATGAGATACTACATTATTTGTAAATATTTGTGTATGATGAAAAAAATCTGATGTTTGCTTCAAATGAGAGGAGGAACATAACGTTTCTTTCAAGACATGGGGGGCAAATGTTGGAAGACACACCCTTCCGGATCTGCCTCCCCAGGTGCCTGTCTGTCCTCCTCCCCTGTTGGTCTCCTCACCCCACTGCTGCCACGCAGGCCTCTTCCCCTCTCCTGGGGCCAGGCTTGCTCCTGCCTGAGGGCCTCCCGGGGCCTGTCCCTCTGCCTGGAACTGTGTGGCCCCTCAGAGGCGGGTGGCAAACAAGCTCCCTCCCTGGGTCCTTCTCAGCGGAGCCTCTCGGGCACCCTCCCAAAGAGTCCCTTCAAATGGCCAAGGGGAGACAGGGCCTGATCTCAGTCCTAGTTAAAGTGCCTGGGGGGTTTCTGATGTGTCTCCAGCGCTGAGCACCAAGGCTGTGGTGCTGCATGTCTGAGGCTGACATCAGCCTCTGACCCAGGGAGAGGTGAGGGGGCACCCACTCTCCGTGGGGTGTGATCGGGGCTGGCCTGTGACCTGCAGGGGAGGGTCAGGTCCCGCCCAGGTCCCCACTGATGCTGTGTGCGGGGGGCTTCACCAGGGCGGGAGCCGGTTCTGAAGAAGAAGGGTGGGAAGGTCACTTGCTGGCCTCTGGAGGAGTCCACTGTCCCGGGGCTCCCCCCGTGTTTTCACACGGAGAGGCCTTCCCGTGTGAGGCTGCAGGACGGGAAGGACCCAGACTGACTCAAAGCATTAAGCTGCGTTTTCTTGACACTTAGGATTGAATTCCCAAGCCTGATCCTGCCTGAGGAAGAATCCTGGAAAGGGAGGAAGAGCAAAGGAAAGGAGTCGGGAATGGCCGTCTGTCAGGTGAAGTCATATCCTGGGTCGATTTCCTGTCTCTCATTCCTGCAAGGCCCTTCTTGGACTTGCCAACCTTGTCTGAGTCTGAAGTGTTTGTCCACACTCCCCCAGGCCTTCCCCCCACCCCCGTCCCTTTCCTCTGCACTTAGATTCCAGCTCATCGTGACCCAGGGACCGGAGCCTATGAGGAGGGCCCTTTGTGTCATGGAGAGTCGACTCCTCTTACATCAGTAAATTTGAGTGTGTGTGTGTGTGTGTGTGTGTGTGTGTGTGTGTGTGCACGTGTGCGTGTGCAGGGACACACAAGCCTGTGGTATTTACAGACATTATCATTACTTCATAAATAAGTTTATGAATTTTTGAAGTTAAATCTTAAGTATTTGCATGGCTTTACGTGTTTTCTACACTATCACATTAATGAGTTAAATAGCACAAGAGTGACATTTGTGTGCATGTGCGTGTGTGTGCACAGATACAGTGACCATGCTGTTAGCCTTAAACTTGTCTCTAATTGTTTTAGGAATCCCCTCTCAACATTCTTTTCATGCTATCTGGTGTATATGTTTCGTTGTTTAGGTTCAGTTCCAAAGCCTAAATATCTGGGTTCTGGAGCTTTTTCTGCCATTTCTTAGAGCATTTGACCTTGGGCAGGCTTCGGGGAATGTGTGTGACACAGTTGTCTCCTCGGTAAGATGGGAACAGATCTGTCTATGATGAATGATGTCGATGTCAATGGGAGTTAGTGTGTGGAAAGCATTTAGCATGATGGCTAGCACGTGGGAAGTCTTCAAGAGCCTTTACTCACCGTGGCCTTCCTCTAAAGCCATCATGGGTATTGTCTTCTCTGAAGATAACACTCATGCCTTTGCTCATCTAGATATTGAATATCACTCATTGTGACATTGATAGATATCACAACATGATGGATAACACTTCTAGATAACCTTGTATTGATTTTCTATTTTTTTAAAAAAAATTTTAATCTTTATTTTTGAGAGAGAGAGAGAGAGAGAGAGAGCACAAATGGGGGAGGAACAGAGAGGGAGACACAGAATCCAAAGGAGGCTCCAGGCTCTGAGCTGTCAGCACATAGCCCAACGTGGGGTTTGAACTCCTGAACTACAAGATCATGACCTGAGCTGAAGCCAGGTGTTTAACCAACTGAGCCACCCAGGTGCCCTATTTTTTTTTTAAGTTTATTACTATTAATAATATTATTATTATTTTTTTTAGTAATCTCTGCACCCAACGTGGGGCTCAAACTCACAACCCCAAGATCTAGAGTCGCATGCTCCCAACAGGCACCCCTGATTTTCTGTTTTTATATTTCTTATATTGTCCACAAAAATGAAAAAAGCCATATTGATTTAGAGGCCATCCTAACCTCTTATGGGAACGTGTAATAAGCCAAAATTGGGGACACATAACTTGCTCAGAAATACCTTACATAGATCTGTAAGAAAACCTACTTCATCTGAATTGATCCTTACACATTTCTCGTCTTCCTGTTTTGTGTGCAGATAACTCTCCCCGTAGCTCCTTGGTGAAATGTGTTCTCATTTCAGGGATGGTTGACCTTCAGGGATGTGGCCATAGAGTTCTCTCAGGAGGAGTGGGAGTGCCTGGACCCCGCTCAGAGGGCCTTGTACAGGGACGTGATGCTCGAGAACTACAGGAACCTGATCTCCTTGGGTGAGGAAAATTTCCCTCCAGAAGTGGAGATCTGCCCTTGTGTGTCTGCATTCTCCCCCTTGGAGCCCCTGTCTTACTTGCTGAGATTGAAGCCCTGTTGCCTCAGATACGAAAAGCCTCATGACGTGGCATCTGGACTTCGCACTTACACTTTTGTCAGATGATTTGCACACTTAATCAGGCATGCTGCCAGAACTTAAGTATGCGTAAAACCTTATGAAAAGCTTAAAATACCCAATTCCTTTTTTTTCTCCCCCTGTGCTGTTGATTCACTGGTTCTTATAAGAGACCAAGATCCTCGTGTAAACTGTTCTGTAAGTATTCAGAGGAGGCAGTCAGAGGATGAATTTTTTGTTTTTTAGCTCTACTGAGGTATAACTGGCAAAGAAAATTGTAATATATTGAAAGGGTACCCTGTAGTGATTTGACATACATATACATTGTGAAAGGATTTCCATAATCTAGTTAATTAACACACGTTACGTCACATACTTACTTTTTAAAAAATTTTTTGGTGAGGACACTTAAGTTCTACTCTCTTAGCAAATTTCAATTATACGATATTACCGACTGTAGTCACCATGTGGTACATTAGCTCCGCGGACCTTGTTCACCATGTGGCTGAAATTTTGTCCCCTTTTACCAACCTTACCCCATGTCCCCTATGCCTCCCCCTCAGCAGCCACCCATCCTACTCTGTTTTCTAAGCATGGCTTCTTGCCTGGACTCCACACTCCCTCCCTGTTACCCGTCTTACATTTTGGCCACACACCCACACTATAATTCCTACAGTTAATTCCTATAATTCCATCGTGGGACAGCATGATGGTGTTTGCCACGTCAGTCCCTTCTTTTTTCCCAAGGTTGGAATTCTGACTGCCCTGGTACATTTACCCCTCCGTGGATGGGCAAATACCATCGCTTCTCTCATGTGCTCATTACCTCCTGCCCTCCGCTCCTGACCTTCCTTCTTTGTGGCCTTCCCTCACACGGTACCTCGATCTGGATGGACCACACCGTTCCTTACTAGCTTATGAATTGTGTAGAACTTGAACACCCTGATTCCTGCAGGCCCCCCTCACCAGCCACACTACTTACCACGTTAAGAAAGATCCCTGCTTATCCACTGTGTCGCTGTTTCAGGACACTACAGAAATCCTTATTGCGGGGGTGACAGGGTACTCAGGGTGGCTAGGTAACACTGTTAGTACAACACAGCTCTGGTGTCTCCCTCAACGTGTTTATGTCGAAGTTCCTGATCTTGACTGTGATTTGCAGGCGTTTATGCATGAGCACACTTTGTCTGAACCCGCAGGCCCAGGTCAAATCCTGTTTCTCATACTTTCTCTATGAATAAGGGTTAGAAACACAAACCCCATGTGCCTACTGTCCCTGTTTAAAAAGTAGTGGTGATGTACTTCAAGGCTTTTAGCCATGTCAGTGCTATTAGAAGGCTTAAGATATTCCGTGTTTTATTTTTTTTTTTAATTTTATTTTTAATTTTTTAAAATTTTACATCCAGATTAGTTAGCATATAGTGAAACAATGATTTCAGGAGTACATTCCTTAATGCCCCTTACCCATTTATCCCATCCCCTCTCCCACAGCCCCTCCCGTAACCCTCAGCTTGTTCTCCATATTTATGAGTCTCTTCTGTTTTGTCCCCCTCCCTGTTTTTATATTATTTTTGTTTCCCTTCCCTTAGGTTCATCTGTTTTGTCTCTTTTTTTTTTTTTATTTAAAAAAAAATTTTTTTTTAATGTTTATTTATTTTTGAGACAGAGAGAGACAGAGCATGAACGGGGGAGGGTCAGAGAGAAAGGGAGACACAGAATCGGAAGCAGGCTCCAGGCTCTGAGCCATCAGCCCAGAGCCCGACGCGGGGCTCGAACTCACGGACCATGAGATCGTGACCTGAGCTGAAGTCGGACGCTTAACCGACTGAGTCACCCAGGCGCCCCTGTTTTGTCTCTTAAAGTCTTCCTATGAGTGAAGGCATATGATTTTTGTCTTTCTCTGACTAATTTCACTTAGCTTAATACCCTCCAGTTCCATCCACATAGTTGCAAATGGCAAGATTTCATTCTTTTTCATTGTTGAGTAATACTCCATTGTGTGTGTGTGTGTGTGTGTGTGTGTGTATACATACACCACATCTTCTTTATCCATTCATCGATCGATGGACATTTGGGCTCTTTCCATGCTTTGGCTATTGTTGATAGTGCTGCTATAAACATGGGGGTGCATGTGTCCCTTCGAAACAGCACATCTGTATCCTGTGGATAAATGCCTAGTAGTGCAATTGCTGGGTCGTAGGGTAGTTCTATTTTTAATTTTATGAGGAACCACCATACTGTTTTCCAGAGTGGCTGCACCAGCTTGCATTGCCACCAACAATGCAAAAGAGATCCTCTTTCTCCGCATCCTCGCCAACATCTGTTGTTGCCTGCGTTGTTAACGTTAGCCATTCTGACAGGTGTAGGGTGGTATCTCATTGTGGTTTTGATTTGTAAAGCTATTCCGTGTTTTATAGTAAAGTCTCAGAAATTCCTTGACTTTTGTAAGATACGGCAACCTTCTGTCACGATTTTGATCAGATGGTCTTTTGTCTGTGCCTTGGCTCAGCCTGCCATAGCAAGTACCAAAACCAGATGGCTTAACTAATAGAAATTTATTTCTCACAGTTCCGGAGTCTGGCAAGTCCAAGATCTTGGTGCTAGTCAGTTCAGTTCCTGATGAGCCTTCTTCTGGTTTAGAGCACTGCCTTCTTGCCGTGTCCTTGCATGATGGAAAGAGTAAGGCAGCAAGCTCTCATATCTCTTCTTGTAACGGCCCTAATCCCATTCGCGACCCTGCACCCTCATGACCTGGTTACCTGCCAAAGACTCCACCTCCAACCCCATCATATTGGGGTGGACACAAACATTCAGGCCATGCAGCCTGCACTATATTTTGTATGTTTTTATTCTACAATTCTGTCCAAACATTGTTTGATCTGGCCTTCATTAATAAGATTTTCACGCACAAACTCATTATTACATATACTTTGTGGCCAGTGAACTAAAAAATTAAAGAATACTACACAGATAGGGAATTGATTAGCTGTTACATAAGTGCAGGCCGAAACTCATAATTGTGATTTATGGGGTGCCTGCCTGGTGCAGTCAGTAGAGCATGTGACTCTTGATCTCGAGGTTGTGAGTTTGAACTCCCTGTTGGGCATAGAGATAACTTAAAAAAAAATCATAATTGTGATTTCTGACTTCTTTTCCCAATTATGTTAAGTATTTCCCTGACTGAATACTTCAAAAATGAGTGGTCTTAACATAAATTCCAGTTTTCGTATTGTATGCTGGTTCTGGAATAGAAGCCCTTGCTTTTTTTTTTTTTCTCTCAAGAGAGATTTGTTGAGAATTCCACAAACTATAATTTTGTATCATTGTGGTTGCTTATTATTTCAGTCCTGCTTTTACTCTAGGTTACTAGAATGTTTTATTAACTGTTGTTTTGACTTACAGATGATGATTTTTTGGTATGCACAGTGCAGCATAGCCGACTTATACTGCTTGTTAAAAATGGCCATTCTGAGGGAATATAGTTACATGACTGGTATTCAGAAAAATATTTTTATAACATTGATTAAATTCTCCCTCATTTCCCCAGTGCTACTATAGTTTTCCAATTCTAAATTGCCATTTATTTAGATAGCGTGCCTCGGTGGCTCAGTCGGTTAAGCATCCGACTTCGGCTCAGGTCATGATCTCACTGTTCGTGGGTTTGAGCCCCATGTCAGGCTCTGTGCTGACAGCTCGGAGCCTGGAGCCTGCTTTGGATTCTGTGTCTCTTTCTCTCTCTGCCCCTCCCCGCTCGTGCTCTGTCTCTCTCATCTCTCAAAAATAAATAAATATTTTAAAAAATTTAGATTACTCATTAGATAAGTTTGTTCTGGATTATTTACCATTAGAGTATATCATGCTGTGCTTTAGAATCAGTGCCCAATAAAGATGCAGTAAATATGGACAGTACTTTTATCTCTTCAAACGTGAAACAACCATATATTTTCTGTGAAAAATTGGCAGGTAATGGTGTGCCATTTCAGAACATGATGAGAAAATCCCCCTCTTTTCAGGGCTAACGTAAGTTTGCATACTGTGATTTTTTTTTTTTTGCCATTGATTATTTAATTTTTTTTAGTTTTTGTTCATTTTTGAGAGATGGAGAGAGACAGAGCATGAGTCAGGGGAGGGGCAAAGAGAGAGGGAGACACAGAGTCCGAAGCAGGCTCCGGGCTCTGAGCTGTCATCGCAGAGCCCGATGCGGTGCTCAAACCCACGGTCTGCAAGATCATGACCTGAGCTGAAGTCGGACACTTAACCGACTAGGCCACCCAGGTGTCCCAACATTGACTATTTAAAGTAGGCTTTAAAATCAATTTGAATTACATGTAATTACCCTTTTATATTAAAGAATCCTGTACCTTTTGTGTTCCTAAAAATTGAAAGTCATGGTTGCAACATTTCATAACTGATCAATATATGTACTACTTTTGGTGTAATATGTTTTTCAATATGAGATTTTTCTGTAATTAATTGGAAACCTATGGTTCTTTATATCTTGTAGCTCTCTCTCCCAAATGTGTGATCAAGGAACTACCACCAAAAGAAAACAGTAATACAGGGGAAGTATTGCAGACAGTTATATTGGAAAGACATGAAAGCCGTGACACCGAAGATTGTAGCTTCAGAGAAATCCAGAAAAGTTTTCACGACTCTGAGTGTCAGCGGAGAGACAGTGAAAGAAATTACGAAGGTGTGCTCGTGACCCTTAACAAAAACCTGACTGGTAGAAGAGACGCAGGAAATGAGCCGATTGAAAACAGGTCTGGACTAAGCTTTCAGTCACGTCTGGCTGGCGTGCAGATACTTCAGACTGAAGGGAAAGTTTACGAATGTCACCAAGTGGCGAGGTCTGTCAACGATAGTGCCTCAGTTTCACTACTTCACACAATTCTTCCAAGAGTCCCGACCAACATCTCTAATGAACGTGGGAATGATCCCTTGCGTTCTTCATTACTCCCACAAGACCAGAAAGCGCACATCAGGGAAGAACCTTACACACGTGAGGAGTGTGACAAAGCAGTGAATCCCGGTCTACACCCCACTAGACGTCAGGTAATCCAGACAGGAGAGAAACCGTATAAATGTGACATATGTGGGAAGGTCTTCAGTCGCAACTCGCACCTCGTACGTCATCACAGAATTCACACCGGAGAGAAACCTTACCACTGCAATGAGTGTGGCAGGGCCTTCAGTGAGTGTTCAGGTCTTACGAGCCATCAGGTGATCCATACGGGAGAGAAGCCTTACAAGTGTAATGAGTGTGGCAAGGTCTTCAGTCAGAGCTCAGGCCTGGTGAGTCACCGAAGAATTCACACAGGAGAGAAGCCTTACAAGTGCAACGAATGTGGCAAAGCCTTTACCTACGGCTCACAGCTCACTAACCACCAGGTAATCCATACCGGTGTGAAACCCTACAAATGTAACGAGTGTGGCAAAGCCTTTAATCAGAGCTCACATCTCACTAGACATCAAATAATCCACACGGGAGAGAAACATTACAAGTGTGACGAATGCGGGAAGGTCTTCAGTTACGATTCACACCTTGCGCGTCATCGCAGGACTCATTCTGGAGAGAAGCCTTACCAGTGCCATGAGTGTGGCAGAGCCTTTACTATGCTGTCGAGCCTTACTTACCATCAGGTGATCCATACTAGAGAGAAACCTTACAAATGTAATGAATGCGGCAAGGTCTTCAGTCAGAGTTCAAGCCTGCCTAGTCATCGGAGAATTCATACTGGAGAGAAACCTTACCAGTGTGATCAGTGTGGCAGATCGTTCATTCAACGCTCCAACCTCACTAGACACCAGATGATCCATACTGGAGAGAAACCTTATAAATGTAGTCATTGTGGCAAGGTCTTCACTCAGAATTCAAGCCTTGTAAGCCATCAGAGAATTCATACCGGGGAGTAATCTGACGAACGTAGGGAGTGTGACAACGCATTTGATTTGAAGTTCAAGCATGAGTCGGCATCAGAGAGCCCATGCTAAAGAGAAATCACATAAATGTAACGTGTGCGGCAGAGGACTTACACAGTCTTCGCAACTCACTAGACATCGGGATCTACATCTCTGATAAAACCACATTAATGTAATGTGCATGCTAAGGCTTCTACCCATGGATCAAAACTACAGAACATCACAGGGCCCACACCGGAGAGCAGCCTTACAAATGTAATGAATCTGAGAGGGCTTTTTGTCAAACATCCTGCCTTTGATGTCTTTGATGACAGAGCGTGAGCGGGGGAGGGGCAGAGTGAAAGGGAGACACGGAATCTGAAGTAGGCTCCAGGCACTGAGCTGTCAGCACAGAGCCCGACACGGGGCTCGAACCCACGGACTGCAAGACCGTGACCTGAGCCGAAGTCGGACGCTCAACCGACTGAGCCACCCAGGCGCCCTCAGAGAGTTTCTATGAGGAATAAAATAATGAAATCTCAAGTTCTCTAAAGTGAGATACCGAAATAGTACACACCACAGGATAATTGTTTTTTTCAAAATACCACAGAATAAAGTCAAAATGTGTTAAAACTCCAGATGGGAAGATAGATAACACAGAGATAGAGCAAAGGTATATGGATGCTGAGGATAATGTTCTATGGAATCTTTTCTGGTTTAAAGTATTAAATTCTCTTCATTTAGTTTCCTTGGTACCTTTGTCCGAGCTCAATTGGAAGTACTTGTGTGGGGCCATTTCTGGGTTCTCTGTTCTTTTCCATTGATTTATTTGTGTCTCACTCCACGAATACAATGTAGTTTTGATTACTTTTTACTATATTAGAAATCTTGCATGAATGATTCTGACCACTTTATTCTTTTTCAGATGCTCTAGCTATTCTAGTTCCTTTGCCTTTCTTTATAAATTTTAGAATAATCTTGTTTGTATTGTAGAAAATACCTTGATAGAAATTACATTAACCTATCAATTTGTAATCGTTTGACATCATTTCTATGTTGTATCTTCCAGTAAATGGCTGTGGTAGGTCTTTATTTGTGTAAACTTTTATAGATTTTAGCATCAAAATCCTGTTAATGTTTTTGTTAGATTAACATATGTTTGTACTTTTTCCTTTTTGAGCAATTGTACATATAATTGTATTTTTAATTTCAGTTTCCATGTGTTAACTGCTACTGCATTGAAGTAATATAGATTTTTTTAATGTCGATCTTGAATATCTAGAATTTGCTAATCTTACAGGGCGCCTAGCTGGCTCAGTTAAAGAGCATGCAACTCTTGATCTCCAGGGCATGAGTTTGAGCCCCACTTTGGGTGTAGAAATTACTAAAAAAGTAAATAAATAAACTTAAAAAAAAAAGAATTTACTAATCTCACTTTAGAGATTTGTAGCTTCTCTGGGCTTTTTTCTTTTCTTTTTTTTTTTTTTTTTTTATGTTTGTTCATTTTTGAGACAAAGACAGAGCATGACCAGGGGAGGGGCAGAGAGAGAGAGGGAGACACAGAATCTGAAGCAGGCTTCAGGCTCTGAGCTGTCAGCACAGAGCCTGATGTGGGACTCGAACTCACAAACCGCCAGATCATGACCTGAGCCCAAGTCAGACGCCTAACCGACTGAGCCACCCAGGAGTCCCTCTTTGGGCTTTTCTGTGTACACCATTTCGCTAGCTTCCTAATGTGGCTGTAAAAAGTTACCCCAAGCTAAGTGAATTAAAACAATAAAATTTATTCTCTTTTACTTCTCAACATAAGGTGTCTAGAATGGATCCACAGCACTGTTAGCCTTCTTGATATTCCAGGGAGGAATTTGTTTCCTTGCACTTTCCAAGTTCTGGAGACTGCTTAATTGCCTTGCCTCATAGCCCACTTCCTCTAAGGTAGCATCTTAACATCTGTCCCCATCCTGCTTCTATCAGAGCAACGACTTCTCTGTCTCCAACTCCACTTATATCCTTCTTATCACACCCTCCTGATTATATCATGTTTGCCAGGTCATCTAGGATCATCTTGCATCTCAGGATCCTTAACTAGGGCACAAGGGCAAACTCTTTTTGCAAACTCTCTTGACATAGAATGTAACCCTCACGGGTTATAGGGATGAGGGCTATCCTTTTGGTGGGGGGTGAGAGGCATGGGGAGGCATTCATCTTACTGCAACTGCAATACCTTCTGTTGATGGGTACATTATTAAACCTTCCTTTCTGGTCTACATCACTTTTCTTTCCTTATTTCATTGGCTCTAACTTACAGTACGTTGACTAGCAGTGGGAACAGAGGACCCCCTTATCTCCAGTCTGTGGGAGAACTATTCACTCTTTCACCCTTAAGATTGATGTTTGCTGTACGGTAATTTTGTAGCTGTTCTTTATTGAGTTGAGGAAGTTTCCCTTGGTATGTTGAGTTCTGTATATATTTTGAATATTAACATCCTTTCAGATACATAGTTTGCGAATATTTTCTCCCATTGCATAGAT
Organism: Prionailurus bengalensis; assembly: GCF_016509475.1. Taxonomy (NCBI): domain Eukaryota; kingdom Metazoa; phylum Chordata; class Mammalia; order Carnivora; family Felidae; genus Prionailurus; species Prionailurus bengalensis. The sequence goes on along the minus strand of NC_057352.1, from coordinate 6,468,650 downwards.
TGTCTTTTCACTCTTGATGGCTTCTTCTGCTGTGCAGAAAGAAGTTTGTCCCTTGTAGTTTGATGTGGTCACGCTTGCCCATTTTAGCTTTGTTCCCTCCTGCCTCCCCATGCTGTTGGGGTCAAACTAAAAAATCATTCCATAGGCCAATGTCAAGAAACTTTCCCCTGTTTTCTTCTAGGTTTCAGGTTTTACACTTAAGTTGTTGACACATTTTTTAGTTGATTTTTAAGTGTGATGTGAGATAAAAGTCCACTTTCAACTTCTGCATAGGGATGGACATCCAATTTTCCCGGCACCGTTTGTTGAAGAGACTATTCGTTTCCCCATTGTGGGTTGTTGGCATCCTTGTTTGCACATCAGTTGACCGTAAATACATTAAGATACTTTTCCTCCCTCTGAAACAGCCTCTTAAGGGAATTTGGCTCTCACCCCTCCCCTTTGCCTCATCACGTTCTTCCTCAGAACTGCTATGAGGAGAATGGGTTTGGACATTGGGGGGCCCTCCTGCCTATTTCTAGGCACAGATGCAGATAAAAGGGTGCAAAGGACGTACAGGTTGGTAAGTGGGTTTGTGGAGTTTTTGTGGCTGGAGGCTGTGTTTCAAGAGTTCCTTGTAGCACCAAGTCTTCCACTCCTAAAGGGCCCATTGGTTGCTCCACATAAAAATTAAAATTCATGGGGCACCTGAGTGGCTCACTTGGGTTAAGCGACCAACTCTTGGTTTTGGCTCAGGTCATGATTTTGCAGTTTGTGGGTTCGAGCCCCACGTCGGGCTCTGCAGCTGGCAGCACAGAGTCTGCTTGGGATTCTCTGTCCCTCTCTCTCTGCCTCTCTACCCCTTACAGTCTCTATTTCTCTCAAAATAAATAAGTAGATAAAAACATTAAAATTCATGAAGACAAATGAACAAACCATCAGAAAATCCCTTGGTACCATTTCTGTCTATTCCTCTCTTCATGTTTGTTCATTTGTTCATTATTTTTTTTTAAGTAATCTCCGTGCCCAACATGGGGCTTGAACTCACCACCCTGAGTTCAAGTTGCATGCTCTACCACTGAGCCAACCAGGTGCCTCTCTTCATGTATATTTAGCAACCAACACACATAAGATCATTTTAATTATCAACAATAAGGTGAGCTGTTTCACACAGCACTTCTGAGACCAAACGTGTGAGGTTTTCCCTACACCAACCAATTCTCCAGCTCTCTGGACACCAACTGGGTGTCTTACAATTAATTCAGTTCTGAAGCCAACTGGGAATTTCCACAGACCACAGAGATTAACGACTCAGTCTCACAACACTGCCCCCACTTCAGATGCCAATCACAAGTCCTGGGCCTCTTGTACTTCTGACCAACTGGCTATAAATGACTACAAATTCCAGTATATTCTTTTTTTTTTTTTTTTTTTTTTTAAGTAGGCTTCATGCCCAACAGTGAGCCCAATGCAGGGCTTGAACTCATGACCCTGAGATCAAGACATGAGCTGAGATCAAGAATCACTCAACTGACTGAGCCATCCAGGTGCCCGAAATTCCAGTATAATCTTGAGTAGAAGTGGTGATATACAGGGTTCAGTTCTCAATTCTTTACTCCTGATCATAACAGAAATGCTTCTGACATTTGGCTGTCAACATAAAGTTCTGTATTCATTGTAGATGGATACTATAGATCAGATTAACTTTCCTCCTCATGTACTGAACACACATTTATAGTTTAAATATAATAGTGTTTAAATGTTTAAAGTGCTTTTCTGAAGTTACTAGCATAATGGAGACGTAATCACATCATCGGGTGTATAGTACCACAGTATATTAAAATGCAGGCATTACTAGAGTAAAACCTTTTTAGTCATAGTGCATATTCTAATGATTCATTTTGCACCGCATTCCAGAAGTCAAACTGCTTTCTCTTTGATATCCTAAGATGAGGGATATACTAGCAATACTACATTTTTTTTTTATATGTTTTCTTCTGTTCTGAAAACATTTTGTCTGTAAGTGGGGAGAACTGTGAATAAATACCTTGAAAAAGTGGGAAAGTTTCCTGGAAGGTGATCAGAGTCCTGTTGAATATTTCAAAGTTTTCAAGTTATGGATGCTTTTTTGATTTCTAATTCTTAATTCCATTTTAATGATCTATCTGCATGGAAACTATTCTTCTCAGTTCTCAAATTAGTAAAGATAAAGTTGTTCACAGTAATTCCTACAGGTTTTGAAAATCTCATCAATAGTCTTACTGTAATTAGTATTCATAAGTACTAATACTAATAAATATAGTTTAATTAGTATTGTTCATGTGCCTATCTTTAGTCAATATTTTAAAAGATTTACCTGCTGTATCAATTTTGATAAGACATTAGTTTTATTCTACTTTTCATTATATTCAATATAAATCTCATTTCTGCCCTTTTTTGGGCTTACGCTGTATCTTTTTCAAAAGTCTTGAATTGGACTTGTAGGATTGATATGTCCAGTGAACTTTTAATACGTAAATTTGCAGCTAACTTATTTCCTCCAGAGATTTTTTTCATTAAATAAATACCAGAAGTCTGAACCGGAATTTTCTTACCTTTTCATATACAAAAACTAGTTATCAAAATAAATAGCAACTATTACTTAGGTGTTCAATTTTTAAAAATCTGAAAGTACAGTTTTCCAGATACCATTATTTGAAAGAGGATAAACATTATCTGTCTTATTACAAAATATCCTATAGTTTTGAGAGTTTGTGGTATTGATGCAAAATGAATAAACCTTTTATTTATTTTTTTTTAATTTTTTTTTCAACGTTTATTTATTTTTGGGACAGAGAGAGACAGAGCATGAACGGGGGAGGGGCAGAGAGAGAGGGAGACACAGAATCGGAAACAGGCTCTAGGCTCTGAGCTGTCAGCACAGAGCCCGGCGCGGGGCTCGAACTCACGGACCGCGAGATCGTGACCTGGCTGAAGTCGGACGCTTAACCGACTGCGCCACCCAGGCGCCCCGAATAAACCTTTTAGAGTCTAGAAGAGGGGCTCCTGTGTGGCTCAGTCCATTAAGCAACCGACTCTTGATTTCGGCTCAGCTCATGATGTCAAGGCCATGAGATCGAGCCTTGCATTGGGTTCCATGCTGCCAGCACAGAGCCTGTTTGGGATTCTCTCTCTCCCTCTCCCTCTCTCTAAATAAACATTTAGAATTAAAAAAAAAAAAAAAAACACCTCTATAAGAAAGAAAGTTTTATTCCAGCCCAATTTAGGCCAGCTGGCCCAAACCAACAATCTTCACAGGGAAGACAGTGCTGTAGACAATGAACAGTTTTTACAGGATTATATACTTTTTTGTACCTCTTATGAAAGCCCAAAGACTCTAGATTAGCATGTAGGCAGGAATGACGAGTTTTAATGCCAAGAAATGCAAGAAGTAGGAGCATTGGTGTTAAGGATGAGATGGTTTTGCTTTAGGCCACTCATTTACAAAGCAGATGTAAAATGTATGCTTGGTGCGCCATAAATCAGGCTTTTGGTTTAAACAAAGTTTATGTGCAGTCGTGCTGACTTAGGAAACATTTAAGGGGCGCCTGGCTGGCTCAGTCAGTGGAGCATGGGACTCTTGATCTCATAACTTGGGGCTGTGAGTTTGAGTCCCCTGTTGGGCATAGAGTTCTGCATAGAGCTTTTTTTTTCTTTCTTTCTTTCTTTCTTTCTTTCTTTCTTTCTTTCTTTCTTTCTTTCTCTTTCTTTCTTTCTTTTTTTTTTTTGACACAGGGATGAGTATATTGTTTATTGAAACTCATTCAAATTTTTTGGATTCTCAAATCTAGCAGTTACCAATAGGGATATGTTTTAATTGTTCTATGTGATTGAGGGATTGTCCACCCCCCTCTTTTTATTCTGGTTTTTTTTTTTTATTCATAAACATAAAAAAGACTCAGGTTATTCTCCCCCACTCTCCTCCTCTGCTATCGGAGAAATGGTGAAAATCCCACCATGGATATATTTCCTCAAGTAAAGGACATGGGAATCCAAATTCACTCCTCTAGCTGAGATCACCACTGAATACACAATATTCGATCTTCTAAATATCCTAATATTCAGTTGGATTTTATCTTGTCATATTTCCCAACTGTCTCCCAAACTCTTTAAAGATACCCTAGGGGCACCTGAGTGGCTCAGTCGGTTGTGGCCAACTCTTGATTTCGGTTCGGGGCATGATCTCAAGCTTCGTGAGCTCAAGCCCCATGTTGGACTCCGCAGTGACAGCATGGAGCCTGCTTGGGGTTCTCTCTCTTTTCCTCTCCCTATCTCTGCCCCTCCCCTGCACACGCTCTCTCTCTCTCAAATAAATAAGGACTTAAATATATATCCTGCCATGAGATACTACCTCACACCTATTGGGGCAGCTACTATAAAAAATGAGAGGGGTGCCTGGCTGGCTCAGTTGGAAGAGCATGACTCTTGATCTCAGGATCATGAGTTCAAGCCCCACACTGGGTGTAGAGTTTGAAAAGAAATGGATTTTGGAGCGCCTGGGTGGCTCAGTTAAGGGTCCAACTCTTGGTTTCAGCTCAGGTCATGATCTCACAGTTTCGTGAGTTTGAGCCCCTCATCGGGTTCCACACTGACAGTGCAGAGCCTGCTTGGGATTCTCTCTCTCTCTCTCTCTCTCTCTCTGCCCCTCCCCTGCTCTCTCTCTCAAAATAAATAAATAAACTTAAAAAAAAAAAGACTATGTCTTGAACAATTCAGTCTGTGTTTGCTAGTTTAGATGCACTAAATCCTCGCCCTCACTGTGGGGTTACACGAGGACCTTCCCATATCTGCACACACAGAGTTTTAAGGTAATACTCAGTTCGTTCACATCCGTATGTACTCTCTACATGGCCAATCTGAATCAGAATTCACATACAGCTTTCCTTCTCCGGTCGTGGGGCACCCATCTGGCTCAGTTGGAGGAGGATGAGACTTGATCTCGGGGTCCTGAGTCTGAGCCCCATGTTGGGGTGTAGAGGTTACTTAAATAAAATTTTTAAAAAACTGTAAAAAAAAGAAGAGAAAATAATAGGCCTTCCTTCACTTTCATAAAGAAAAGCTTGATTTCCATCTGTCTCCTGGGGAGACCGTGTCCACAGGCACTACCTCCCTCAGAACTCCTTTGCCTGCTTCCTGTGCACAGCATGACTTTTTTTTTTTTAGGTCTCATCTAAAAATGTGCGAGAATCCACTTGCAGCCCAGTTTGTATGTGGTTTCTCTTTCCACTCTTTCCACCTGTGCACAGGTGCAAACCTGTTCTTTTGCCTCTTTCCTTGCTAGTGGGGTGGGGTGGGGGCCAGGGTTCAGCAGAAATTCCACTGAAAATGCCCAGGGAAGACAGGCACCCGCTGGTGTGCACAGTGTTCGGATTATGTTGCTTTCTTGTTTGTTATTGTTGTTGTTGTTTTTCCTTTTTTTCCTTTCCCAAAACAGAACAAAGCAGCAAGAGTGGTTATAGGACAAGTGTTGTTAAGACATTCTATTCTACAGGGGCGCCTGGGTGGCTCAGTCGGTTAAGTGTCCGACTTTGGCTCAGGTCATGATCTCACGGTCTGTGAGTTCGAGCCCCGCATCAGGCTCTGTGCTGACAGCTCAGAGCCTGGAGCCTGTTTCAGATTCTGTGTCTCCCTCTCTCTCTGCCCCTCCCCTGTTCACGCTCTGTCTCTCTCTGTCTCAAAAATAAATAAACGTTAAAAAAAAATTAAAAAAAAAACCATTCTATTCTACATAAACACAACATCTGGTTGTACTGCATCGTGGAGCATTTGTTGAGGGGGGGGTGGTGGAGAGTGACCCGGGTGATGAAATGGTGCACTCCCTTGGAACTAACCAATTCTTGATGTACTAAGTGAAGATTATAAACTACATCTGCAGAGGTTTCACTTTAAAAAAAGAGGGGGGAAAAAAAGCTTATTCTCATCAGCTTATTTCTCTGATAAGGCAAGAGGAACTTTCTCTCACTTGAGAATAGGCAATTCTGTACTGACACCCAACAAAATGGCATTGCTTTTTCTATTCCCCATTCACCCAGGAGGCCAAAATCAGCACTGAGCTCAGTTCTGAAGATTTCATAGGGACCAGACCTGGGATATGAGGCGTGGCTAAAGGCATACGATAATTTGGGTTACCAACCACTGGTTTAAAATGAACATTAACTTTAAAAATAACGAGAAAAAAACTAGTAACTTTTAAAAAATCGTTCTAAATTGTCTTGTTATAATTTATAATTGTTGAACCATTTTCAAGTGTGAAAAGGAAAGCTTTATTTTAAAGAGAAAGAGAACACAAATAGGGGGCAGAGAGGGGCAGAGGGCGAGAGAGAGAGAATCTCAAGCAGTTTCCACTTTCAGCACAGACAGGGCTCAGGGTTCGGTCCTACCACCCTGGATCACGACCGGAGTGGAAATCAAGTCAGAAGCTCAACCTACTATGGCAGCCAGCCGCCCCCCAAAACAAAAGCATCTTAATTTCCAACATAAGTGTTCCCCACAACTTTAAACTTTTACCCTAAAACTGTTTAAAACATTAACTTGAGATAGGAGACAACGCCGCTCCACAGAAGACACTCAAACGTTTCCAAACCCAGAAAACAGACCAGCTAGAAGAGAGGACGGGAGGACGCAAAGCCCAGGCCCCGCCCCCGGAACGAAAGCGCTTCACCAGAGGCTCCGCCCCCACATCGCCCCACCCTCTCGCAATTCCGGCGTGGGCCTCGCCTCTCCGCTCTCCGCCCCGAGCCCCCGCCCCCTCGTCGGCTTCGTCCCGCCCTCTCACGATACCTGCGTTAGCCTCGCCTCCGCGCGCCCCGCCCCCTAACGCTCGCACCCTGCCCAGGCCCCGCCCCCTCCCCGTCCTCTTCACTGAGAGCGCGCAGGTTTCGGTAGACCTGGAAGCGGATGGCGCGGGTTAAAGGTCCTGCTACGCGGCGTGAGTTTCCGTCTTTCCAGTTTAAACGCGCTGTTCGTAGGGTCCTCTCCTCCATTGCCACGGTCTGGGCGTCATTAGGGGCCGTGAAATCCCTACACCCGCCCCTGCACCCCAAGTAAATTCAGACGTCGCTTTGCGAGGCCGGGGACGCGTCCCTTTAGGTTTAAAATCGCAGCGAGGCTGGTCCCTTCCCTCAGCACTGCCGTGCTCGGTCCGCGCAGACGCCGGCTTTCCCGTCCGTGTCCTGCTGGAACCCTCTTCGGAGCCCGCCGCCCGCCCCAGGCGCCTAAAGCCCCCTTCCGCGAGGTGGATTTATTCCCTTGGCGCCCCACAGCCTCCCTTTCTCGGCCCCTCCGGAGAGGCCGCGTGCTCTTCCGGGTCCTGGGATTCTTCAGGTCTCCCCCCGCTTCTAGAACACCGCCCCTCTGATCACTCCTCAGGCTCCCTCTCCCCCAGTCACCTCTTCCCCCGACCCCGCGCTGGGAGAGGTGACCTGGGCCTGCCTAGTGACACCAGCGTTCTTCCATCCCAAACGCCTCGCCCCTGGAGAAGGTGCTCCTTCCAGGAGGCGGGCATCTGACTCCATCCCATTCCTGGGTGAGAGGAAATCAGGAGAGACAGACCCAGTGAGAGAATTCCAGAAAAATGAAAGAGAAAAGTGAGGGAGAACCACGAACAACTGGCAAAGCGGAGGACGCGTGAGGGGGTGGCAGACTTAAAAAGTAAAAGAATCAACTGCGAAAGCAGCAGGGGGAGAAAAGGAGATGGAGAAAAGGGGGATCTCTAGGCAGATGAAGGGGAAAACAGAACAGTGAGAGGGGCGGGAAGTGGGAGCAGGAGCAACAAAGGGAGAGGCGCTTCAGACCGACGGTGGAGAGAGGGTACATGAGTTGGAGCCATGGCAGACCACAGTGGTGCTGGGACAGAAAGAAGGAACCGCGGATGAGAGGAGGAGAGACTGCAGGGAAGCAGCGTAGTGAGCTCGGGGTGCCAGAAAGCTGAGGGGGGGGCGCAGTGGGTGTTGTAACAGAGGTAGCCCCAACCTAATAGGGAGAGCAGAGACAGGTGGGGGACGAAGGAGGCAGAAATAGTTGGGAACAATCAGGTTGGGGAGAAAGCAACAGGAGGGAAAACAGGTTGCAGAGTGGGGCAGAAGAGATGTGAGAGAAGGAATCCAGAAAGGGGAGAGAGCAGGACAGGAGAGGGGGACAGAGTGAGAGACATCCAAGGGGAAACCAGACACAGTCCCCTGCCCCCGCCAAAAACAGTGAGAGTGTCAAAGAAAAAAAAATCACTGGTGCCTGTTAAAGATGGTAAGGCAGCGTTTATTCAGGACCAGCCTCTGGACAGGTGTAGGGACCACAGCAATAGGGTACAGAGTGGAGGAGACAGATTGGGCTCAACTCTGAATACACCGTGGGCAAGTGGGAATTTAAGAGGCAAGGAGGGGGTTACTGCATGGAAAATCGCCAAGAGGGAGCATCAGGGCTACGTGTGGTTCTGGCTAAACAGACCAAGTAGGATTTTTTTTTTTTTTTTTTTTTTTTTTTTTCAACGCTTTTATTTATTTTTGGGACAGAGAGAGACAGAGCATGAACGGGGGAGGGGCAGAGAGAGAGGGAGACACAGAATCGGAAACAGGCTCCAGGCTCTGAGCCATCAGCCCAGAGCCTGACGCGGGGCTCGAACTCACGGACCGCGAGATCGTGACCTGGCTGAAGTCGGATGCTTAACCGACTGCGCCCCCCAGGCGCCCCCCAAGTAGGATTCTTGCTGAGGACAGGCCAGGGTGATCAGACATCACCTGGGGAATAGTGGGGGACAAGGAACCTGATCAGACACAGAGGGTGGGAGGTTCTGGTTAAACTCCGGGTTCTTGCCAAAGCTGGTTTTATAAGGAAGTGCACAGATGGGCCCAGGAGAAGATTCAGGGGTCTGACTCAAGTTTGGTGAAGCAAAGAATCTTTGCCAAGAGACAGAGTGAAAGAAATGGACAGAGATACACAGAATAAGGGAAACATCCTAGTGAAGAAAGAGGGTGTACCTGGATCCAGGTGAGTGGTAAGGTTGGATATGGATGATTAAGTTGTTATATTGACTTGTGGCTTTATAACCTAAGAAACTGAAGTTTGTTTAAATTATACAGATAATGGGGTAGCCTGGTTGGCTCAGTCGGTTAAGCGTCCGACTTCAGTTCAGGTCTGATCTCAGTTTGTGAGTAAGTACTGCGTTGGGTTCTGTGCTGACAGCTTGGAGCCTGGAGCCTGCTTCGAATTCTGTGTCTCCCTCATTCTCTCTGCCCCTCCCCTACTCACAAAAAAAATTTCTCTCTCTCTCAAAAATAAACAAACATTAAAAAAATAAATTGTAGGAGATGAGGATGAGGCTTATAAAAAAAAACAGTCTAAAAGGCTTGAGGAGGGGCGCTTGGGTGGCTCAGTTGGTTAAACGTCTGACTCTTGATTTCAGCTCAGGTCATGATCTCCAGTTTTTTGAGTTTGAGCCCCATGTCAAGCAGGATTCTAAATATAAGATACTACATTATATTTGTAAATGTTTTATTGTATAAGATGAAGAAAAAAATTTGATGTTTACTTAACATGAGAGGAGGAACATGCGGTTTCTAAAATTCTTTCAAGATGTTGGAGGCAGGGGGCGCCTGGGTGGCTCAGTCAGTTAAGCATCCAACTTAGCCTCAGGTCATGATCTCAAGGTTTGTGAGTTCAAGCCCCACATTGGGCTCTCTGCTGTCCCCACTGATGCCGTGTGCGGGGGGGGGGGGCTTCACCAGGGCGGGAGCCGGTTCTGAAGAAGAAGGGTGGGAAGGTCACTTGCTGGCCTCTGGAGGAGTTCACTGTCCCGGGGCACCCCCCGTTTTCACACGGAGAGGCCTTCCCGTGTGAGGCTGCAGGACGGGAAGGACCCAGACTGACTCAAAGCATTAAGCTGCGTTTTCTTGACACTTAGGATTGAATTGCCAAGCCTGATCCTGCCTGAGGAAGAATCCTGGAAAGGGAGGAAGAGCAAAGGAAAGGAGTCGGGAATGGCCGTCTGTCAGGTGAAGTCATATCCTGGGTCGATTTCCTGTCTCTCATTCCTGCAAGGCCCTTCTTGGACTTGCCAACCTTGTCTGAGTCTGAAGTGTCCTGCCTGGCATGGGTGCGTCCACACTCCCCCAGGCCTTCCCCCGGTCCCTCTCCTCTGCACTTAGATTCCAGCTCGTCGTCACCCAGGGACCCGAGCCTGTGAGAAGGCTGCACTGGGCACATCCTGAGGGGCTTCGCAGCAGGCGAGTGGAGACGGGTGTTGTCAGTGTGGCTGGGCTGCAGGGGGTGTTTAGGGGCTGCCTCTGGACACACTGTAGGCTCTCTGTCGACCAGGATGAAAGAAGCCATGTGTGGAAGTCCTGGATTCATGTGTAGGAAGAGTTGGAAGATTCTGGAAAAGGAGACCGATGGGGGGGAAATCTGGGCCAGTAAAGAAAGAATATTATTGTTAGTACATTCCTTTAGTTCTCCTGCCTCAGCGACCACCTTGGACAAAGTTGCAATCCTGTCATCCATGAACGAAACACACCAGGTCTTTGACTCTCTCCCCTCCCTTCTTTTTTTCTTTCCTTCTTTTCTCTTGTATTGCTCCCTCCTCAGGCATCCTTTGCAGTGGTTAATTGCTGGAGGCCTGGCTGGCCCCTTTTCTCAGCCTTAATTTAGAGGAAATTGTCCAGTCTTGGTCATGCTATTTGGTGAAATAGTCTTGCTTAAATGCATGGCTTTTTTTTCTTCCTCAAGTTTTTTGCATGATTGTTTTTTTATTTTATTTTTTTAATGTTTATTCATTTTTGAGAGAGAGACAGAGTATTAGCAGGAGAGGGGCAGAGAGAGAGGGAGACACAGAATCCGAAGCAGGCTCCAGGCTCTGAGCTGTCAGCACAGAGCCCTACACGAGGCTTGCACCAATGAACCGCGAGATCATGACCTGAGCCAAAGTCGGTCGCTTAACCAACTGAGCCACCCAGGTGCCCCTGTACTTTTCATTTCTGTGACTTCCTTATTTTATAACTGGAAGATTTTACCTCTTCATCCCCTACACCTATTTTGCCCATTGCCTACCTCCTCCCCTCTGGCAACCACCAATTTGTTGCCTGTATTTACGAGTCTGTTTCTGTCTTTTTGTTTGTGCATATTATTTTGTTTTTTACATTCCACATATAAGTGGAGTCATATAGTATTTGTCTTTTTCTCTCCAACTTAGTTCACTTACCATAATACCCTATATGTCTACTCACGTTGTACAAATGATGAGACTTCATTCTTTTTTATGTCTGACTAATAATTTTCCATTGAATATGTATACCACATCTTCATCTATTCCCCTATCCATGGACACTTGGGCTGCTTCCGTATCTGGGCTGTTGTAAATAATACTGTAGTAAATCTAGGGGTGCCTTTATGTTTTTAAATTAGTGTTTTTGTTTTCATTGGGTAAATATTCAGTAGTGGGTTTATAGGATCACACGGTATTTCTTTTTTTAATATTTTGAGGAACCTCCATACTGTTTTCCACAGTGGCTGCATTAATTTACATTCCCACCCACAGGGCACAGGATTCCTTTCTCTATGTCCTCTCCAATTCTTTTTATCTTTTGACTTTTTGATAATTGCCTTCCTAACAGGTGTGATGTAATATCTCATGGTGGTTTTGATTTGCATTTCCTTGATGACTGGTGATGTTGAGCATCTTTTCATGTATCTGTTGGCCATTTGTATGTCTTTGGGAAAATGTCTATTCATGTCCTCTGTCCATTTTTTTTCAATGTTTGTTTACTTTTTGAGAAAGACAGAGACAGACAGAGCATGAGTGGGGGAGGGGTAGAGAGAGGGAGACACAGAATCCAAAGCAGGCTCCAGATTCTGAACTGTCAGCACAGAGCCCGGAGCCTGAAGTGGGGCTCGAACTCCCCAACTGTGAGACCATGACCTGAGCTGAAGTTGGATGCTTAACCGATTGGATTGAGCCATCCAGGCACCCCAGTCCTCTGTCCATTTTTTTAATCATTGTGTTTATTTTTCCTTTTGGTTTGTTTTGCTATTGAGTTTTGTAAGTTCTTACATATTTTGGATATTAACACCTTGTCATCTTGAGCATTTGCAAATATTTACTCCTATTTCATAGGTTGCCTTTTAATTTTATTGACTGTTTCTTTGCTGTGCAGAAGGTTTTTAGTGTGATCTGGTCTTATTTTTGTTTTTGTTTTTGACACTTTTGTTTTCAATTCTAAACAATCATTGCCAAAATTAATATTAAGGAACTTTCCCCCTTTATTTTCTTCTAGGAGTTTTACAGTTTCGTAACTTATTTTAGTCTTTAATCCGTTTTGGGTTGATTTTTGAGTATGTTGTAAGGTAAGGGTTGTTACATTCTTGTGCACATAGACCTCCAGTTTTCCCTACACCATTTATTGAAGAGACTATCCTTTCCCAATTATGTGGTTGTTAAAAATTAGTTGAGTGAGGAAACAACAAGTGCTGGTGAAGATATGAAGAAAAAGGAGTCCTCTTGCAATGTTGGTAGGAATGCAAACTGGTGCAGCCACTCTGGAGAACAGTATGGAGGTTCCCCACAAAGTTAAAAATAGAATGACCCTATTACCCAGTAATCGCACTACTGGGTATTTGCCGAAAAAATACAAAAGCACTAATTCAAAAGGATACATGCACCCCTACCTAAGTTTTTAGAAGCATTATTTACAAGACCCAAGATATGGAAGCTGCTCAAATGTCCACGGACAGAAGAATGAATAAAGACAATGTGGATGTGGTATATAGATACCATGGTATTTTATTCAGCCATAAAAAAGAATGAAATCTTGCCATTTGTGACAATATGGATGGCACTAAAGAGTATAATGCTAAGCAAAATGAGTCAGTCAGAGAAAGGCTGTTATGCCCAGAATTCGTGATCCCCAAAGACCACCAGGGAGCGGAGTCCGATGCAAAAGCAAAGAGCCTTTATTCGAACTAGCTCGAGCTCAATCCCCTACCTGCACCGACGACGCAGCGGTGAGAGAACGGAGAGAGAGAGTGAGTTTCAAAAGGACAAAGGTTTTATTGGGGCCTAGGGGCAGTTGGTGAGGTAATGGCTGTGGCCTCAGACGATTGTCTGGGGAAGGGTCGGAGTCCTGTTATGCAGGTCGCTGGGTGTGTTTTGATCGGGAAGTTTTGGGTGAGCGGGAGGTTACTCAAGGGGAGGAGGCGTGGTCAAGGTGAAGGACACAGAACAAGATGGAGTTGGCCAGCGTAGGCCCGCCCATTCAGGCAAGTACTATAGGATTTTACTCATATGTGGAACTTAATAAGCAAAACAAACGAGCAAAGGGGAAAAAAAGAGACAATCCAAGAAACAGACTCTTAACTATTGAGAACAAAGATCAAAATTGAAACATCAGGATTTATATTGGAGAGCGATCTTGCAAAGGTAGTTTGTGATAAGGCTTTGTTTCAAACATCCATGCCTTTGGTGTCAGAGAATCATAGTGGAGAGGAAGCATACATCTGTACTGAACCTGGAAAAGACCTTGGAGCAAAGGTGGGTTCTCAGGATTGACAACGAATTCATACTTCCAATGTAATGGAACATGTTAATTTTCTTAATTGTCACAACAGACTCGACATCAGAATATTTTTACAAAGAGTAAGTCTTTCTTCAAGATTAATCTGAGATATCCCATACTGCAGAATAAATAGAAGTCAAAATATGTTAAAACTCATGGCATGATAGATAGCAAAAGAACAAATATGTGGAGATGGCCAAATAATTTTATGAGGTATTTTATTCAATTTTTTGAGGTTTCTTTAGAAGGCTGCTCCATTATCTAGGAGTTTCAACCTGACATTTGGATTCTGGTGATAGGCTTTTCTCACTGGCCTTTTGTCATGGTCTCTGGGACAGAATTACAAAGATGGAAGGTCCTACTTCATTAGCTGAGGTTCATTCATATTTTTGTTCCCTGAAAGAACAAGGATACTTCCTTTTAAAAATAAATATTATCGGGGCACCTGGGTGGCGCAGTCGGTTAAGCGTCCGACTTCAGCCAGGTCACGATCTCGCGGTCCGTGAGTTCGAGCCCCACGTCGGGCTCTGGGCTGATGGCTCAGAGCCTGGAGCCTGTTTCCGATTCTGTGTCTCCCTCTCTCTCTGCCCCTCCCCCGTTCATGCTCTGTCTCTCTCTGTCCCAAAAATAAATAAACGTTGAAAAAAAAATTTAAAAAAAAATAATAAATATTATCTTGGGGCACCTGGGTGACCCAGTCCATTAAGTGTCCAACTTCAACTTAGGTCATGATCTCATAGTTGGTGAGTTCAAGCCCCACATCAGAGCCTGGAACCTGCTTCGGATTCTGTGTCTCCCTCTCTCTCTCTCTCTGCCCCTCCCTCCCCTCCCTTGCTTGTGCTCTTACTCTCTCAAATAAACATTTAAAAACAAATAAATAAAATTAAATATTTTCTGAATTAGGGAGGATGTGGGGTGGCAGAGAATACTGTAAAACGATGCAGTTAAGCCCTTGGGTTTATTGTGTTCAGTGAGCCTTTCTCCAGACAGACTCCATGTGGTTTATAGGAAAGGAATGCTTTACCAAATGACCATGAAATAAAGCAGGTCAAGACACTGGGAGATTGGGATTTATATGGGAAGATAGGAATAGGTTACTAGGGACTGATTATGTGGTAGAAATAATACAGGAGACATGGTGGCTACATTGTCCTTTGGATGTTAATAGCTGTTTTATTTCAAGAATTAGTGAAGGGGCACCTAGGTGGCTCAGTTGGTTGAGTATCTGACTTCAGCTCAGGTCATGATCTCATGGCTTGTGAGTTCGAGCCCTGAGTCGGGCTCTGTGCTGACAGCTCAGAGCCTGGAGCCTGCTTTGGATTCTGTGTTTCCCTTTCTTTCTGTCCCTCCCCTGCTCATGCTGTCTTTCTCCTTCAAAAATAAATAAACATTAAAAAATTAATATAAATGAATCTTATTTTTGACAATTGAAGAGAGAACAGTTATCAGGAGAGCTTAATCGAAAGAACCAATATAATTCATGCAGGTGTATGATTCACACTTAACTGATGGTATAACTTTTTTTTTTTAAGGTCATTTATTTGTTTTGAGAGAGAGTGAGACAGCACAAGCAGGGAAGGGGCAGAGAGAGGGAGAGAGAGAGAATCCCAAGTAGGCTCTGCACCATCAGTGCAGAGCCCGATGCAGGGCTTGAACTCACAAACTGTGAAACCATGACCAGAGCTGAAACCAAGAGTCAGATACTCAACCAACTGAGCCACCCAGGTGACCCTGCTGGTATAACTTTTCTACTTTTTTTTTCTTCCAGATTTAATGAAGTATAATTATCAAATAAAATTGTATGATATTTAAATGTACATTGTGATGATTTGATATATGTGTAGATTTTAAAAGGATTTTCCCCATGTAGTTGTCACATCTATTACTTTACATATTTAGTGTGTGTGTGTGTGTGTGTGTGTGTGTGAACATTTAAGTTCTCTAAGATTTCAGGTATATAATAGAATGTAGTTGCCATGTCCTACATGAATTCCTTAGTCTTTATTAGTTTTAGAACTGAAAGCTTGTACCCTTTTATCAACCTCTCTGTGTTTCCCGCACCCCCCAGTCCTGGCAACCACTTTTCTAGTCAGTGTTTCTATGAAGTTGATTTAATTAAATAATGGGTTTCTCTCTCTCTCTCTCTCTCTCTCTCTCTCTCTCTCTCTTTTTAAGTTTATTTATTAAGTAATCTCTGCACCCAACCTGGGGCCTGAACTCACAACCCCTGAGATCAAGAGTTGCATGCTCTAAGGACTGAGCCAGCCTGGCGCCCCGTATTGATTTCTTTATAAGTCAATGCATTTGAAGGAAGGAGCAGTCATATCTTTCACTTTTGGCAGGCAAAAACCCTGTCCAGCTAGGTCCTCAAACTAATGGGATTGCTTCTGGGATTATGCGCCAGTGGGCCTGAAGCCAGGTCACATAGCTTGTACCTCATCCTGTGTTATGGAGGGGCACTGTGTCACTGCATCTTTTAAAAATGGGATAAAAATAATAAAATAAAAATAAAAATGGGATGATAGATCTTCTTTTATTCATATGTGTGCTATGTCAAGACATTCTGCTCAATTTTACCTGAAAGTATTTTAAATATGCTAATTTCCCTATCTAAACGTATTTTGATTGACTGTCAGTTTGACGTGGTTGAAATCTTCCATATGCAGGGTGAGAGAAAACACATCTGTAGTAGATGTTAACAGATACTGCCAGAAAAATTATTCAGGGTAGAAGTTTGTTGGATGTTTTATAACCTAGTTTTACTTTCCTTAGGGTTCATATTAAAGAGCATACACTTCCCTGCTGGGTGCCTTTAGAAATATTGCAAAATTGATTATTCTTTAAGTGAAAATCGCTAAGACTACATATGTTACAAGCTTTGTAAACATTTAGAAAGCAAAGAACTAAAATATACAATTTGTAAATAAAAAACCTTGTACTTTGAGAAGGTATGTGTAGTGATTTTGAAATTATATTTAGATACTGATTTAAGTATATTATGTAAAGTTAAACTCAGGTATTTGAAGGTAAGTCATCTCAAGCGTGTAACAGAATAAATTGTTATAACAAACATAAACGACAACAAGGCAATTTATAACATTTTTTAAAAAGTTAGTGTTCTTCCTAAAGCAGTGGTTGGCAACCCAAATTATATATGCCTTCGCCCTCCACGCCTCTTTCCTCTGGTCTCGTCCCTATGCAAGTCTTCGGAACTGAGCACAGCGTTGAGTTTGGCCTCCTGGGTGATTGGGGAATTGAAAAAGCAATGCCATTTTGTTGGGTGTCCGTATGGAATTGCTTTTTCTCTCCAGGGAGTTTTGAATTTTACATTCTAGTTTGTAAGCCCGACACCAACAGCTCCAGCTGTGTAATTAAACTACTTAAATTGATCCTAACTACAGGAAATGTTCCTGCACCCACCACGTCCCCACAGACCACCAGGATCCCAGTTCCCTGGCCCCCAAATTGCTTCAGCTTCACGGGCTTTTACCTTAAAACTGTTAGAGACCGTGAAATAAGCAGGAAGCAAGGCTGCTCCTGGAGATATTTCAAGAATCATTTTTACACCTGGCAGAGACACCGTGGGAGCGAGAGGAGGGACACCCGCCATATACCTGCCGCCTCGCGGTACCTGCCCCCTCGCCGTACCTGCCCCCTTGTGGTCTAGCCTCCTTCCACGCTCCGCCCCCTGACGGGCTCTCCGAAGCCCGGCCCCCTCTCCAGCTTCGTCCCGCTCCTGCGGAGGCCTCACCTCCCTTCGGGTCCCGCCCCTCACCGGCTCTGTCCTGCCCCCATCGCGGTACGTGCTGAGGCCTCATCACTTCACGCCCCGCCCCTGACGGCCACGCCCCGCTTAGGCCCCTCCCACACACGGCCCCTTCGTCTTTTTATTGCACGCGCCCTCAGGTTCCGGTAGACCCGGAAGCGGATAGCGTGGAGCAAAAGTTTCGCTGTTGAGTGTGAGTTTCCGTCTTTATAGTTTAAACCTGCTCTTTGCAGTCCCCTCTCCTCCAAAGCCGGGGTCTGGGTATCGCTACGGGTCTTAAAATCCCCGCATTCGCCAGAGCACCCCAAGTAAACTCAGACGTCACATTGGGAGGCCGGGGCGCGTCCCTTTCTGTTTAAAATCGCAGCTAAACTGGCCCCTGTTCCCGGCGTTTCCGCGTTCGGGCCACGCAGACACCGGCTTTCCCGTCCGTGTCCTGCTGGAATTCTCTTCGGAGCCCGCCGCCCGCCTCACGTCGTGAAAAGCCCCCTTCCACGAAGTGGATTCCCGCCCCGCCCCAGCCTCGCCCTGTCGGCCCTGCCTGGCAGTACCTGCGGCCTCTCGGGAGAGGCCGCATCCTCCTCCGGGCCGACGATTCTGGAGAGCCCACCCTTCTGGGGCACCTTCCCCGCCCCCTCTCCTCGCGTCGGCTTCTGTTCCCCAGAACCCCCTCTCCCTGGTCACCTCTTCCCCTGACTCCGCGCTGGGGTGGGTGACTTGGCCTGCCTAGTGACACCCAGTGTATTTCGCCCCAAATTCCTCCCCACTTGAAAACGTGGTTCTTCCAGGAGGCGGTTGTCTTATTTCATCCCACGCCTACTCAATGTGTGATGGAGGGCGATTGGGAGAAAGAAAGCCATTGAAAGAAAACCTAGAGGCAACGTAGAGGATGGGTGAGGGACTTTGCAAAGAGACAGAATAAGACGCGGAAGCAGCAGGTGGAAAAAGTAGAAGTTTGAGGAAAGCCCGGTCTCCAGGGAGATGAAGGAGAGCAAAATGGAAAGGCCCTTGTTCAGAGTAGGAGTGGAGGCAACAATGGTGAGGCACGTCAGAGGGAGGAGAGGACTAAAGAGTTAAAGTCTTGGCCAACAGAGGAAGGTGTAGTTAAGACAGAGGAAAGAGGTGACAAGAGAGCGGAGGAAGAAACCAGAATGGAAGTATAGCTACCTGGGGGTGCCAGAGAGTGGGGACCAAGGGAGTATAACAGAGAAAGAAGAGAGGAATATAACGGAGAGCAGGGAAAGAGCGCAGGTGGGACAAGAAAGAGGCTGAAATGCATGGAGACTGGGGACAATCGGAAGGACTGGGGAGAAATAAAAACAAGAGGGGAAACACGTGCACAATGGGACAGAATAGGTGTGAGGGAAGGAATCCAGAGGACAGAAAGAGGATAACGGACTGAGCAGAAACCCAGGGGGAAAACAGAAAAAAAAGAGAAACACAGAAGAAGATAGAGTAAGAGGAAAGTACATCTTAGTGAAAACAGAGGGTGGGCCTGAATCCAGATGGGTCTGCGTTAATTGGATATAGATGATTAAGTTGTGAAATACTGATTTGGGGCTTTACCATCTAATACATTTAAAGTTTATTTAAATCATATGGATGAGGACGAGAATTTCAAAACACCTGCCAGTAAGGCTTGTGCGTTTTATATTTATTTGCATCGCAAGATAATTTCCATTTGCAAACCGTATTCAGCCAGTGGGCGGTAACTTAGTCATTTGTGGATCACCCTCTCCCCTTTGCCTGGGTTGGGGAAGGGGAGAAATGCTGGTCACTACATGGTGCCTTTTTATTTATATATACTTTTTAATGTTTTTTTTTTCTTTATTTTGGGGGAGAGAGAGAGAGTGTGTGTGTGCGCGTGCCTGTGCGCACGCGTGGGGGAGAAACGGAAAGGGGGAGAGAGTCCCAAGCAGGCTCTGTGCTGTTAGTGTGGAACCCAACTCTGGGCTCTATCTCACTTAACTGTGAGATTGCGACCTGAGCTAAACTCGAGTCCACTGCTTAGGGGATGAGTAGGGACACCTGGGTGGTTCAGTTGGTCAGCGTCCGACTTCAGCTTAGGTCATGATCCCAGGGTCCTTGAATTCTAGCCCGAGCAGGGCCTTCAGCTCTTCTGCTCTTGGTGAGGAGCCTGCCTTGAATCCTCTATCTCCCTCTCGCCCCTCCCCCACTCTTACACACTCTTGTGCGCATGCCCTCTCTCAAAAATAAATATCTAAAAAAAAAACTCTTTAAAAAAGAGTCACATGCTTAACCAGCTGAGCCACCCAGGTGCCCCTACATGGTGCCTTTTTTAAAGGAGTGTTAAGTTTACTTTTTGTTTTTGTAATGGATTTACTTCCCCCTCCCTACTTCTCTTACATTTAATTCAGTATTCTTTTTGTAGCTTGAGGTAAATCTTAGTTCAGATTCCACTTTTCTATAAATAATAATTTTTTAAAGTTTATTTATTTATTTTGAGAGAGAGAGGAAGAGTAAGAGAGAATCCCAAGCAGGCCCCGCATCACCAGCACAGAGCCTAAGGCAGGGCTCCAGCTCACTCACGGTGAGATCATGACCTGAGTCAGAAGCTCAACCATCTGAGCCACCCAGGTGCCCCTTATATAAATAATTATTAACTTCTGAAATAAGTTTTTGTGGCCTCCTGTACACTCAAGTCAGGTTATTCTTTTTCAGTATGATATATATTTTTTAAGTTTTTATTTTAATTGCCCAGTGTGATATGTTAATTTTGTTTTCACTTTGACCCCAGAATTACTTAGATTTTTTTTTTTAATTTACATCCAAATTAGTTAGCATATAGTGAAACAATGATTTCAGGAGTAGATTCCTTAATGCCCCTTACCCATTTAGCCCATCCTCTCTCCCACAATCCCTCCAGTAACCCTCTGTTTGTTCTCCATACTTAAGAGTCTCTCATGTTTTGTCCCCCTCCCTGTTTTTATATTATTTTTGTTTCCCTTCCCTATGTTCATCTGTTTTGTCTCTTAAAGTCCTCCTATGAGTGAAGTCATATGATTTTTGTCTTTCTCTCACTGATTTCACTTAGCGTAATACCCTCCAGTTCCATCCACATAATTGCAAATGGCAAGATTTCATTCTTTTTGATTGCCCAGTAATACTCCGTTGTATATATATGCCACACCTTCTTTATCCATTCATCCATCGATGGACATTTGGGCTCTTTCCATACTCTGGCTATTGTTGATAGTGCTGCTGTAAACATGGGGGTGCATGTGTCCCTTCGAAACAGCACACCTGTATCCCTTGGATAAATGCCTAGTAGTGCAATTGCTGGGTTGTAGGGTAGTTCTATTTTAGTTTTTTGAGGAACCCCCATACTGTTTTCCAGAGTGGCTGCACCAGCTTGCATTCCCAAGAATTATTTAGATTTTTTAAAAAAAATTACAAATTATTTGCCTTTTAAATCGGTTTCTGGTTTAGATTGAGGAGTGCGTGTTTTCTCCTCCTTATCTTATATATTAGAAAAGTTCTTCAGCAATTGGTACATACTTTTAGGTTGTTTCAGTGCGTACTTAGTAAGGATGCCGATGGTCTTGTAGCCTTTGAGACCTAGTTTAACAGTTGTCTAATGCTCCAATTTCTTCTGTTATATGATCCCTTAAAACAGTGGGCTGTGAGCTACTAAGTCTCTGTGCCCCTCAATTCCATTTTGTCTGCTCTCTGCAAACTGAAGGATGGCTGGGTTGACTTGGAACCTTTCCCAAAAGAGTCCATCTATTTACAATGAAGAAATTTGCTCATGAACAAAACAAAACAAAAAATCCTCAACAAAACTGAAATTAAACAAAAATTTGCTCAGAGCTAATTTCTGTAGCTGACCATCTTTCAGTGTGATCTGCATTAATGGTTATGTTTTTGCAATTATGTATTTTTAAATATTTTACTCTCCCACGTGGTGAGGACTTCCCTGTGTGTGTTTGTGGCACAGAATGGGGTATGGCCATTCTAAGCTTTAAAGAGAATTTTCAACTTTTAAGGTGGACTTCTAAGAAAGAACCACATTGCGTGAGGGAAGAGGCCCAGAAGAGGAGGAAGAAAAATGAAAGAGGCGACAGGAATGGCGTTTTCTCAGGTAAAGTCATATTCTTGGTCGAGGATCCATTTCTCCTTCCTGTTGGCCTTGCCGATCTCTAGAGTACTCTTGACACGTGCCCGTCCACACTCCCCCAGGCCTTCCCCCAGTCCCCCTCCTCTCCATTTAGATTCCAGCTCATGGTAACCCAGTGACACGGAGCCTGTGAGTAGGCTCGGCCACATGCTGATGGGCTCACGCTCAGGCAGCGGTTGTTTAGGGGCCACGTCTGGATGCGCTGTTAGCCGTCCGTAAGCCGGGGTAAAAGAAGTGGCGCGTGGAATCCTGTATTAACGTCCACACGTACCTGGAAACTTCTAGAAAAACAGACCAATAGCGAGCAATCTGCCCACTTTTACACTACATTTGAAGCTGAACAAGTGTGGGTCCCTGCCTTTAAGATATTAATGATGGGAATGGAATGGAAAGAGTTTTAGTCATCATGAGTTTTAAAATATGAAATCAACCTTTCTGAATTTGGATGGCTTTTATTTCTTTTCCTTGATCATTTCTCTGGCTAGGATTTCCGGTACTCTGTTGAACGGAAATGCTGAGAGTGCGGACCCTTGCTGCCGCCTTCCTTTTTTTTTTTTTCGTAAAAAAATTTGTTTTAATTTATTCATTTTTGAGAGACAGACCGTGAGTGGGGGAGGGGCAGAGAGCGAGGGAAACACAGAATCTGAGGCAGGCTCCAGGCTCTGAGCTGTCGGCACAGAGCTTGATATGGCGCTCGAACTCATGGACTGTAAGATCATGACCTGAGCCAAAGTCGGACGCTCAACCGACTGAGCCCCCCTGGGCGCCCCTGCCTTCTTCTTTATCTTAGAGGAAAAGCTTTCAGTCTCTCACCATTGGGTAGGCTAGTTGTGTGCTTTTTGTATATGACTTTGATTGTGTTGGGGGTAGTCTATTCTAGTTTGTTGGATGTCTTCATGCTGAAAGTTTGTTGAATTTTGTGAAAGCCTTTTTCCGCATGGAGATGACCAAGTGTTTTTTTTTTTTTTCCTTCATTCTGTTAGTACATTCTACTAATGTATTGTCATTGATTTTTTTGAATGTTGAATCTTCCACTTTGTTTTAAAATTTAAGTTTATTTATTTTCAGAGAGTGCAATCACCAGGATGGAAGAGGGAGGGAGGGAGAGAGAGAGAGAGAGAGAGAGAGAGAATATCCCAAGCAGGCTCTGCACTGTCATCACAGAGCCTGATGCGGGGCTTGAACTCAGGAACCATGAGATCATGACCTGAGCTGAAGTCTGACGCTTACCCAACTGAGCCACCCGGGTGCCCCTCTTTGTGGAGATTTTTGATCACTGCTCATATGTCCTCTCCAGGTATAATTCTGTTCACATTTGTTATTTCTTCGTGATCATAAGTCTTGGTAGGTTGTATGTTTTCATGAATTGACCCTTACCTTCGAGGTTATGCATTGTTGGCATGGAGTTGTTCATAGTACCCTCTAGAGTCTTTTTTAAAACTTTCCATGACATGAGTTGCAATGTTCACTAGTCTAGCTAAGGACTTATCAATTTATTAATCTTTTCAAAACATCTCTTGGTTTGTTGATTTTTTTTAATATATATATTTTTTAATCCTCTATTTCATTTTCCTCTGCCGTAATCTTATTTACTTCCTTCTGCTAAACTGGGTTTAGTTTGTTCTTCTTTTTCTGCTTCCTTGAGGTGTAAAATTAGATTTCTGATTTGAGATCTTTCCTCTTGTTTAATGTAAATATTCACCATTGCAGACCCTCCTCTGAGTGTCCCTACATTTCAGTATGTTGTTTTTTCATTTTCATCCGGACACTTTGCAGATTCTCTTGCGGTTTCTTCTTTGACCCATTGCTTAAGAATGAGCTGTTTGGGGGCACCTGTTGGCTCTGTCATTAAGCATCTGACTTCAGCTCAGGTCATGGTCTCATGGTTTGTGAGTTCACGTCCCACATCAAGTAAGCATGAGCCCCGCTTTGCTCTCCCCCCTGCCTCTCTCTCTCTCCCTCCCTCCCTCTCTTTCTCTCCCTCCCTTCTTCCCTCCCTCCCTCCATCCATCCCTCTCTCTCTCTCTCTCCCCCTCCTTCCCTCCCTCTCTCTCCCCCTCCGTCTCTCTCTCTGCCCCTTGCTCACTTGCTCACTCTCTCTCTCTCTCTCTCAAAACAAAAAACAAAAAATGTTTTGGGGTTCCTGTTTGGCCCAGTAGGTAGACTCTTGGTCACAGGGTTGTGAGTTCGAGCCCCATGTTGGGTGTAGAGGTTACTTAAAAAAAATAAGCAATTAGAAAAAAAGCATATTATAGAAAAAATGAGTTGTTTCCTTTTTGCTATTTGTTTCTAGTTTCAATTCAGTGTTAGAGAAGATGCTCTTTATGATTTCAGCCTTCTTCAATTTGCTAAGATTTGTTTTCTGGCATGACGTCATGTGTGCTTTAGAAGACCGTGTTCTGCTGCTGCTGGCTGTGGTGTTCTGTCTGTCTGGTAGGTGCACTTGCTGAGAGTGCTGTTCAGGTCTTTTGTCTCCTTCTGGATCTTCTGAAACTGGGTACTGAAGTCTACTGTTATTATTTCTTTTTATTTTTTTATTTTTTATTTTTATTAAAAAAATTTTTTTTTAACATTTATTTATTTTTGAGACAGAGAGAGACGGAGCACAAACGGGGGAGGGACAGAGAGAGAGGGAGACACAGAATCGGAAGCAGCCTCCAGGCTCCGAGCCGTCAGCCCAGAGCCCGACCGGGGGCTCGAACTCACAGACCGCGAGATCGTGACCTGAGCTGAAGTCGGACGCTTAAGTGACTGAGCCACCCAGGCGCCCCATACTGTTATTATTTCCTTAATACATATGGGGGCTCTAATGTCATACTCCTGTGTGTTTACCTTGGGCTGTCTTCCTGGTGAGCCAATCTTCTTATCATGATGTCCTTCCCCTCTTGCGACCGTTTTGTCTTATAGTCTCTTCTGTCTGATAGGATATAACCACCTCTGCTGTCTTTAGGATCCTGCTTGCATGAAATATCGTTCTCCCTCTTGCCCTTTTAGCCTGTTTCCATCCTTAGATCTGTGAATTTCAACAGTTTCAGCTCCTTGACTCTCTCTCTCTCTCTTTCTCTATTTTTACCTCCTTTAACTTCTTCTGCTGATGCCTGCTAAGGCTGGCTGGGTGAATGGCAGGAGCCCCGGCCAACCCCCTTTCCTCCACCGAAATTTCAGAGCAAATGCATCCAGCGTTCTCGACTGGTCATGACGTTTGGTGAAATGTTCTTGCTTAATGATAGTTTAATCATCGATTTCCTTTTTGTCATTTTTTTCAAGTGTCTATTACTGTGATATGTTTTTAAACCTAAATCTGTTCAGGTACTGCATATCATAACACCGGTAACTCTTCTAATCTCGAACCATCATTTTATTAGTGGAATAAACAAACTCTCTTTGCTGTTTGTTAATGCCTACACACCTACGTTTAAATGCATATAATTGTATTTATATTTTTGAATGCAGGTATTTTATGGAGATTGGAGTTAAAGTATTCTTTATTTTTTCATGTTTGTGCCCTCTCTTTACTAGCCTACTGTATAGTCATATTGACAAACCGAATGAAGTACAATTTATACGTTTTAATCTTCCCGAACATGCTGAAATACACGTGAATAAAAATGATAATGGGGGCACTCGGGTGGCTCAGTTGGTTGAGTGTCTTGACTCTTGATTTCACCTCAGGTCATGATCCCAGAGTCGTGGCAGTGAGCCCTGTGTTGGGCTCTGCGCTGACCGTGAAGCCTACTTGAGATTATTTCTCTGTCTCTCTCTGCCCTCCCTTGAGCAGACACACTCTCTCTCTCTCTCTCTCTCTCTCAAAAACCACTGGTGGATTCTGTGTTCGTTTACTATAAAAACAGCCATTTAAAAACTTTCTTTTGGGGTGCCTGGGGGGCTCAGTAAGTTGAGCATCTAACTCTTGATTTCAGCTTAGGTCATGATCCCAGGGTCATGGGATCGAGCCTTGTGTTGGGCTGTGCGCTGAGCATGGAGACTGCTTAAGATTCTCTCTCTCTCTTTCGGGCACCTGGGTGGCTCAGTTGGGTAAGCTTCCAGCTCTTGATTTCAGCTCAGGTCATGATCTGTGATCTCACGGTTTGTGAGTTTGAACACCACATCAGGCTCTGCACACAAATCACAGAGCCTGTTTGAGATTTTCTCTCACTCCCTCTCTCTCTGCCCCTCCTCCTCTCACACTCTTTCTCAAAATAAATTTTAAAAACTTAAAAAAAAAGTTTCTCTTTCTCCCCCTCTGCCTCACTCCCCTGCCCATGTTCTCTCTTAAAAAAAAAAAAAAATCATTCAAAATTATGTTGAGAAACCACACCTCATATTTCAGTTAATTTGCACGAGTGCATGGATGTGTAAGTCCGTGGGTTTTTTTTTTTTAACGTTTATTTATTTTTGAGACAGAGAGAGACAGAACATGAATGGGGGAGGGGCAGAGAGAGAGGGAGACACAGAATTGGAAGCAGGCTCCAGGCTCTGAGCCATCAGCCCAGAGCCCGACGCGGGGCTCGAACTCGCGGACCGCGAGATCGTGACCTGGCTGAAGTCGGACACTTAACCGACTGAGCCACCCAGGCTCATGGTTTTTATAAAGACATTCCATAAATAAGTTTCATAGTTTTTAGCCATTGAAATTATATCTTAAGTATATTCCATGGCCTTAAATTCTTTCTACACTATCAGGCTAATGATTTAGGTAATGATAAGAATAGCAGTGTTTCTGTGCATGCAGCATCTATGAGGACCTTTTATGCAGTTTGATGTCGTAAACTTTGAGCTTGTTTCAAGAAGCCTCTGTCTGTGTACTTGTAATGCTCCGTTACTGAACTACTTAGTTCTTGAGTTTCAGTTCTAAAACCTGACTACCTGAGCTCGTGTGCTCGCTGTGTCATTCTTAGCTCTTTGACCAGAGGAGAGTTTCCTAGAGTGCCTCCGACCAGTATGAGTCTTCCCCTCCATAGGATGGGAGCACATCTTCCCCCAGTGAGCTGTTCTGCTGATACCAGCTTGGTACATGTGAAGCCTTTAGAGTAATACCTAGCACGTAGGAAGGGTCAGAAGCTTTGAAGTCATTGCCATTGCTATCCTCATCACAAGTTTTATTGATTTCATTTTAATTTTTAATTAAAAAAATTTTTTTAATGTTTATTTTTGAGAGAGAGAGAGAGAGAGAGAGAGAAAGCACAAGGGGGAGAGGGGCAGAGGGAGAGGAAGACACAGAATCCAAAGCAGGCTCCAGGGTCTGGGCTGTCACACACAGCCCGATGTGGGGCTTGAACTCACAACCTGAGCTGAAATCAAGAGTCAGACACTTAACCAACTGAGCCACCAGGTGCCCCCTCGTCACTGTTTTTAAATTCTAATATCTCTTTAAAGCCACTGTGAATGTTGTCATCTCTGCAGATAGCACTCGTGCCGTAGCTCATCTAGATAGTATCACTCCGTGTGTAGAACATAGTATCTAATACTGTGTATAGACAGTGTAGTATTGGGATTTTTTAGGTGTATTCTTCATGTATTGTCCACAAAAATGAGAAATCCCTACTTACTTGGAGGGTATTATAATCTCTTATGGAAATGCATAAGAACTTAAAGTTAGAGGCACATAAGTTGCTTAAAATACCTTAACGTGGGTCTGTTGGACAGTCACTTTAACCAAATTGATACTTACGCACCTCTCTCTTCTCATTTTGTGTGAAGAACTCACCCCATGGCCTCTTGGTGAAGTGTGTTTTCATTTCAGGGACGATTGACCTTCAAGGATGTGGCCATAGAATTCTCTCAGGAGGAGTGGGAGTGCCTGGACCCTGCTCAGAGGGCCTTGTACAGGGACGTGATGCTGGAGAACTACAGGAACCTGGTCTCTCTGGGTGAGGACAATGTCTGTTCAGAAGTGGGGATCTGCCCTTGGGTATCTTTGCATTTTTCCTTAGTTTGCTTCCTGGGAGCCCCTGCCTTACTTGCCTGAGTTTGAAGCCCTGTTGCCTCAGAATTGAAAAGCCTCATTATGTGGCAGCTGGACTTTTACTTTCCTGTTTTTTCAGATGATACATCAGGAGTTGTTCTGGAGTTTAAGAATGCATAAAACCAAATGGCAGACTTTTAAAATAGCCAGTTTCCGGGGCACCTGGGTGGCTCAGTCGGTTAAGCGTGACTTCGGCTCAGGTCATCATCTTGTGGTTTGTGAGTTCGAGCTCCACATCGGGCTCTGTGCTGACAGCTCAGAGCCTGGAGCCTGCTTCAGATTATGTGTTTCCTCGTCTCTCTGCCCCTCCCATGCTCATGCTCTGTCTCTGTCTGTCTCTCAATAATAATAAACAAACATTCAAAAAAATTTTTAAATAGCCAATTCCCTATTTTCTTCCCCTGCACTTTGAATTCAGTAGTTTGGGAAGAGAGCTGTATCTCTGCGATCCTGTTGCCTGCACCCTCAGAAGGAGGCAGGCAGTGGAGGAGTTTGTGAAATGATCTTTCCAGATCCATCTGTGATGTCCTCTCTGCTCAGCTGAACAAAAAGCGAAGATTCTGGAAAAGCCATAGCACATCACGTTCACCTTCCTTTCTTCTTATAAGCAGGAATATGTGTGTTTGACCTGAATATTACGTCTTTTTTGGAGCAAGGGAAAGAAGGGCAGAGAGGAGGCCGCACATTAATAGTGTTTGAGAGGGGCGCCTGGGTGGCTCAGTCGGTTAAGCATCTGACTCTTGGTTTCGGCTCAGGTTGTGATCTCAGAGTTTCGTGAGTTTGAGCCCCACATCCGAGCCCACTTGGGATTCTCTCTCCCTCTCTCAGCCCCTCTGCCACTCAGTGTGCTCTATCTCTCTCAAGATAAATAAACTAAAAAAAAATGGTGTTTGAGAAACTCTCTGCAGTGGGAGAGTTCTATGGGAAAACAAAGGCTTTTTTCTTATGAACACTTGGAGGACATTTTTCTCCTCCCTCACTTATCACTCGGTCTTCAGATGTGTGAGGTTGACCCTTTCACCCTCCAGCGGTGCTGCAGCTCCCGCAGAAACGAACACAAACGTCGCGATCCGTGATGCATACACAGTGACCTGGTGCAGTGATTGCTTTGGTCCTTGACTTTGCAGGGCATGGGAGGGCCGTTTCAAAGGGGATCTCTCCTTCTGGGCTTGATGCCATCAGATGCTCGGGTCTTCGTCCACGTGGCTCAGAGCTGAGGCCTCTGTAGTCCTGACTCTTGCACCTGTCCTCGTTCCACACCCATTGGCTGTCCCTGGGAGACCTGATCAGAAGGGAAGACACTGGCTGCTCTTGCCTTCCTTCCATCAGGCTCCCTGGAAGCGGCATGGCGCCGTCTTGAGCCCTGTCTGCCTGTTCAGGTTCCTTAGCCATAGCTTCCATTCTGCTTCTGCCACACTTCAGGGGCACAAGAAATGGGGAGGTGGGTTGGATCTTACGACATTTTTTACTCAGATGTGTGAAGACAGTTGGCAGAAAGCTCTTTTTGATCCCCTGTCCTACATGGGAGCGCATTTCAGCTTTTAGCTTAGTGTCCGTGGGTGGAGGGCACAGTCCCGTGTCAAGATCCTACATCACTTGGCCCTGACATCTTGTATTTTCTCTCTCTTCCACCTCTCTACCTAGTTTGGCAACGATTTCATTTTTCTTAAGTCTGCGTGATTTTGCCTCTGAAATTTGCTTTTGGAATACACATCCCTAGAGTCTGAAATTTCGTCCTTTTTTTTTTTTTTCTTTTTTGCTGTGATAGTCCACTTTTAGGTTATGGACTGCTTCTGGTGGAGTCTTCTGTGGAGTGGGTTTACTTGGTACAGAAAATTCTTGACCAAGAACACTTTGACTACCGTGTTCTAATAATAGTCTGCTTCCTACAGAAGCACCTCTTGAAGCTACTGGTTAGACTGGTCAGCATATGCCCTGGATACTGAGATGGAAAGTATCACGAGATCCTGACTGGACCAGTGATTCCAGTTTTCTTTCTGGTTTTTGAGGTGTGTCACGTCATCTCTCAAGGGCTCTGTGACAACGTTGTTCATTAGATGCCAGTTCATCCCTTTGAGCCACAATAAACAAAACAGGAATCTGTCCTGGGGCAATGTTGTCCATGTTCACGTTCTCATATGTCTGAGGCTGTTGACTGGACTGTTGTTCATGTTGCCTTTGCCATCCCCTCTGCGGGCTGTTGTTCATTCTACCTCAACAGGTATAATTATGCAGCATCTTAATGAGGGAGTTGCTGAAGCTGAGCGATGACTTTAATGAAGTTCACTGTAATACGTTTCCTTTAAGCCACTTTTTCCTTTCATCTTGTCCATTTCTATACATTGTAAAGGAACTTGATTTTTTTTAAGTTATTTATTTTGAGAGAGAGAGAGAAAGGGAGAGAGAGAGGGGGAGAGAATATCCCAAGCAGCTCCTCGCTGAAAGCACAGAGCCCAACATGGGGCTTGAACTCACGAACTGTGAGATCAAGGCTGAAGCCAAAATTGAGAGTTGGATGCTTAACCAACTGAGCCACCCAAGCACCCAAGAACTTGATTTTTATTATTTAATCATCAATTGTGAATTTCTGATGCTACCAGTAGTGTTCTTTGTTTTATATTTGTAAGTGGGAGTGTTGAATTGGGGAACAGATATTGTTTTAAATATTTTACACTATTTCCTTCTTTAGTTTTCAGGGTATGGCTCAGCAACAGGTTCTCTAAATCCAGCACAAACCCTGGAATATGTTGAAAAGATAGTCTGAATTATTTTTTCTACTTGGCCTCACCTGACCTAGTACCTAATATCAAGTTACACTTTTGTGAATTAAATTTATTAAATTGGGAATTTTAGATATCTTAAAAACATGTATATTTTATATTTGTACTGTACAAATCCCAGAAATACCATTAATTTGTCATGTAAGATTTATTGCCTTTTTTATAGTATGTTTTCAGTTTTTTGTGCATAACTTGTTGAGTTTGTGCAAATTTCACTGACCTAATTTCTTGTTGTAACTGCTGTGTTCTAAAAATTACTCTCCCTGTCTAGATTCATCATGTTCGTATCAGTATATTGAATTGATACATAAATATCATTGTGTTTTACAGAAAACTTAGCACATTTCTTATACTTTATTGACTTCTCTTCCACTGTTGCTTATGACACTTATATTTTCTGCAAAATTTCTAAATTTCTGTAAATTGCATTCATGAGTGAACACACGAACACTATTTTGGGTTTCCATCTGAACTTCGTAGAAGGTGCACCTGGTCCCTGGTGTCCCACCGTCTCGTGCTTTCCTGTTGTTCTCTGGCTCTCATTTGCTGTGTATGCTGCCTGCCTCCTCTCTGCCCGCGGACCTCCTCCAGGGAGGAGAAGTTGTTTCTGTGTGAACCTGCTGCTGCTTATGGTGTCCTGTGTCACAGGTCCTTCCCGCAGTGGGCCATTCGCTTATTTCCTCTGGTCTCCATAAGCTTACTTTTGTTCTCCTGGTCATATTTATGAGTCTGATTTACTCATTTTGGATAAGTGCACATTAAGTTTCATGGATTCATAATAACAGCTTGGCATTTAGTAATACCTACAGGAAGGGCACCTGACCTCATGTCTCTCTTTATTGTTTCAGATAACTTTCATAATATTTTCCATCATTTGAGTTTACTAGAGTTAAAATATGCCATATTTTTCTTGTTTGAATGTAGATTCAGTTGATTACCATGAGTATTTAAATTCACTTGTTTTCCACTTATTTTCTTCTCTACCCACAGCCTGGTGAACACCATTTTACTTTCTGTTTTTGTGAATTGGACTATTTTAGATACTTCACATAAGTGGAGGAAGGACAGAGGAAGAGGGAGAAAGAGAATCTGAAACAGGCTCCAGGCTCTGAGCTGTTAGCACAGAGCCTGACGTGGGGCTTGAACCCATGAACTGTGAGCTCATGACCTGAGCCAAAGTCGGACCCTTAACTGACTGAGCCACTCAGGCGTCCCAAGTGTCTTTTTAAGGCTGAGTAATATTTCATTATGTGTATATACCACATTTTATTTGTGCACTCCTCAATCAGTAGACATTTGAGTTGCTTCTACCTCTTGGTTATTATTTTTTTTATGTTTGTTTATTTATTTTGAGAGGCAGAGCAGGGGAGGGGCAGTGAGAGGGAGAGAGAGAATCCCAAGCAGGTTCTGTGTTGATAGCACGGGGCCCAACGTGGGGCTTGATCTCATGAACTGAGATCATGACCTGAGCCGAAATCAAGAGTCAGACGTTCAACCAACTGAGTCAACCAGGTGCCCTTGGCTATTTTTTTTTTTTAAGTGTATTTATTTTGAGAGACAGAGCAGGGAGGGACAGAGAGAGAGGGAGAGAGAGAATACTAAGCAAACTGTCAGCACAGAGCTCAATGCAAGGGCTCAATCTCGCAAACTGTGAGATCATGACCTGAGCCAAAATCAAGAGTTGGACACTTAACCCACTGAGCCACCCAGGCGCCCCTACCTCTTGGCTATTTTGAATAATGCTTCTGTGAACATGGGTATGCAAACATCTCTTTGAGGTCCTGCTTTCACTTTTTTTGTGTACACGCCCAGAAGTGGAAATGCTAGATTATATGGTATCTTAGTTTGGTGTCCTATAACAAAGTACCATAGAATGGGTGGCTTATTAACAAATTTTATTTCTTACAGTTCTGGAGGCCAGAAGTCTGAAATCAGGGTGCCAGCATGGTTAGGCTCTGAGGAAGACCTTCTGATGGGTTGCAGATGGGTGACTTCTCATTGTCCCCTCCCATAGCAGAAACAGAGAGAGATAGCTCTCTGTGATCTCTCTTGTAAGGACACTGATGATACTCATGAGGGCTCCACCATCATGGACTGGTCACTGCCCATAGGCCCACCGTTGTATTTTGGAAGGTTTCAACATAATGAATTTTAGAGGAACACCAGTGTTTAATCTACAACATTCTGCTCTCACCCCTCTCCCCAAGTTTCATGTACTTCCCATATGCCAAATACATGCATTCTATCCCACCATCCCTACAAGTCAACTCGTTCTAGCATCAGCTCTAAAGTCTGTAGTCCAAAACCTAATCTAAACATCTCTAGATCAGATATGGGTGAGACTTGAGGCAAAAAATCCTCTCCAGCTGTGAACCTGTAGAATGGAGTAATTGTGTACTTCCAGAATATAGTGGTGGGACAGGCATAGGGTAGACAATACCATTCAATAAGCAGAAATGGGGGAGAAGCACAGGTTGATCCCAGGCAAGTCCAAAACCTAGCAAGATCCATGAGCTCTGAAGGCTTGAAAATAATCCTCTTTGCCTCCATGCTCTGCCCTCCAGGCCTGTTGGACAGCAGTCCTGCTGCTAGACCCAGCTCCACCAGGCAGGGTCCCGCACCACCCCCCAGGTTCTACTGAGCAGGGGTTGAAAACCCAGTTTTGTGGGGAGGTCATCTGGCCTGTTGAAAGTGAAGAGGCAGGGGGACCTGGGTGGCTCAGTCGGGCTAGTGTCCAACTTTGGCTCAGGTCATGATCTCGCGGTTTGTGGGTTTGATCCCCGCACTGGGCTCTGCTGTCAACTCGGAGCCTGGAGCCTGGTTGGGATTCTGTGTCTCCCTCTCTCTCTGCCCCTCCCCCACTGTGCTCTGTCTCTCAAAAATACATAAATGTTAAAAAAAAAAAATTAAAAAAAAAAAGAAAGTGAAGAGGCAGGCCCAATCATCTCTGAAGTGCCTTGAGGTCACTCCTCCTTTGTGTTGAAGAATAGAGAAAATTTGCAGAGAAATAGCTTTATGGTTCTGTTCTGTAAAGTCTGGCCGTCTTCCTTTATTCCTTTCCATTTTCTTTCCCTTCACTTCACACCGGCAGTTTTCCTCCTATAGTAGCTGATAAGGTCCATAGTTAACACTCACTAATCTTTTTTTTTTTTTAATTTTTAAACATGAGTATAGTTGACACACAACTTTATATTAGTTTCATGTGTACAGCATAGCGATTCAAGTTTGTGCGTTATGTTGTGCTCACCAATGTAGCTACCATCTGTCACCATACAACATTATCACAGTATCATTGACTGTATTCCTTATGCTGTGCCTTTTATTCTCATGACATTTATTTCATAACTGGAAATTTGTATCTCCCACTCCCCTTCAGTCATTTTGCCCACCTCCCTACTCCCCTCCTCTCGTCAACCATCAGTTCTTATATTTATAGATCTGATTCTACTTTTTGTTTTATTTTTAAAAGGGACAGAAGACATGAATAGGCATTTTCCCAAAGGCCAACAGACACATGGAAAGATGCTCACCACCACTCATTATCAGGGAATTGCAAGTCAAAACCACAATGAGCTATCATCTTAAATTTGTCAGAATGGCTAAAATCAAAGATGAGAAATAACAAGTGCTGATGAAAATGTAGAGGAAAAGGAACCTTGTGCACTGTTGGTGGCAGTGTAAATTGGTACAGCCACTCTGGAAAGCAGTATGGAGATTCCTCAAAATATTAAAAATAGAAATACCGTATGATCCAATAATTCTACTACTAGGTATTTACCCAAAGCAAATGAAAACACTAGTTTGAAAAGAT
Organism: Prionailurus bengalensis; assembly: GCF_016509475.1. Classification (NCBI taxonomy): domain Eukaryota; kingdom Metazoa; phylum Chordata; class Mammalia; order Carnivora; family Felidae; genus Prionailurus; species Prionailurus bengalensis. The sequence continues at coordinate 6,434,634 of NC_057352.1, read as the reverse complement.
TACGAACGCACCCCTATGTTCATTGCAGCATTATTTACTGGCCAAGACAGGGAAGCAACCTAAGGGTCCGTTAATACACAAATGGATAAGGAAGATGTGGTATTTTAGAGTGGAATGTTACACGGCCATAAAAAAGGATGGTATTGTGCCATGTACAACAACGTGGATGGGCCTAGAATGTATTATGCCAAGTGAAGTAAATTAGACTGAGAAATACCTCATAAGATTTCACATACACGTGGAATCTGAAAAACGCTGCAAAACACACTCATTCTGATCTTATCAAACAGCTTGGCCATACCCTATTCCTTTTTTTTTTTTTTTAATATAATTTATTGTCGGGTTGGCTAACATACAGTGTATACAGTGTGCTCTTGGTTTTGGGGGTAGATTCCCATGATTCATCACTTACATACAACACCCAGTGCTCATCGCAACAAGTGCCCTCCTCAGTGCCCCTCACTCATTTTCCCCTCCCACCCCATCAACCCTCAGTTTGTTCTCTGTATTTAAGAGCCTCTTATGGTTTGCCTCCCTTCCTCTCTGTTTGTAACTATTTTTTCCCCTTCCCTTCCCCCATGGTCTTAAGTTTCTCAAGTTCCCCATATGAGTGAAAACATATGGTATATGTCTTTCTCTGACTGACTTATTTCACTTAGCGTAATACCCTCCAGTTCCATCCACGTTGCTGCAAATGGCAGGATTTCCTTCTTTCTCATTGCGAAGTAGTATTCCATTGTATATATCAAACCACATCTTCTTTATCCACTCATCAGTTGATGGACATTTAGGCTCTTTCCATAATTTGGATCTTGTTGAAAGCACTGCTGTAAACATTGGGATACATGTGCCCCTACGAATCAGCACTCCTGTATCCTTTGGATAAATTCCTAGTAGTGCTATTGCTGGCTTGTGGGTAGTTCTGGTTTTAATTTTTTGAGGAACCTACACACTGTTTTTCCAGAGTGGCTGCACCAGTTTGCATTCCCACCAACAGTCCAAGAGGGATCCCCTTTCTCCACATCCTCGCCAGCACCTGTTGTTTCCTGAGTTGTTAATTTTAGCCACTCTTGAGTGGTGTAAGGTGGTATCTCAGTGTGGTTTGACTTGTATTTCCCTGATGATGAGTGACGTTGACCATCTTTTCATTTGTCTGTTGGCCATCTGGTTGTCTCTTTTGGAAAAGTGTCTGTTCATGTCTTCTGCCCATTTCTTCAGTGGATTATTTGTTTTTCAGGTGTTGAGTTGGTAAGTTCTTTATAAATTTTGGATACTGGCCCTTTATCCGATATGTCATTTGCAAATATCTTTTCCCATTCCATTGGTTGCCTTTTAGTTTTGTTGATTGTTCCCTCTGCAGTGCAGAAGCTTTTTATCTTCATGAGGTCCCAATAGTTCATTTTTGCTTTTAATTTCCTTGCCTTTGGAGATGTGTTGAGCAAGATATTGCTGCAGCTTATGTCAAAAAGGTTGTTGCCTGTTTTCTCCTCTAAGGTTTTTGATGGTTTCCTGTCTCACGTTTAAGTCTTTCATCCATTTTGAGTTTATTTTTGTGTGTGGTGTGAGAAAGTGGTCTAGTTTCATTCTTCTGCATTTTGCCATCCAGTTCTCCCAGCACCATTTGCTAAACAGACTGTCTTTTTTCCATTGGATCCTCTTTCCTGCTTTGCCAAAGATTAATTGGCCATACATCTGTGGGTCCAATTCTGGGTTCTCTATTCTATTCCATTGGTCTATGTGTCTGTTTTTGTGCCAGTACCATACTGTCTTGATGATTACAGCTTTGTAGTAGAGGCTAAAGTCTGGGATTGTGATGCCTCCCACTTTGATTTTCTTGTTCAACATTCCTTTGGCTATTCGGGGTCTTTTGGGCCACACCCTTTTCTCTTCCAAACATGGTTTCTCCTTTTTTGCAAAATGGTTAGGCTGGGAATTTTCAAAATCTTGAAGTTCTATAGTCTCTTTTTGCTTGATAATTTTATCTTCAAGTTATTTCTTTGGTCTTGTTTAACCATTAGCAGTCAGGAGGAACCAAGCGTCTTGGCTTAGAAATCTCAGCTGAAGAGCAATGGCATTGCTTGCAAGTTCTACTTTCCACAAGACAGTAGAGCATGAATGCAGTTCGGCCAAGAGAACTGTGTTCAGCTCTCTTCTTTTTGTCTTGGAGCCTATACCAGAATCACATTTAAAATTCCCTTTGTGGGGCACCTCAGGTGAGCCGACTTCGGCTCAGGTCACGATCTCACGGTTGGTGAGTTCGAGCCCCGCGTCGGGCTCTGGGCTGATGGCTCAGAGCCTGGAGCCTGCTTCCGATTCTGTGTCTCCCTCTCTCTCTGCCCCTCCCCCGTTCATGCTCTGTCTCTCTCTGTCCCAAAAATAAATAAACGTTAAAAAAATTTAAAAAAATAAAATAAATAAAATTCCCTTTGTGACATTCTCAGCTTCCAGCATGCACCTTTACCCGTGACCCAGTTCACAGCCACATCCCCATTTTTAGGTATTTGTTGCAGAAGCTCCCTACTTCTCACGATCAAGACAATTTTCTTTCTTAGTCTGTTCAGGCTCTTGTAACAAAATACCAAAAACTGGGTGGCTTACAACAGTTGTTCCATTTGTTTTGCACAGTGCTGGAGATGGGAAGTCAAAGTTCAGGGTGCCAGCATGCTTGGGTTCTGGTGAGGACCCCCTTCCTGACCACAAGCTGCTGCTGACTGCTTGTATCTTCACATGATACTAGAAAGAGCTGGCTGTCTGGCCTCTTGTAATGGCACTAATCCCATTTATGTGGGCTCCATCCTGATGACTTCATTACTTCCCAAAGCCACCACCTTCAAATATATCACCTTGGGGATTAGATTTTAACATAGAAATTTTAGGGGGCACATTCAGCTCACAGTGTATGGTAATTTAATTTTTAATTTTCAAGTAACTGTCCTGATATTTTCCATCTACATTTTACTTGCTGATGAACATTGCATAAGAATTCCCATTTTTCCCCATCTTCGCTAACACTTAGTATTTTCTGTTTCTTCGATAGTAGCTATCCTAATGAGTGTGAGTGATAATCTCATTGCGGTTTAGATTTGCATTTCTCTAATGGTCAGTGATACTGAACATCATTTCATAAGTTTGTTGGCCATTTGTATATCATCTGTGGAGAAATGTTGGTTCCAAAGTCCTTTGCCCATTATTTAATCAGAATATTTGTGGGTTCTGTTTTTGTTGAGCTGTAGGAGTTTGTGATATTGTGATTCATAATAAGAAATCTGTTTGGTCTTCATTCGTGTTTCTTGCACAGAACTTCTAAAACCCTTGGAATTTCCTGAGCAATAAGAGCAATGGGAGCATCTTTTTTTTTTAATTTTTTTTTTTTTTTACATTTATTTATTTTTGAGAGACAGAGACAGAACACGAGTGGGGGAGGGGCGTAGTGTCAGGGAGACACAGAATCTGAAGCAGGCTCCAGGCTCTGAGCTGTCAGTACAGAGCCCGACGTGGGACTCAAACTCAGACCGCGAGATCATGACCTGAGCCAAAGTCGGATGCTTAACCGACTGCGCCACCCAGGCTCCCCACAATGGAAGCATCTTTGATCATAATTTGGTCTCTCGTCAATTCCTGAAATTGCTCAGGAGCCATAAAGATGAAATGGGTGTCTTGTTCTTCATAAGTCACCTCTCAAGCACAACCTAGTTTATGCTAATGAGGTGACTTTTGGAAATCCTGTAAAGATGGGGGGCTTTTTGCCAGGGGACACAGCCAAGTGATTGGAGGGTTGGAACTTTCAGTCCATCCCTGGACTTCTGGGAGAGGAAAGGGGCTGGAGATGGAGTTCAGCCAGCAGTGATCAGTGATTTAATCGATAATGCCTCTATAATGGAGCCTCCATAAAAACTCAAAAGGAGAGAGGTCAGAGAGCTTCTGGGCTGGTGACCAAGAGGAAATTTGTGGAGAGTGACCCACGTGGAGAGGACTCTGCACCCTTTCCTCTTGCCTTGCCCTACGTGTTCCAGAGTTACATCCTCTCGTGATGAACCAGTAATCTAGTAGGTAAAATGTTTCTTTGAGTTCTTTGAGCCAATCTAGCAAGTCAGACCCAAGGAGGGGGTTCATTGGAACTTCACATCTATAGCTGGTCCGTCAGAAGCCTAGGTGTGACAACTTGGATTTACCATTAGCATCTGAAGTGGAGGCGGGTCATGTAGGACTCAGCCCTTAACTTGTGGGACCTCCAAATAGATAACATCAGGCTTGAGTTGAATTGTCAGAACTGAGTCAGTATTGTAGGATACCTAGCTGCTGTCAGAGCATTGTTTTTTGGTATGGGGACCTCCCCACTCCCAGACCACGCACTGTGGAACTATACCCCTTTAGAGTTCTTATTTATTCTTAATACCAACCTATTATCAGATATATGATTTGCACATCTTTTCTTGTGCTCCATAGGTTGGCTTTAAGCTTTTGATTTGTGTCCTTTGGTGTGCAGGAGTTTTTGATTTTGATGTAGTCAGTTTATCCTATTGTACTTTTGTTGCCTGTGCTTTGGTGTTATATCTGGTAAATTATTGCAAAAAGTAATGTCATGAAGCTTTTCCTCTGTTTTCTACTAGGAATTTTTATTTTATTTTATTTTATTTTATTTTATTTTATTTTATTTTATTTTATTTTATTTTTATTTTATTATTTTAATTTTATTTTGTCAGTTATTTAAATTGTTAGTTTAGTTAACATGCAGTGAAGTCCTGGCTTCAGGAGTAGATTCCTGTGATTCATCACTTACATACAACATCCAGTGCTTCTCCCAACAAGTGCCCTCCTCCATGCCTATCACCCACCTCCCCCGCTCCCCCCAGTCCTCCACCCCCTTCAACCCACAGCTTGATCTCTGTATTTAAGGGTCTCTTATGGTTTGCCTCCCTCTCTGTTTGTAAGTTATTTTTCCTTCCCTTCCCCCTTTCTGTTTAGTTTTTCAAATTCCACATATGAGTGAAATCATATATCTGTTTTTCTCTGACTTATTTCACTTAGCATAATACCCTCCAGTTCCATCCATGTAGTTGCAAATGACAAGATTTCATTCTTTTTCATTGCCAAGGAGTATTCCATTGCGTGTATATATATATATATATGTGTATATATATATATATATATGTATATATATATGTATATATATATATATATATATATATATATATATATATATATATACACCACATCTTCTTTATCCCTTCTTCAGTTGATGGACATTTGGGCTCTTTCCATAATTTGGCTATTGTTGATAGTGCTGCTGTAAACATTGGGGTACATGTGCTCCTATGAATCAGCACTCCTGTATTCTGGGTCGTAGGGTAATTCTATTTTTAATTTTTTGAGCAACCTCCACTTTGTGTTCCAGAGTGGCTGCACCAGTTTGCATTCCCACCAACAGTGAAAGTGGGTTCCCCTTTTTCCACATCCTCACCAACATCTGTTATTGCCTCAGTTGTTAATTTTAGCCACTCTGACTGGTGTGAGGTGGTATCTCAATGTGGTTTTTATATTTCCCTGGTGATGAGTGATGTTGAGCATCTTTTCATGTGTCTGCCATCTGGATGTCTTCTTTGGAAAAGTATCTATTTATGTCTTCTGCCCATTTCTTCACTGGATTATTTGTTTTTTGAGTGTTGAGTTTGGTAAGTTCTTGATAGATTTTGGATACTATCCCTTTATCCTATATGTTATTTGCAAATATCTTCTCCTATTCCATCAGTTGCCTTTTAGTTTTGATGATTGTTTTCTTTGTTGTGCAGAAGATTTTTATCTTGATGAGGTCCCAGTTCATATTCTTTTTATTTCCCTTGTCTTTGGAGACATGTCAAGTAAGAAGTTGCTGTGGTCGAGGCCAAAGAGGTTGCTGCCTGTTTTCCTCTAGGATTTTGATGGTCTCCTGTCTCACGTTTAGGTCTTTCATCCAATTTGAATTTATTTTTGTGTATGATGTGAGAAAGTGGTCTGGTTTCATTCTTCGGCATGTTGCTGTCTACTTCTCTGAGCACCATTTGCTAAAGAGACTGCCTTTTTTCCACTGGATACTCTTTCCTGCTTTGTTGAAGATTAGTTGGCCATATTTTTGTGGGTCCATTTCTCGGTTCTCTATTTTATTCCATTGGTCTATGTGTCTGTTTTTGTGCCAATACCATGCTGTCTTGATGATTACATCTTTGTAATCTAAAGTGTGGGATTATGGTGCCTCCTGCTTTGATTTTTCTTTTCAACAATACTTTGGCTATTCGGGGTCTTTTTTGGTTCCATACAAATTTTAGGATTGTTTGTTCTAACTCTGTGAAGAATACTGGTCGTATTTTGATTTGGATTGCATTGAATTTGTAGATTGCTTTGGATAGTATGGACATTTTAACAATATTTGTTCTTCCAATCCTTGAGCATGGAATGTTTTTCCGTTTCTTTGTGTCTTCTTCAATTTCTATCATGAGCTTTCTATAGTTTTCAATGTACAGATCTTTTATCTGTTTGGTTAGGTTTATTCCTAGTTCTTTTGTGGGTTTTGGTGTAATTGTAAATAGGATCTATTCCTTGATTCCTCTTTCTGCTGCTTTATTATTGGTGTATAGAAATGCAACTGATTTCTGTACACTAATTTTATATCCTGCAACTTTGCTGAATTCATGTATCAATTCTAGCAGTTTTTTGGAGTTTTTTGGGTTTTCTATGTAGAGTATCATGTCATGTCCGAAAAGTGAACGTTTGGTCTTCTTTGCCAATGTGGATGCCTTTTTTATTTCATTTTGTTGTCTGATTGCTGAGGCTAGGACTTTCCAACCCTATGTTAAACAACAGTGGTGAGAGTGGACATCCCTGTTGTGTTCCTGACTTGGGAAAGTTCTCAATTTTTCCCAACTGAGGAGGATATTAGCTGTTTGACTTTATTTATGGCTTTTATGATGTTAAGGTATGTTCCTTCTATCCTGACTTTCTTGAGGGTTTTTATTAAGAAAGGATACTATATTTTGTCAAATGCTTTTTCTGCATCTTTTGACAGAATCATATGGTTCTTATCCTTTCTTCTATTAATGTGATATATCACGTTGATTGATTTGTGAATATTGAACCAGCCTTGCAGCCAGCAATGAATCCCACTTGATCATGCTATCAATTCTTTTAATGTACTGTTGAATTCAATTTGCTAATACCTTGTTGAGAACTTTTGCATCCGTGTTCATCAGGAATATTGGCCAGTCATTCACCTTTTTAGTGGGTTCTTTGGTAGGAATCGAGGTAATGCTGGCTTCATAGAATGAGTCTGGAAGCTTGCCTTCCATTTCTATTTTTTGGAACAGCTTGAGAAGAATAGCATTAACTCTGGTTTAAATGTCTGGTAGAATTCCCCTGGGAAGCCATCTGGCCCAGGACTCTTATTTGTTGGGAGATTTTTGATAACCGATTCAATTTCTTTGCTTCTTATGGTTTGTTCAGATTTTCTGTTTATTCCCATTTGAGTTTTGGTAGTATATGAGTGTCTAGGAATTTGTGCATTTCTTCCAGATCATCCATTTAGTTGGCATATAATTTTCCATAGTATTCTGTAATAATTGTTTTCATTTTTGTGGTGTTGGTTGTAATCTCTCCTCTTTCATTCGTGATTTTATCTATTTGGGTCCTCTGTTTTCTTTTTGAGAAGTTTGGCTAGGGGGTTATCAGGTTTTTTATATACATTACTATTATTTTTTTTCAATTTTGTTTATTCTTTCAAAAAACCAGCTCTTAGATTCATTGATGTGTTTTACTGGTTGTTGTTGTTGTTGTTGTTGTTGTTGTTTTCCATTCTATATTGTTTATTTCTGTTCTATTTTATTTCTTCTGCTGGCTTTGGGTTTTCTTTGCTGCTTTCTAGTTCCTTTAGGTGTGAGGTTAGGTTCTGTATTTGGGACTTTTCTTAGATAGGTCTGTACTGCAATGTATTTTCCTCTTAGGATGGCCTTGCTGCATCCCAAAGGGTTTGTACTGTCCTTCTTTCATTTTCATTTGCTTCCATATATTTTTAAATTTCTTCTTTAATTTCCTGGTTGACCTGTTCATTCTTTGGTAGGAGGTTCTTTAACCTTCATGTATTTGGGGGCTTTCCAATTTTTTTCTTGTGGTTGATTTCAAGTTTCATAGCGTGATCTGAAAATATTCATGGTATGATCTCAATCTTTTTATACTTGTTGAAGGCTGTTTTGTGATCAGTATGTGATCTATTTTTGAGAATGTGCCATGTGCACTCGAGAAGAATGTGTATTCTGCTTTAGAATCAAAAGTTCTGAATATATCTGTTAAGTTCATCTAGTCCAATGTGTCATTCAGAGCCACTGTTTCCTTATTGATTTTCTGCCTAGATGATCTGTCCATTGTTGCAAGTGGAATATTAAAGTCCCCTACAATCACGATATTATTATCTATATATTTATTCATGTTTGTGATTAATTGATTTGTATACTTGGATGCTTTCACATTGGGGACATAAACATTTACAATTGTTAGCTCTTCTTGATGGATAGACCCCTTAATGATGATACAATGCCCTTCTTCATCTCTTGTTACAGTCTTTGTTTTAAAATCCAATTTGTTTGATATAAATATGGCGACCCTGGCTTTCTTTTGACGTCCAGTAGCATGATAGATGGTTCTCCACCCCCTCGCTTTCAATCTGCAGATGTCCTGAGGTCTAAAATGAGTCTCTAGTAGGCAGCATATAGATGGATCTTGCTTTTTTCTTTTTTAATCCATTCTGATACCCTATGTCTTTTGATTGGGGCATTTAGTGCATTTGCATTGAGAGTAATTATTGAAAGATATGGATTTAGTGTCATTATGTGTTCTGTAGGTTTCATGCTTGTGATGATGTCTCTGGTGCTTTGTAGTCTTTGCTGCTTTCCATTCACAGAGTTCCCCTTACGATCTCCTGCAGGGCTGGTTTAGTGGTCATGGACTCCTTTAGTTTTGTTTGGGAAAGCCTTTATCTCCTTCTATTCTGAATGACAGCCTTGCTGGATTCTTGGCTGCATATTTTTCCTATTCACATTGAATATTTCCTGCCACTTCCTTCTGGTCTGCCAGGTTGCAGTGGACAGGTCCGCTACTACCCTTTTGTGTCTACCCTTGTAGGTTAAGGCCCAGAATTCTCTCTCTGTCTTTGTATTTTGCCAGTTTCACTATGAAATGTCATGGTGTTAACTTGTTTTTTATTTTGAAGGGAGTTCCCTATGCCTCCTGGACTTGGATGTCTTTTTGTTTCCCCAGATTAGGGAAGTTGTCAGCTATGGTTTGTTCAAATAAACCTTCTGCTCCTTTGTCTGTCTCTTCCTCTTCTGGAACTCCTATGATACAGGTATTATTTTATTTTATTGAATCACTTAGGTCCCTAATTCTCCTCTCGTGGTCTAGTAATTTCTTTTCCCTCTTTTTTTCAGCTCTGTCATTTTCCATAATTTTACCTTGTATCTCACTTATTCTCTCATCTGCTCCTTCATCCTTGCTGTCACTGCATCTAGTTTATTTTGCATCTCATTTACAACATATCTTAATTCATCATGACTATTTCATAGGTCTTTGATCTAGGCAGCAATAGATACTCTGCTGTCTTCTATGTGTTTTTCAAGCCCAGCTATTAGTTTTATGGCTGTTATTCTAAATTCTTGGTCAGATATATTGTTTATATCCAGTTTGAGCAATTCTCTATCCTTTATTCCTGGAAATTCTTTTGAGGAGAATTCTTCCATTTTGTCATTTTGGGTCACTTTCTGTCTTTTACATCTTTCAATGGCTTGTTATGTGTCCTGCACCTGCAAGTACTACCATATTAGAAAGGAGTCATATACTGTCCAGGACCTGGCACTTCAGCAAGTGTTTCTGGGGTATGTTGTGTCTACTCTGTTGTTACATCTTTGGCTGTTCTATCCCACTGCTTGGAGTGGTGGATTGTTTGGACCTTCCACCAGGTGTGCTTTGATTTGTTTGTTGAAGTAACCCAGAAAAAAGGAAAAAAAAAGAGCACGTGAACCTTATCCCATACAAAGAGAGAAATGAAAGGGGCGGGGGAAAAAAAAAGGCAAGGCAGAGAATCAAAGAAACTATAAGGCTTAATCCAGAGAGAGAGGAAAATAAAGAAGAAAGAGATACAGAAAAGGTGTAAAAAGAATAGAATAAAAATGCCTGGTTAAACAAATGAACACCTAGAACAGAAAGAAAAAAAGGATATGTGTGTGTGTGTGTGTGTGTGTGTGTGTATGTACTTATATGTATATACACTTTTATGTGTAAACACATGCACATATATATGTGTATGTAAATATATAAAAAATAAGAATTGACCAAAAATGAAAGCAGAAACTATAAGCCTGATTCCAAAGGGAAGAAAAAAAAATCAGAGGGTATAAAGTAAAAGAAGGGAAGAGAGAAGGAAAGAAAAGAAAAAAAAAAGAATATTTAAAACAAACTAGACTAACCTATAAAACCACAGGACAGTTGTCTGTTGGTGCCTGGGATCAGTGGCTATGCTGATCTCGAGGATGGACTATCTGGTTTGGTTAGTGTCGGCCCTACTCTGGTAGAAAAGCCGTTATCAGGCATGGAGGGGTGGGGTTTGGTGCAATTGGGTCCTGCCTCCACTGGAGGCCTCTGTCCTGTTCCCTGAAACTCCATTGTGTTGGTGATGGGGTGGAAATGGTGACACCCAATTCTCTCCTCCCCAGACTGGATGTTTCAAACCATGCTAGTCAGGCAGCCCTCATAGGGTAGCATGGGCAGTCTGCCTGCCCCGCTCCACAGTCCTGTGCACCTCCTAGGCTCTCAGCTGGGATGAAAACCTGGTGACTGAAAGGATCCTGTACCACGTGGACCTGTTCTGGGGTAATACCATCCAGGCACCCCTAGAATATTTTATTTATTACTGTTTATTGTGATTTACGATGATGATCTTTTATCATGTTTTATGCAATAGAACTGACATGCATCACTTGTGAATAGTGTGAAATGCCTATTCTTCATGGGTACAGATAATTTTATAACAGGTATTTATAAAATTTAGTTTGGTAAACATTGTTTTATTAAATTCTTCATTTTCTCAATGCTATATTTATTTTGGAATTCTGGATTCTCATTTATTTAGATTATCCATCAGATAAGCTTGGTTTGGATTACTTACCATTGTAATATACTATCTGTCCTGCAGCATTTATTTATATGACGTATACAGAAATTATGTATAATACTTTTTTCTCATCGGTTATGAGAAATGTATTTACTGCCAATTGGTATGTGCTTTGGGGTCATGGTGGAAAAATACTGTATCTTAGAACATGTGTGGACAAGGATGTGGAGAAAAAGGAACCCTTTTGTACTGTTGGTGTGAATGCAAATTGGTACAGCCACTGTGGAAAAGAGTATGAAGGTTCCTCAGAAAGTTAAAAATAGAGCTACCTGGGGTGCCTGGGTGCCTCAGTCAGTTGAGTGTGCGACTTTGGCTCAGGTCACGATCTCATGGTTTGTGGGTTTGAGTCCCATCTTAGACTGGGCTTTGCACTGACAACTCAGCCTGAAGCCTGCTTCCTATTCTTTGTATCTCTCTCCCTCTCCCCCTCCTCTGCTGGTACTCCATGACTCAAAAATGATTAAACGTTAAAAAAAAAAAAAGCTATCATACAATCGCATTATCACACTAGTGGGTATTTACCCAAACATTACAAAAATACTAATTCAGAGGGATACATGTACCCCTATGTCAGTAGCATTATTTACAATAGCCAAATCATGGCAGCAGCCCAGGTGTCCATTGGTAGATGAATGGGTAAAGAATATGTGGTATATATATATACAATGGCATATTATTCAGCCATAAAAGAATGAAATCTTGCCATTTACAACTACATGGATGGAGCTAGACAGTATAATGCTCAATGAAATAAGTCTGTCAGAGAAAGACAACCATATGATTTCACTCGTATGTGGAATTTAAGAAAGAAAGCAAACAAGCAAAGGGAAAAAAGAAAAGACAAACCAAGAAACACTTTTTTTTAAAGCTTATTTATTTTAAGAGAGAGAGAGAATCCCAGGCACACTCCACACTGTCCGTGCAGAGCCCGATGCAGGGCTCAAACTCACAAACCATGAGATCATGACCTGAGCTGAAGCCAGGCACTTAACCCACCGAGCCACCCAGGCACCCCAAGAAACAGACTCTTAACTATAGAGAACAAACCGATGGCACCAGAGGGGAGGTAGGTGGGCCATGGTTCAAGAGGTGATGAAGACGAAGGAGCATACGTGCCCTGATGAGCCCTGGGCCATGTGTGGAAGTGCTGAGTCACTTTATTGTACCCCTGAAATTAACAGAACACTGTATGTTAACTATACTGGAATTTAAAAGGAAAGAAAAATACCCTTTCTTTGAGAGCTAACATAATTTTGTACAGTGTGAGTGTTTTTGTCATTGGGTATTTGAAACCAGGCTATCCTGAGATTAATTTGTATTACAGATGAGCACTCTTTAGTAAAAAATCCTGTTCCTTTAGGTATTCCTAAAATTTTGGAGATCATGGAAAAGTTTTATGACTGTGGTCAGTACAAGTATTACTTTTATTGTTATATGTTGAGAATATAACATTACATTTGTTTGCAAACTGTAATTAAGAGGATACCTCTGGCTCTTTATATTTTGTAGATGTTTCTCCTACACACGTGATCAAGAAATTACAACCAAAGGAGTATAGTAATACAGGAGAAGTATTCCAGGCAATGATGTTGGAAAGACACAAAGGCCACGAAATCAAAGATTTTGCTTCAGGGAAATCCAGAAAAATGTGCATGACTTTGAGTGGCCGTGGAGAGACGATGAAACAAATTAGAGACATGCCTGTAACCCGTAAATACAGTCTCACTGATAGAAGAGATCAATCTGGTACAAGGGATGCAGGAAACAAGCCTGTTGTAAATAGGCCTGGATTAAGCTTTCAGGATGAATGGCACGTGTTTCATACTGAAGGGAAAATGTATGAATGTAATCAAGTTGATAAGCGTGTCAACACTGGTTCCTCAGTTTCACCACTTCAAGAAATTTCTCCTAGTGTCCAAACCAACATTTCTAATAAACATGGGAGTGATTTTATTCAGCCTTCGACACTAACACATGATGAGAAATCACATGGGGAAAAACCTTACAAATGTCATGACTGTGGCAAAACCTTTAATCAGGGTTCACACCTCAGCATACATCAGATAATTCATAGAGGAAAGAAACCATATAAATGTCATGTATGTGAAAAGCTCTTCAGTCAAAATTCACACCTTGCAAATCACCAGAGAATACACGCTGGACAGAAACCTTACAAATGTAACGGGTGTGGCAAAGCCTTTAGTGTACGTTCAAGCCTAACAAACCATCAGCTAATCCATACTGGAGAGAAACCTTACCAATGTAGTGAATGTGGCAAGGCTTTTTGCCAGAGTTCAAAACTGGTGAAACATCACAGAATTCATAGCAGAGAGAAACCACACAAATGTAATGAGTGTGGTAAAGCTTTTATCCAAAGTTCAAACCTGGTTGACCATCAGAAAAGTCATACTGGAGAGAAACCATTTAAATGTATTGAATGTGGCAAGGCCTTCAGGATTCACCAGAGAATTCATGCTGGAAAGAAACCTTTCAAATGCCATGTGTGGCAAAGCCTTTACTCAGGGCTCACACCTCACTAAACATCAGATAATCCATACTGGAGAGAAACCTTACGGATGTAATGAATGTGGCAAAGCCTTTACCAAGCGTTCACACCCTAGGCATCATGGGAGAAATTATACTGGAGAGAAGTCATATCCATGTGTTGAATGTGGCAAAACCTTTCGGTAATGGTCTGACATCGGGATTCACCAAAGAATTCATGCTGGACAGAAACCTTTCAAATGTAATGAGTATGGAAAAGCCTTTACTCAAGGCTCACACCTCAGTACACATCAAATAATCCATACCAGAGAGAAACTTTACAAGTGTAATGAGTGTGGCAAGGTCTTCAGTCAAAATTCCCACCTTATAAATCCCCGGAGAATCCATACAGGTGAGAGACCTTTCAAATGTAAGGAGTGTGGCAAATCCTTCAGCATCCATGCAAGCTTAAATAAACATCAGGTAATTCATACGGGCGAGAGACCTTACAAATGTAATGAGTGTGGCAAGGCTTTTATCACGGGCTCACACCTTAGACTTCATGAGAAAATTCATTCTGGAGAAAAAACATACAAATGTATTGAATGTGGCAAGGCTTTTAGACAATGGTCTGACCTGAGGATTCACCAAAGAATTCATCCTGGAGAGAAACCTTACAAATGCCATGAGAGTGGCAAAGCCTTTACTCGAGGCTCACCCCTCACCAGTCATCAGATAATCCATAGTGGAGAGAGCCTTATAAATGTACTGAATGTGGCAAGGCTTTTAGGTATTGCCTTAAACTCAGGGTTCACCAAATCATTCATATTTACAAATGCAACAAATGTGGCAATGTTTTAAATTAGTACTCTTCACTGGATATGAGTAAATATCCTGGAGAGAAACCACACAGATGTAATGTGTGTGACAAGGATTTTACCCAAAGATCAAAAGTTCGGGAACATACTAGAGCATATACCTTATAAATGCAATGAGTGTGGCAAAGCTCTTAGCTTGAGTTCCAAGTATTTTGCAACAAGAGTCGATGTTGAAAGGAAACCATGTAAGTGTTTGTGGCAGAGCCATTATCCAGTCCTTGCAGAGAAATCACAGAAAACTAATGTGCATGCTAAGGCTTTTGCCCCAAGGCCAAAACATCAGAGGATTTATATTGAAGAGCCACCTTACAAATGGAAATAATGTCATAAGGCTTTCATTAAGTGCTCACACCTTTGGAGTAATGAGAGAATTTACGCAGGGAAACTATACCAAATATGCTGAATGTGGAGATACCTTTAAGAAACTGTGTGTCCTTAGGATTCACCAACAAATTGGTACTGGGGAGATTCCTTGCAAATCCTTACAAATATGATAAGTATTTTGACCAATTCACGGAACAGACCACACATTAGAGAATCCAGGCATAATTGGATCCGACTGGAATAACTAGGACTTTAGAACTCGCAGATTAACCTGAAATGTTCCACACTGCATGATAATTATGTCAAAAATTGTTAAAACTCCTATATCATGGGAACAAGGACATGTGTGGAAGTAGCTCATGATTTTCTGTGTATAAGATACTTACCTGAGTTTTCTTGAAAAGGCTATATTTTATGAGTTTGAGTTACATTTTATTTATGAGTTTCACCCTCAAGTTTGAAATCTGTTGATCTTAAGCCTTTCCTGATGGTCTCTGAGGAGCAGTCATAAGATGAAGGGGCCTACTTCATTGTGTGTGACCCATTCATATCCGTGTTCCCTGGAACAGCAAGGACACGGAGTTGTCAGATTCAATTTTGTGTGAATTTGCATGGGGTAGGGGCAGAGAATAATGCAAAATCACCCTTGAAGTTGTCATGCGTGTTATGATCAGGGCACTCTCTTCTCTAGATGAGTTACAGGGACCTTTTCATGAGATGATGGTGATAGTTTGTTTGCTAGGGACGGATTATGTGGTAGAAACAATGCAGGGGAAGATAGTAATAGCTGTGCTATACTATCAATGACAAACTGATGGATCATTAATGCCATTTCCCTTTTCTTGGAAAATGAAGAGAGCAGTTATCTGAGAGGGCAGTTGAATCCAGAGAACCAGAACAGTATGTTCATGATTCATAGTTAACTCCTGCCATTACATTTTGCTACTATTTTCTGCAGGATGTATCACAAGTCTCACGTTTTCATTAATAAAGTTTAAATAATTTTTCCCCATAACCCTGAAGGAGTCATGTTCTTTTTCTAACACAGTTTTATCCCACCTCTATAGAGTACTTTGTAACACATGCTAACAACCTTTAGGCTCTCAAGGTTGAAGGAACCTATAATAATTTCCTTCCAGGATAGAATTAAAGAACAGACAGTTTGAGGTTTATATACTTACACTTTGCACTTGAGTTCTTCTCTCCATACTTTGCCGCAGGATATTTATGTAGTTACAATGAAATGCCACGGCAGTGCAAGTTCAAGATTCTGATCCCCTAAAACCTGCCCCCCCATTCATGAATATGCACCATATGATTCTATTTCATGTGTTTTGTGCCCACATAAAACCCATGGTTTCCACCATGATGTAAATAAAGCGAAAATAGGAACATAGTACACATGAAAAATTCGGAAATAAAATAATTTCAGAAATAAGGCCAAAAATAATTGTTTTCAGCTTGGAACAATAAAGAAATAATTTAGAATGAACAATATACAATGGGAACATTTGTTTCATAGTTAAACTAGAAATTTCACATATTCATTGCCTAACACATTTTTTGTTAACTTCCACTTGTGGCCGTCCACTGGAACAGATGGAACCCTAACCAAAGTTGGGTTTGGATATCGAGACTGGTGGTGCCATGCACTAAAAGTGTGATGAGAACACATGTAATTAAGATTTCTAGGGAGAGCACAGACTTCCAAGCTGGTCAAAAAAAAAAAAAAATGGCTTGAGGGAACAGGAAATGGTGAGTGGTTTGGTGTGTTTTGGGTGGTGACTGGGTGGAGCTGGGGGAGGATGCCTTCTGTGGTTTGAACTTTGGGCTGATACCAAAGGAAGCACCAGGCTTTTCTCTCAGCTTGGGCAGGTGGGCAGAACAGATGTGGTGGTGAGGCTTAAAAGGTGTCAGTCATCAGCCACCAAAAAATGGATACTCTTTAGTAATACACTGAATATGTAGTCTTGAAACTCCTGATTTCTTGGTTGGGAAAGACAAACTTTTCTTCATGCTAGTTTGTTACATTCCTTTTCCTTCTGTACACCTGGATTCCATTGTATGATGTGCTTGTTGAAATGCTTATAGAATACTACTGAGATAAATTGCCGTAAGATATTTTTATAATAACTTAATGAAGATCTTTGGAAATGTTTATTAGATCATAAATGTTACTAAACAATTTTATTAGAACAATTTTCCAGAGGATTTTAAAATGTGAATTTCAAAGTATGGTCTTGAGCAATTCATTCCATGGCTCATTTTCAACTGTAGTGAAACTTTTTTTTATACAATTTTCCCTTGCCATTATCTTTTCTTTTTTCTTTTTTTTTTTTTTTAAATTTTTTTTTCAACGTTTATTTATTTTTGGGACAGAGAGAGACAGAGCATGGACGGGGGAGGGGCAGAGAGAGAGGGAGACACAGAATTAGAAACAGGCTCCAGGCTCTGAGCCATCAGCCCAGAGCCCGATGAGGGGCTCAAACTCACGGACCGCGAGATCGTGACCTGGCTGAAGTCGGACGCTTAACCGACTGCGCCACCCAGGCGCCCCGTCATTATCTTTTCTTTCCACACGTTGTGACCCAGATTGTATGTTTCATTTACATTTTTTTCCCAGTTTACACCAAGGGATACATAAGTCAGTGGGTTGTTGGGAGACTCTTGTGACGTGAAAAATGCATATGAGATGGTGACAGGTACAAAGTAGGTGCTAAATCTGAAGAGTTCCTTCAGGTCTTGAGTGAAATAACTTGAAACATCTTAACTGTAGTAGTTGGCTGTGGTCTGGTGCTTGGAAACCAAGTGTGTGGAGGTTAAGGAGCACACAGTGAAGTAAATGAAAAATAATGATGAATAAGATAGAAAGTCCCAGGGGCGCCTGGGTGGCGTAGTTGGTTAAGCGTCCGACTTCAGCCAGGTCACGATCTTGCGGTCCGTGAGTTCGAGCCCCGCGTCAGGCTCTGGGCTGATGGCTCAGAGCCTGGAGCCTGTTTCCGATTCTGTGTCTCCCTCTCTCTCTGCCCCTCCCCCGTTCATGCTCTGTCTCTCTCTGTCCCAAAAATAAATAAACGTTGAAAAAAAAATTTTTTAAAAAGATAGAAAGTCCCGGCGATTCCAACCCCAGTGTCTGAAAAGGAGATGATCTGTATTGCCAGTTGCCTGGAGGCCATTCTGCCATTTTCCAGTGACTGATTCTTGTCTTCAGAGCCACAGGTCCCTGCACTGGAATGTGGGCTCATATTTCTTTTACTTTTTCTTTTCTAAGCAATCATACATGGATTGTTTTTAAGTAGGTTTCATGCCCAGCTCAGAGCCCAATGGACGGCTTGAACTCCTGACCCTGAAATCAAGACCTGAGCTGAGGTCAAAAGTCAGACACCTAACCAACTGAGCCACCCAGGCACCCCGGTATTGTACTTTTAATTTCAGGTTCAAGGTGTAAATTGCTAGTATATAGAAATGCAGTGGATTTTTGCATGCTTCTGTGTTCTGGCACTTTGTAAATTTTCGTTCTTCTAGAAATTTTTGTACGTTCCTTTGTATTTTCTATACATACCACTTCAAAAATATTCCTGTTGATGCTGTGACAAATTACCACAGCCTGAATGACTTTAACAAATCTATTCTCTTACAGTTCCGGAGGCGAAATGTGTAAAATGGATCCATAGCGCCGTGCTCCGTCTGGATATGCCAGGTCAGATTTTGTTTCCTTACCTTCTCATGTCTGGAGGCCACTTATATCCTCTGCCTCATGGTGGTCCCCTTTCTCCCTCTTTAAAGCCAGCAGGATAGCATCTTCAAACTTGTTTACCTCTGTCATCACTTCACCAACCTTTACATAAGTAACTCTACCTGCATCCTTCTTAAAAGTCCCTCGGGACCATATCGCATTTACCAGATCATCCAGGATAATCGCCCACCTCATGATCTTCACCATAGCACATCTGCAGACTCCCTTACGACATTCACAGTAACACCCCCACGTGATAGGCACGAGGACATGGCCATCCTTTGGGATGAGTATGTTATCCAGCCTAACACAACCATGATGGCTTCTGCAAGTAACTACTATTTTATCTTCCTTTTCTCTCGTTATCACTTTTGTTTACTCCTCTTCTGTCACTGACTAGAACTTCTACTAACATGTCAAATATCAGTGTGGAGAGTGGACATCCTTGCCTTGTTTCCAGTCTCTGAAGAAAAGCATCCAGTCTTTCACCATTAGGGATGAAGCTTGCTGTAAGTTTTTTGCAGGTGTTCTTTACTGAGTGTAGGAAATTTCCCTCTGTTCCTAGTTTTCTGAAAGTTTAGATCATAAATAGGTGTTGAATTTTGTCAAATGCTCCTCTGTATCAATTGACAGGATCCTGTGATTTTTCCTGTCCAGCACGTTAACATGATGGCTCATACTGCTGGAATTTGAAACTGCTTTCTGTCCCCCAAATAAACCCATTTGGTCATGGTGTACAATTCTTTCTGTGTATTGCTGACTTCCACTGTTAATAGTTTGCTAAGAATTTTTGCACCTTCGTTTGGGATTTCTTTGGTAGTTATCTCCCCCTGCCTCTTAATGTTTTTGTGTAGTTTGGGTATTATGCTAATACCGGCCTCATACGGTTAGTTGGGTAAAGTATTCACTCTTCTATTTTCTGAGAGACATTGTGTAGAATTCCTTTTAATAATTTGTAGGTTTGATAGAATTGTCTAGTGTTGGTGTTGTGACTTTGTTGTACTAATATTTGTTGAGTCCTAGATGTCAGATGGTGAGCCATGGTTCAACAAGAGATTGTAAGAGAAAGTGAAGTAGAGAAGTTTATTAGTCACAGATCATGGGGGAGCTATTCTGCACACCTATGTGGGTTGTGTGAGGAGATTAAGGCAGGGTATAGGCAGAACTCTTAGGGCAGGACCAAGGGCACATGGCTTTATTAGGGCCCCTCAATGGAATGCTTTAAGGTTCTAGGCTAAGGCTGCAATGGTCAATTCAAACCAAACAGAGCAGGGTTTCGGTAAGCTTTAGGAGGTGTGTGTGTGTGTGGGGGGGTCTTATCTAAAGGGGACAAGGGGAAGATCCTGGGAGATGGGGGAGAATGCTTATCATAGGGATGATTGGGAGAGTCCTATCTTGACATTTGCTTCTGACTGCGTGGGCTCTTACTAGGGTATGTGCTCAAGGGAATGGCTAGTATCAGTTCAAGGTCCCTACAGACCACCTGGCCACACAGAATGGATGGTGAGGCACCAGTATTAGCTAAACTCTCAACATTCACTGTATGTGCCTGGAGGTGTATTTTGGGGAGGCAATTTTAAGATTACAAACTTACTCTGCAATTCAAGTCATTACTATCATTTGTTTCACATGGGTGATTTGTGGTAAGGTGTACCTTTAGAGGAATTGTTCCATTTCACCTAAAGTTTCAAGTATTTGTATGTAGAGTTTTGTATTAATCCCTTACTACCCTGTTGATGTCTCCAGGTTCTGGAGTAATATTCCCTGTTTAATTTGTTTGGAGGAATTTGTGTTTTCTCTTATATTCTTTGGTAGTTTTACTAGTGAGTCATGAACTTTATTGACTTTTTCAGTGAACTGCCTCTTTGTTTTATTTTCTCTCCTGTTTTCCTTGGTTCAATTTTACTTATTTTTGCTCTTGTCTTTATTATTTCCTCTGCTTCATTTGTGGTTTTTTTCTCTTCTGATTTCTTACTGCAGTTTAGATTTTTCTTGGATATTTCCCCTCTTTTCTAGTATAAACATTGAGAACTATCAGTTTCCCTCTCAGTACTGCTTTAGTTGAACCCCACAGATACATGTTGTATTTTCATTTTCTTTCAGCCTGTGTCTTTCCCTTGAGTCTTTGTCTTCTTCCTGTGGATTATTTGGAAGGTATGTTATTCAATTCCCAAGTGTTTGGAGATTTTCCTGTTTTCGGTTTTTGTTTTGTATTTGGATTCCATTGTGGGCAGTGAACATACTCTATGATTCTGTTCTTTTAAATTTGTTGAAGGGTGTCTTAGGACCTAGGATATGATCTGTCTTGGCATATTTTCTTTCTTTCTTTCTTTCTTTCTTTCTTTCTTTCTTTCTTTCTTTCTTTCTTTCTTTCTTTCTTTCTTTTTCTTAATTTACATGCAAGTTAGATAGCATATAGAGCAATAATGAATTCAGGAGTAGAATCCAGTGATTCATCCTCTATGTATAACACCCAGTGCTTATCCCAACAAGTGTCTTCCTTAGTGCCCCTTACCCATTTAGCCCATCGCCTCACCCACACCCCTTCCAGCAATCCTCAGTTCTCTATATTTAAGAGTCTATTATGTTTTGTCCTCTCCCTGTTTTTATATTTTTGCTTTCCTTCTCTTATGTTCATCTGTTTTGTCTTTCATCAATATTTGTCTTTTTTGGCTAATTTTGCTTAGCATGATACCCTCTAGTATCTGGTTCCATCCACGTTGTTGCAAATGCAAGATTTCGTTCTTTTTCTTTG
This sequence comes from Prionailurus bengalensis, assembly GCF_016509475.1. Lineage (NCBI taxonomy): Eukaryota > Metazoa > Chordata > Mammalia > Carnivora > Felidae > Prionailurus > Prionailurus bengalensis. The sequence continues at coordinate 6,413,269 of NC_057352.1, read as the reverse complement.
CTGAGTAATATTCCATAGTATATATGTGTGTGTGTGTGTGTGTGTGTGTGTGTGTGTGTGTGTGTGTGTTAGAGCACGCGTGCGCGCGCGCTCTATGCATACTTTGGCTATTGTTGATAATGCAGCTATAAACATTGGGGTGCATGTGCCCCTTCAAAATAGCACATCCTTATCCCTGGGGTAAATACCTAGTAATTCAATTTCTGGGTCACAGGGTAGTTTCTATTTTTAATTTTTTGAGGAATCTCCATACTGTTTTCCAGAGTGGCTGCACCAGTTTGCATTCCCATCAGCAGTGCAAAAGTGCACTGAGTTACCTGAGTTGTTAATGTTAGCCATTCTGACAGGTGTAAGGTGACATCTCATTGTGGTTTCGATTTGAATTTCCCTGATGATGAGTGATGTTGAGCATTTTTTCATGTGTCTGTTAGCTATCTGGATGTCTTCTTTGGAAAAGAGTCTATTCATGTATTTTGCCCATTTCTTCACTGGATTATTTGTTTTTTGGGTGTTGAGTTTGAAAAGTTCTTTATACATTTTGGATACTAACCCTTTTTCTGGTAGGTCATTTTGCAAATATCTTCTCCCATTCCATCAGTTGCCTTTTAGTTTTGCTGATTGTTTCCTTCCCCATGCAGAAGATTTTATCTTGATGAGGTCCCCCTAGTTCATTTTTGCTTTTGTTTCCCTTGCCTCCAGAAAGGTGTTGAGTAAGAAGTTGCTGTGGTCGAGGTCAAAGAGGTTTTTGCCTGCTTTATCCTCAAGGATTTTGATGGCTTCCTGTCTTGCGTTTGAGTCTTTCACCTATTTTGCTTTTATTTTTGTGTATGGTGTAAGAACGTGGTCCAGGTTCATTTTTTTCTGCATGACGCTGTCCACTTTTCCCAACAGCATTTGCTGGAGACTGCCTTTATTCTATTCATATCATTTTTTGCTTTGTCAAGATTAGTTGGCCATACATTTGTGGGTCTATTTCTGGGTTCTCTATTCTGTTCCATTTGATCTATGTGTCTGTTTTTGTGCCAGTACCATACTGTCTTGATGATTGCTTACAGCTGTGTAATACAACTTGAAGACCAGAATTGTGGTGCCTCTAGCTTTGGTTTTGTTTTTCAACATTGCTTTGGCTATTTGGGCCTTTTCTAGTTCCATACAAGTTTTAGGATTGTTTGTTCTAGCTCTGTGAAGAATATTGGTGTTATTTTGATACGGATTGCATTGAGTATATAGATTGCTTTGGATAGTGTCGACATTTTAACAATATTCTTCCAGTCCATGAGCATGGAATATTTTTCCATTTTTTTGTGTCTTCAATTTCTTTCAATAAGCTTTCTATAGTTTTAAGTGTACAGATTTTTCACTCTTTTGTTAGGTTTATCTTAGGTATTGTATGGTTTTTGGTGCAATTGTAAATGGGATCGATTCCTTGATTTCTTTTTCTGTTGCTTCATTATTGGTGTATAGAAATGCAACTGATTTCTGTGCATGGATTTTACATCTTAGGACTGCTGAATTCATGGATCAGTTCTAGCAGATTTGGGGTAGAATCTTTTGGGGTTTCCATATAGAGTATCATGTCATCTGTATAAGAGTGAAAGTTTGACCTCCTCCTTGCCAATTTGGATGCCTTTTATTCCTTTGTGTTGTCTGATTGCTGAGGCTAGGACTTCTAATACTATGCTGAATAATAGTGGCAAGAGTAGACCTCTCTATCTTGTTCTTGACCTTAGGGAGAAGGCTCTCAGTTTTTCCCCATTGAGGATGATATTAGCGATGGGTCTTTTGTATGTGGCTTTTATGATCTTGAGTTACTATTCCTTCTATCCCTACATTCTTGAGGTTTTTTATCAAGTATTTTCTCAAATGCTTTCTCTGCATCTATTGAGAAGATCATGCAGTTCTTGCCCTTTCTTTTATTGATGTAATGTATCACATTGATTGATTTGGGGATATTGAACCGGCCCTGCATCCCAGGTATAAATCCCACCTGGTCATGGTGAATAAGTCTTTTAATGTATTGTTGGATCTGGTTGGGTAGTATCTTGTTGAAAATTTTGGCATCCATGTTCATCAGGGATATTGGTCTGTAGTTCTCCTTTTTAGTGGGGTCTTTGTCTGTTTTGGAATCGAGGTAATTTTGGCCTCATACAATGAGTTTGGAAGTTTTCCTTCCATTTCTACTTTTTGGAACAGCTTCAAAAGAATAGGTGTTAACTCTTCCTTAAGTGTTTGGTAGAATTCCCCTGCAGAGCCATCCATTCCTGAACTGTTGTCTTTTGGGAAATTTTTGATTACTAATTTATTTTTGTTACTAGTTATGGGTCTGTTCAAATTTTCTATTTCTTTTTGTTTCAGTTTTGGTAGTGTATGTGTTTCTAGGAATTCTTGCATTTCTTCCAGATTGCCCAACTTATTGGCATGTAATTGCTTGTAATATTCTCTTATTATTGTTTGTATTTCTGCAGTGTTGGTTGTGATCTCTACTGTTTCATCATTGGTTTTATTTATTTGGATCCATTCCTTTTTCTTTTTGATCAAACTGGCTTAGGGTTTATCAAGTTTGTTAATTCTTTCAAAGGACCAGCTCCTGGTTTCACTGATCTGTTCTGTTTTTGTTTTTTTGTTTTTGTTTTTTGGTTTCGCTAGCATTGATTTCTGCTCTAATCTTTATTATTTCCTGTCTTCTGCTGGTTTTGGGTTTTATTTGCTGTTCTTTTTCCATCTCTTTAAGGTATAAGATTAGGTTGTGTATCTGAGACCTTTCTTTCTCCTTTAGGAAGACCTGTATTGCTATATACTTCCCTCTTATGACTGTCTTTGCTGCGTCACAGAGGTTTTTGGGCTGTGATGTTACCATTTTCATTGACTTTTTAAATTTCCTCTGTAATTTTGTTACCCCCTTCATTCTTCAGTAGGATGTTCTTTAGTCTCCAAGTATTTGTTGTCTTCCCAAATTTTTCCTTGTGGTTTATTTCAAGTTTCATAGCATTTGGTCTGAAAATATGCATGGTATGATCTCGATCTTTTTATACTTGTTGAAGGCTGATTTGCGTTTCCAGTATGTGATCTATTCTGGAGAATGTTCCATGTGCACTCGAGAAGAATGTGTAATCTGCTACTGTAGGATAAAATGTTCTGAATATATCTGTGAAGTCCATCTGATCCAGTGTGTCATTCAAAGCCATTGTTTCCTTGTTGATTTTCTGTTTAGATGAACTGTCCATTGTTGTAAGTGGGGTGTTGAAATCCCTTACTATTTTGGTATTATTGTCAATGAGTTTCTTTATTTTTGTGAGTAACTGATTTATATATTTGGGGGTCTCCACGTTGGGGGCATAAATGTTTACAATTGTTAGGTCTTCTTGGTGGAGATACCTTAGTTATAATATAATGCCCTTCTTCATAAAGACTGCCCTTCTTGTTACAGTCTTTATTTTAAAATCTAGATTGCTGATATAAGTATGACTATGCCAGCTTTCTTTTGGTAACCATTAGCATAACAGATGGTTCTTCACCCCCCTACTTTGAATCTGAAGGTGACTTTAGGTCTAAAATACGTCTTTTGTAAACAGCATATAGATGGATCTTGTTTTCTTATCCATTCTGTTACCCTGTGTCTTTTGATTGGAGGGTTTAGCCCATTGACATTTAGAGTGAGTACTGAAAGATAAGAATTTATTGCCATTGTGTTGGCTGTAGCGTTGGACTTTCTCCTGGTGTTCTCTGGTTGTTTCTAGTCTTTGTTGCTTTTGGTCTGTTGTGGTTTGGATTTTTCCACTCAGAGAGTCCCCCTTAAAATTTCTTGCAGGGCTGGTTTAGTGGTCACGAACTCCTTAGTTTTTGTTTGGGAAACTCGTTATCTGTCCTTCTATTTTGAATGATAGCTTTGCTGGATAAAGAATTCTTGGCTGCATATTTTTCTGATTCAGCACATTGAATATATCCTGCCACTCCTTTCTGGCCTGCCAAGTTTCTGTGGATAGGTCTGTTGCAAACCTGGTAGATTTTCCCTTGTAGGTTAAGGACTTTTTTTCCCTTGCTGCTTTTATGATTCTTTTCTTGTCTATGCATTTTGTGCATTTGAATATGATATGCCTTTTGATGGTCGTTTCTTTTTTTTAATCTAATGGGAGTTCTCTCTGCTTCCTGGATTTTGATGTCACTGTGTTTCCCCAGGTTAGGAAAGTTCAGCTAGGATTTGCTCACATAAACCTCTACCGCTTTTTTTCTCTCATCTTCTGGGACCCCCTACGATTTGAATGTTATTCCTTTTTAATGAGTCACTGAGTTGTCCAATTCTTATATTGTGTTCTCTTGCCTTAGTTTCCCTCTTTTTGTTTTCTTCTGCTTCATTATTCTCCATAAGTTTGTCCTCTGTATTGCTGATTTGCTGCTCTGCTTCATCCATCCTTGCCGCCATGGCATCCATTTGAGGTTGCTTCTCAGTCACAGCAATTTAAATTTTATCCTGACGAGATTTTACTTCTTTTATCTCCACAGAAAGGGATTCTGTGCTTTTTTTTCATTCCCAGCTAGTATTCTTAATATGATTCTAAATTCTGGTTCAGACATCTTGCTTATATCTGGTTTGATTAAGTCCTTGGATGTCATTTCTTTCTGTTCTTTCTTTTGGAGTCAATTCCTTCGTTTGGTCATTTTGGAGGAAGAAAAAGATTTAATAATTTTTTTTAAAAAATAAAAAATTAAAACCACCACAAAAAAAATCAAGTAAAGCATGCTAGATCCTAGGTGTGTTTGGTCTTGTTGAAAGAAGCTTGATAGAGTAGACAAAAAATGGAAGGAAAAGAAAAGGATAAAAAAAGTTGGAAAACATTTGAAACTTTAAAAATACGAATACAATAAAATAGAATGAAATGAAATGAAATGATGAAAGTAAAATAGAATAAAAAATTTACAAAAGAAATATATTAGAAAAATAAAAATCTTTTTTATAAAAATGGAAAATAAAAATGATTTTTTTTCTGTATTCAAGGATAAGAAAAAGAAAATTGAATAGACTAGTGCACAGAATGAAATACAAATGAAATTATATCCAGTTTCCCCAAGAAGTCAAACTATGAAGCACTTTATAGTCCGTACACTAACCAGGCAGAGACTTGTGGTGTTCATCTAGAGCATTGTTGGCACAGTCAACAGGACTTGGTCTGACGGCTCTGTTCTCCACTAGATGGCGCTGCTTAGCTTACTGGGGTGGATCTTGTGCATGTACGCGCATGTGTGGGAGAGTTGAAAATGGCATTACCCAACTACCCATTCTCTAGCATAAGAACTCTGTGCTCTTGCCAAGGGGCAATCAAGCAACCCTCTTTGTCTCCAGCTTCCTTACAATGCCTGCTTCTACACTGTCTGTGACCAAAATGTCAAGCTGCCAAGTAGCACCTCCCTCCCAAATTTCATCTCCAATTGGCCTGTGTTTCCAAACCCCTCAATTCTGAGGGCCCCTGTGGCTTGGACCTGCTCTGACCCTCTGAGGAAGGGTCTCACCAAGCAATGGCATGTGCCGGCCTGCCCCTGGGGATGCTTCCCCGGCCATGCCGCTGCAGAGGCCCAGAATCTGCCACCGGGTGCCAGCCCACCCCCGAAAAAGTTCCCACAATTGTGTAGCAGCAGCATTTCAGGGATTATGGTAAATCACAACACACACCTGGCACCAGACTTCACCACCCCCTAACGTCCTGGTTGCAACACCAGCAAACGTGGCTGTTCTTTTGGGTCTGTTAGGACCTTTGCCTCTGGGGAGGCTCCAGGGCCTCTATCAAATGTCTCCTCACCAGGGGAACTGCCTCTCCCAGTGTGGCCTGAGGACCCCGAGGAACTCCTGGAGATTCGTGCTTCCCACCAAGCACTGCCAGGTACCCAGCCTCGGAGTTTCCGACTCTGCGCTCCCTTTTATAGAGTCTTAATTGTATTTAAACCCTCTCCTTTCTCCTTTCTCCCTTTCTTGATCAGTCCCTTGTTTCCACTCGTTCTCTTTCTCTCTAGCTGCTTTGCGGGGTCGGGGGGGAGTACATTTCCTATACTCTCCCCACTTTCTCCATCCTCTCTCTGCCAGCAAAAACTTCTCCCTACCCTCCACGGGTTCTTTCTCCCCCAGTTCACTTCTCCATGCTGCATACCTGCCGAGTTCTGTGGCTCAAGTTATGCAGATTGTTGTGCTAATCCTCAGGTCAATTTTCTACATGTGCAAAATGGTTTTGTGCTGATCTAGCTGCATTTCAGGGATGAGAGAAGCAGAAAACTTGAATGCTGCTCTGCCATCTTGGCCCCTCCTGGCATATGTTCTTGGGGGAAAAATATGTAATCTCCTGTGTTTGGGTGGTATTGTAAAAATGTTGATGAGGTCATGTGACTTGATGGTGTTGTAGAGTTCATAGGTGTCCCTCTGACTTTCTGTCATTGTTCTATCAATTATCGAGAGAAGTCTCGAGCTGTAATTGTCAATTTATTTCTCCTTTCAGTTCTATGAGTTGATCATCAACATACTTTACAGCTATTCTTTGGTGCATATACACTCAGGAGTGCTAAGTCACCTTGTTTGACCCTTTTATCATGTAATTTTCCCTTTTTTACTGAGTAATTTCATTTTCTCTGAAATCTATTTTATCTGGTGTTAATATAGACATTCCTGCTTTCTTTCCATTGAGGTTTACATGGTATAAGTTGTACTATTCTGTAGATATTGGGGTTCAGATAATTCTTTTATGAATGAAGCTGTACTGTGCATTGTGAGACATTTAGCAGCATCACTAGCCTGTACCCACTAGATTCCAGTAGAACCACTGCAATGATGACATTAAAAATGTCCCCAGACCTTTGCAAATGTTCCCAAGGTGGGGGGATTGTTATCACCTCTTTATATCAATTCCACCAATATAGAGATCAGGAAAGCAAAAGATACTACCATGCCACTTTGTTCTCAGCTGCATTTAACACAGTATTCCAAGAAAGACCTGATGTCAGAAGTGAATGAGATGATTTGCAAGTAGGATTTAAGGACGTAACTGTGCCTCATTGCCAGCCGGTAAAACTTAGTATTAATAAATACTTGGAGGATCAAGGGCAAGTTAAAATTCAAAATCATGGCAAAGCTTACATGAAAGACATGGCCCTAATCAATGCCCTTTGATGTAACCTACAGTTGACTAAAGTAGGTCCGGTGGGATTGCTTCTCTTGGACAGGATGACTTAGTGAACAGAAAGCACAAGTGTGGCTCTACTAGAGGGGCCGAGAGGCTCAATGACCCTGGAATAAATATGAAGAGCATGGCATGTCTAGCTAAATATGGTGGGTGTAGCTAATAAAAAATGTAGCTGTTTGGTGACACATAAAGTGCTATTTAAAAAATATTGTGCTGTCCACCTTGGGCCAAGTTTGCACCATAAGGAAATTGGGATCGTGCAATAATGTTTGGTAATGTACATTATGATGGGAAGGAGGTCACTGGGGAAAATGGCTGGTTGTACAAGGAAGGCAGGGTTTCTGACACTTCAGCAGATGGAACTATATGAAGTCAAGAACAGTGAAATACAAAGGACTAGATGGCTATTCTCAGGGGAAAAGCAGGAACCTAGGAAAAGATTGTTCCTTATTCCTGCCCCTCTCTGTTTGCTGTGGACCAGAGACTGCTGGGTCCCTCCTTTCCTTTTCTTTTCTGAGTGGGAGAATTTATTGAGGTTTTTTGTGTGTTCCGTCATAATGTGTTAGGAGTGAGGACTCCACGTAAGGCTCTCAACCAAGAGGAATCTCACGAGACTGTTGTGAGACCCTCCCGTGTGACTGTAGTCACGTTTGGGTAGAATTTTTTTCTTCATTTGGGACAAACGTAAGTGTATTTTGTGTGAAATACAAAGAAGGGATAAATGATTTCTGATAGAAGTTGCACTGTCATACATTGTAATATTTCCAATTAATTACCACCCTCTTGTGAGATTGTATGTCTCTGCTCTTTGATATCAAGCTTGGCCATTTGACTTACGCAACGCTTCCTTCTTGTTGAGGGGACTACACTTCCTTCTCAGTTTATAGCCACCTTGACTAATGTGGTATGAGTAGAACGGCATATTTTAAGTGTAACAGAAGCTTTAAAAGCTTTGTTTGCTCCTTCTAACCTTCTCTTCTCTCTGGGACAAGAATGGTTATGTCCCACATACTGAAGTTCTACCCTGAATCCCAGACTCAAATGACAGAACCAAGCAAGAGGTGACTAATGATAGAAGTGATATGAGGAAGAAATAAATGTTTGTTTTTGTAAGCCCAGGAGAATTCAGGGATATTTGTTACCATAGAAAACCCTTCTAGAAAGCTGACTGGTACTTTGTGACCTTTTCTTTTCTCCTTACCCATCTTAAGTACCCAAAGTCATTGTCTCCAGTAATTGTACCACCTTTGAAATCACATTTTTGGTTATTCCCTTCCTATGTTACTACCCTCATATCTGCCATTTTATATTCTCTACTTCCATTAAAATATCCATTTATTTTTAATTTTATTGTTTTAATTTTGTAAGTTTATTTCGTGAGAGAGCTCATGCACACGTGGGGTAGGGGCAGAGACAGAGAGAGGGAGAGAGAAATTTAACGGAGCTCCATGCTCTGTTCAACCGACTCTGCCACCCAGGTGCCCCCATTTATTTTAATGTATCTAGAAATATATTGCCCTTTACAATCCAACTACCCTCAGTGGACTATGTGTTCTCAGTTACAACATTTTCAACTGGTTTATCATAATCAAATATTTATAAATAACCTCAAGAACCTTGCCATCTTCACTGTCCTGCTTCACCTAAGTAGGCCTCAGAACTGCATGAGCTCACTTAGGAGGAGGTTCACACTCCTTGGCAAACACCCAAAGGAAACAAACAAACAAACAGGAAGAGTCTTTGGCTTAGGTGTTCTGTGGCTAGCCCTTTTCCAAGGACGTGGTCTTTAGTTTCTCCCGCTGTGGTGGCAAATTATGAATGTTCTGCTTTCATTTTCATTCACTTCAGGCTACATTCTCATTTCTTTCTCTACGTCTTCTTTGTCCCAGGGTTAGTCACAAGGAGGTCATTGTTTTCCAAGTATTTGTGGATTTTCCGAGGCTTTTCTATTAGTGATTTCTATCATAATTCCATGGTGGTCATACACATATTTTGTGTGATGTGAATTCTTTTAAAATTTAGCGAGACTAGTTTGATGGGCCAGAATATGGTTTCTCTTGGTAAAGTACTGTGTGCACTTTTAAAGATTGTGTTTAATTCCCTGGTTAGGTGGAGCGTTCTTATGAATGAAAACAATCAGTATTTCTCCTGTGTAGGGAAGAAGTCTGTTTTTTCCCCTACTGTGTGCTTCTATCCTGTCTCCCTCACTACTCACACAGAAGACTTCACTTCTGACACTTCTGGTCACAAATACGTGGAGGGTTTCCCCCACCAACAAGCAGTCTCCGACACCAGCTGGTTTCCTACCATTCACCTCAACTGTGACTCCCTCTCCCTGGATGCCCCTCCACACACTCCAGCCGCCCCGCAAGTCCAGGCTGATTCACGTGCTTCTGCAAACTGGTCTAGATCAGAGGTGCCAACAACCCCCTCATTGTCTTTGACCAACCTGCTAGAGCCCCTCACAGAACTCAGGAAAACACATTTACCAGTTTATTCCAGGCTATGATACAGGATACAGATGGACAGTCAGATGAGGAGACACACGGGATGAGGTCTGGGAAGGTCCTCAGTGCAGAAGCTTCTGTCCCCATGGAGTTGGGGTGTGTCACCTCCTGGAGTGGCAGTGTTCACCAGCCTGAAATCTCTCTGAACCTCCAGCCATTGGGCTTTTGAGGAGACTTCCTCATATACACATGACCAGTAATTAACTCCATTTCCAGCCCAGGTCCTCTCTCTGGAGGATGAGGGGATAGGGCTCAAAATCCCGTTTATAATCGTAGCTTGGGCTTTCTGGTGAGCAGCCCCACCCAAGGAGCCCACACAGGAGTGGCCTCATTATAACAAAAGATGCTGCTGTTACCCTCATCATTTAGGAAATACAAGGACATTAGGAGTTCCGTGCAGGAGCCAGGGGCAGAGAACAATACATATTTTTTCTTTTATCTCACAGTTTTCTGTAAATGTCAATTGGGGCAGTTTCCTTGATAGTCATGTTACAGTCGCCAAGATACTGATTTTGTCTACTTGTTCTATTATGGAGAGAAGGAGCGTGGAGATCTCTGTGATTGTGGATTGTTCTGTCATTACTGTCCTCTCTGTTTTCTCAGGGGTTCTGCTGCCAGGTGCATAGTTTAGGATTCTCATGTTATTCTCGTGAATGTATCCCTTTATGATTATGAAATAGATTTCCTTATCCCTGGTCATAGTATTTGCTCTTTAACTTTGATCTGATATAGGTACCCTATTTTTAATAGCATTTATGTTTATCTTTTGTCCATGATTTTACCTTGTGTCCTTTAATTTTTGAAGTGAATTTCTTGTAGGAAATATATTCAAAATCCACTTGACAAGGGCACCTGGTTGGCTCACATGATTAGGTGTCAGGGTCTTGACTTCGGCTCAGGTCATAATCTCATGGTTCTTGAGATCGAGCCCCATGTTGGGATCTGCACCTACAGCACAGAGCCTGCTTGGGATTCTCTCTCTCCTTCTCTGTCTGAAAATAAATAAAACAAAAAAAATTTCAATGAAATAAGCAGTTTATCCTGAAAACTTAATCCACGCCTATTTATAACAGGCTTGTTTCCTGCATCCCTCGTACCAGATTGATCTCTTCTATCAGTGAGACTGATTTACGGGTTACAGGCATGTCTTTGTAATTTATTTCATCGTCTCTCCACTGCCACTCAAAGTCATGCACATTTTTCTGGATTTCCCTGAAGCAAAAATCTTTGATTTCGTGGCCTTTGTGCCCTTCCAGGGCACATTGCCTGGAATACTTCTCCTGTATTACTATACTCCTTTGGTTGTAATTTCTTGATCACGTGTGTAGGAGAAACATCTACAAATATAAAGAGCCAGAGGTATCCTGTTAATTACAATTAGCAAACAATGTTATGTTCTCAACATATAACAATAAAAGCAATACTTGTACTGAGCACAATTATAAAACCTTTCCATGATCTTCAAAGTTTTAGGAATACCTAAAGGAACAGGATTTTTTACTAAAGAGTGCTCATCTGTAATACAAATTAATCTCAGGATAGCCTGGTTTCAAACACCCAATGACAAAAACACTCACGCTGTACAAAATTATGTTGTCTCTCAAAGAAAGGGTATTTTTCTTTCCTTTTAAATTCCAGTATAGTTAACATACAGTGTTGTGTTAGTTTCAGGGGTACAATAAAGTGACTCGGCACTTCCACTCATTGCCCAGGGCTCATCAGGACACGTATGCTCCTTCGTCTTCATCACCTCTTGAACCATGGCCCACCCAACTTCCCTCTGGTGCCATCGGTTTGTTCTCTATAGTTAAGAGTCTGTTTCTTGGGGTGCCTGGGTGGCTCGGTGGGTAAAGTGCCTGGCTTCAGCTCAGGTCATGATCTCATGGTTTGTGAGTTTGAGCCCTGCATTGGGCTCTGCACGGACAGTGTGGAGCCTTCCTGGGATTCTCCCTCCCTCTCTCTCTGCCCCACTGACTCTTCGTGCCATCACAGTATTAGGCTCCTATCACAGCCCCCCTTTCTTTAAGCTGGTTAATAGAACATTTGACAACCCATACATACTATGTTTTTGGCTTGGTACCCTGCCTGTCTCAGCCATTATCATCTTACCAAACTTTATGTCTCACATATGTTTATCTTAAAAAGACAGCCTCAAACTTGGCTTCCGGTAAATATAACAAGGCTCTGGCAAGGGTCCAGTGGTCTCGCTGAATTAGCCCAAGCCATTTCTAACTGGAGACCTACAAGATTTGTTGGGTGGTTCACTGCCTTCCTTATGTCATCGGGTGTCATCTTACCACAGCCTCTGTGGCAGCAGTCTCCCTGACAGAGTCTGTCCATACTGCTAGAGTAGTCAATCACATAAATACTAGTATCACCAAAGCAATGATTACTCAAACATAGATTGATAACGGTATCATGCAGAGACTGCACTTCACAGATGCAGCACTTGAATGGACAGGGGACCACCAACAGGCACTTGTCAATCGTCAAAATATACAATGTTGTATATTGTTTTGAATAAGCTTAGAAATTTCCTGGGCTTGCACCAGTGAGTTAACAAGGCATAAAGAATTACAAAGCCATAGGATGCTCACACCCAAGTTTGGGTAAACAAGATTAGGCAAATAAGGAAAGACTGGGGTGGGGGGCAAAGTTCCCCAATACAAAGGTATATGAAGTAAACAAGATTAGGTATTCAGGGCAAAAGTGCCCCCCAGTCTTGTACCATAGCAGAAAGCTGCTTTCACAGGAAGGAAGGACCAAATTAAGTAAACAGGTAAATAGGGCTGTAGACCAATGAACTTCGGTGAAGCTGCCCGGAGAGGAGCTGATTAACAAAAGAAAAGGTGCTTTGTTAACCCTGAGGTTACTTGCTCTGTCTTATCCCTTAGGCTAGCTATGATAAACAGAGGTCCTGCCTCATGTTTGCTACAAACTCAACCAGGATTTTGTTTTGTATTAACCCAAATCCCTAACCCCACATATCTTCAAGACCCCCTTTCCCTCGTGCCCATGAGTTAATGTTCGTGTCTTTGTGCACATCCATTACCATGTGTGTAAGCCTTCTGATCCTAATAAAAACGGAGCAAGGACCTTTATTTGGGGCTCTTGTCTTTTTCAGGACGTTAGCCACCTCTTGATTTTAATCCTGCATCCACTGTATTGCTGGTCAAGTGAGAACTTTAGACTTAGAGTCTACAACAGATGGTGACCCTGACGTGATGGAAGGAAAGGGGACTACGGGCCGTCATAGACAAGGAGTTGACGTGGCCAGGAGGTGGTGCAACACAAGGACTGCAGGACACTGCGAAACGATCAAGGAGTTCGAAGAAAAAAAAATGCACTGGGTACAGTCTCCCTGACGAGGTAAGGGATAAAGCAAAACTTTATTAGGATTTGCTGCCATGGAACTTTTTGAGAGATCTCCCATGGGGAACTCCCTAGCTCCCTCCCAGCTCCTGACTCCCTACAAAAGCGCTGTATTTGAATTCTTCAGTCACTAGGAGAGACAGCAGGGATGACTCTAAACTATAAGGCTCTCCTTAAATCATTGCTGACTGTCCAACAAAGTTGCCCTTGGTTCCCAGAACAAGGAACTTATGATCTTGACGTGTGGGAACGAGTAGGGAAAACATTAAAGGGCAGGCATTCTGAAGGGGCTAATGTCCCTCCCTGAGGCACTGTTCACCTGGTCCATCGTCCACACTGCCCTTCTCCCCTTGAGCTTGGATGGTGTTTATGAAGAGGTAGAATTACCTAAAAAGGAGGAAAAACCTCAGTCCCCCTATAATCAGGCTGTGCCTCTGGTGCCTTTACAACCAAAGTTTACTCCCCCTCTCCCAAAAGGGTGAGACAGTATCAAGCCTAAAAAAAATCTCATCAACCTGATATCAGAGGTCTCATAAAGACCTCTGATAAGGTCCTTACCCTAATGCAGAAGTGTCTTGAAGAAGCCCAGAAGGCCGTGAATTCCACCTGTTTCCCATTTTTAGGCAAAATGGACAATATGTCCATGAAAGCCTGCCCTTCCAAATAGTAAAAATTACAGAAAGCAGTTCAACTATATGGCCTTCATAGCCCTTTTATGATCAGTATTTTGGAAACTGTGGCACTTATCCCATATGTGCCTGAGACTGGGGCTCTCTCATGAAAATCATCCTGACCCCGGCCCAATATGCTGTCTTTGCACAGGACTTTCATGCTTGTGTCACTCGTGCTCTGCAGAACTTTGACACTGCTACTCCAGTGACTTTTGAACAGTTGTCTGGCACAGGACAGTATGTCCAACCTGTTGTAGGTCGCGATCGCTTATGAACTCTGGACAGCAAAAACAGGATCAAAACAAGTTTATTAAGGCCGGGCCAGACAGGGAAATACAACAGGTCCCGAAAGTCTGGCCCCGAACATGCTTTAGGGATGTCTTATAAAGGTTATATCGACCAATCGGGTTGCAAAAGGGTGGCAGTTTGAGAGGGTGGGCACCAATCACACAATGTTGTAGGTTTTTAAAATATAAGGCAGGCACCAATCACACAGTCCTGAAGAATTTTAAAATATAACTTGTTGACTCTAGCCAGTTGAATGCTGAGTCATGTTGTTTACAATATTAGTCTTCTATCTAGTTGGAACAGGGTGTGGTGCCCGAGAATGGGGAAGGGTGATTACACCAAGCAGGTTTACAGAAGCTCAGACAAGCAGTTAAGAGGAAGTTCTATTTCTCAGTAACTTGGCAAATGTGGTTTTAAGCAGAACTAATATCTAGGGAACAGAAACAGCACTTCTAGGAAAGCCCAAAAGAAACCCTGTTTCAGCATCTCATATTCTGGGGTCCTTCTAAGCTTACATAGGTCATAGTTTACTCCCGGGCTACAGGAGGCTAGCTATGTTTGCCCTTTACATTCCCCACTTCTTCTGGTTTATACCCGATTCCTCAGTACTTAATTATTATGTTGGGTCGTTAAAGGTATATATTGTCCTCGGAGAACCGTGAGTTTGATAGAGCTGAGTCTTTGGTTGATAAACTGTAGGAGTAATTTTATCAAGCAGGGTCCGATAAGGAGGACAAGGAGGACTAAGATTAACAGTCCAACTAGGGCACTAAGTAGCGTGGTCAACCATGGTGACCATGAAAAGAGACTCATACCAATTTAGATTGGCTTGTCTTTGTTTTTCTCTTTCTTCTAATCTTTGTCTAATCTGTGCTAGGCTTTGTTATTGACATAAAAACAACATTGTTCTCCCAATGCCAGGCAGAGTCCTCCTTGTAGAAATAGGTCTAAGCCTCTGCGGTTTTGAAGTACCACTTCTGCCAGGGAGTCTATAGATTCTGTTAATTATCTGTATTTTTTCTAATTCTGAAATATCCTGATCAATCTGTTTACTAAGGAGCTTGAAATTTTGGTCCCCTGTAATAAAGGCAGCAGTACTGACCCCTAGGGGTCCCACAACTCCTAGCCCTACAAATAAGGGTACCAGGATGGTGATGGGTTCTCTTGTAAATCTAGATTGTGGAAGGAAACCTAAATGTTCTCGGCCACGTTCTCCCAAAAAGTAAAAAACCTGGGGGAGTAGGTGGACTAAGGTACAAAAATCAGAGCGTTTTCCCACATGGTATAAATTTAGACATGGAGTTAACCCTGAAGAGCAAGCAAACCATGTCCCAGAGGGAGGTACCAGAAAGTAGAGAGTGTCTCCAAGATGGGGACTCTTGGGGATGAGAATAGTGTTATTACAATAACTTAGGTACCGAGATTGGTTAACTCGATAATTTCCCACACAGGAACAAGTTCCCTGACCTTCTAAATCCCCTAAGGTAAGACTGGGGTGTTGTCCCCACAGACATTTATTTTGTAATTGATTGTGGCTTAAATTCTGAATCTGATTATCTGTTTCTCCTAGGAGTACGGATGCTCCTATCCCAATATAATAGGGGGGGTCTAGGATCTAGGCATAGCCAACAGTCTTGGGTGATGTTTGGGTTAGTAGAATTTAGAAACTTAAAGGTATAGTATAGGGCCTTAAAGGTATCCATATCCTCATTGTGGGTCTCTTTAGGATTGTGGGTCTCTTTGATTGTTGGAGGAATATCTGTTAGTAGGGTTGCCTTAGTAAAGTTAGTGATCTTCCAGGATCAGGAAGAGGGTTAATAATAGGATTGGGGTCCAATAGGGGCTCTTAGGGTGACCTGGATTTTAAATCTCTGTATAGTGATTTCAACACCAGGGTCACTACCAGTTACATACAGTCTGAGACCCCATGTCTTTCCTGAGTTCCATCGGGAGTCTAATCCATCTTTAATTTTTAGGGATATTAAATGTTGGGTTCTAGAATTAGAGACCGTAGTTATAGAGGATATGAATGGATCTTTGTGAGTCTAGTCTGCGATTGTTTCACAGCCCCAAGAGGCACAATGGAATTGTCCATGGCCTTGACAATCTGGGGGTCCATCCGAGGGGCAAGCATAAAAATGTACCTTTTTAAGGTGTTGGCATTCTGGTCCCTTTGGATGGGGACTGGCTCCAGTGAAGCCCATTTTGGCTCCAGTGGGTGAGAGTATGGGTTTTCCCCCTTGTTTGAAAAGTACAGGGTTGGTCCAGCTTAGGAATTGGCTACAAAGATCAAAAATAAGAGAGGGGGAGGCGTAAGAGGTGGAGTTGGCCAGAACCTTTCCGGTCGTAGTTTTACTAACAATCCATCTATATTGGATTGGGCATGATCAGAGAGAGCCTGTCTAGTTATAGAAATTATAAAAAGCATCCAATACTTATAAAACATCCCATCCATAACAGGAAGGTGAAAATGAATAGCCCTTTTTCGATGGCTGTCCAATCTGCAGGCACAACTGCAACTAATCCAGTGGTTAGAATTAGTATAAAGATGGCTAGGAGCAGTAAAGGCAGAAGCAGGCAAGGCATTTATCAAGTAGAAGGTCAGGAGATTTTAACTAGTCGAACCCTAAGAGGATTTCCTGTTTGCTGAAGTGTCCATTCTTGTGGAATGTGATCAGGATGGGCGGCCTTGGTCTGTGAGCGATGGATCCAATGACTTCGTCCAGCCACTTTCTCTGCTGATGGGGTAGATAAGATGATGGGATAAGGCCCGGTCCAATGAGCTTCTAGGTTAGGCGAGGTGTGGCGCTGTGTCCAGACCCAATCTCCAGGTCTGATCTCTTGATGTGATGATTTAGTCTCATGGCGGGGGGGGGGGGGGGGGGGGGGGGGGGGGGGGGGGGGATCTTTACGGCTTTCTTTTATCACGTCATGGATAGCTGGCAGCGTATGTTGCAGAGCCTGACGGGATTTAAGAAGATGTCGGTTGGAAATCTTGGCCCAATGTTTGTCTCCCAATTTGGGGAGTAGTGGGGGTGGCCTCCCAAACAAGATCTCAAAAGGGATAATACCCTTTACATGGGGTGTACATCGCACTCTAAGAAGGGCAAAGGGAAGGAGGCCTACCCATTTTTTGCCAGTTTCTGTAATTAATTTAGTCAAGGTTTCTTTTGGAGTTCTATTCATTCTTTCTACCTGCCCTGAGCTTTGGGTGTGGTAGGCACAATAATTTCCAATTTATTTGTAAGCATTTGGCTAACATTTTAGAGATCTGGGCTATGAAAGCCAGGCCATTATCTGACCCCAGACCAATAGGGATGCCAAATCGGGAAACCAATTAATTGAGTAATTTTTAGCCATTATCTGAGCGGACTCTGTTCTAGTGGGGAAAGCCTCTACCCATCCGGAGAAGGTGTCCACTAGTACAAGGAGGTAATGATAGCCATAGAGTCCATGTTTTATCTCAGTGAAGTCCAGTTCCCACATTTCTCCAGGCATCTTCCCGCATAATCTCTGTCCTGAAAAATTAAACTTGGGAGATGGGTTAGTCTGAGCACAGGCTTTGCATCGGTCTACTAGGCTTTTTACGATTTTATTAAGGTTTGGAATAAAATAGTCCCTTTGGGCTAGTTCAGACAACTCGGTTGCCCCTAGATGTGCAGAGCTGTGGCCTTGCTGGAGCCAGGTCCGTCCTATAGCTTCTGGTATGAAGATGCGTCCATCCTCGAGGTGATACCAATGCTGGTCATCTCTTTTTGCCCTCGAGGTTTTTTATCAGGCATAGCTCTTCTTTGGTATAAAACAGTTCCGTGGGGAGAAAGCGTGGAGGCAGTAGAGGCAAAATCTTAATTGGGAGTACACCGCCTTCAGCTGCAGCCTTTGCTGTCAGGTCGGTGAAGGCGTTTCCCTTGGCTTGGGGTGAGTCTACTTTTTGGTGACCTTTGCAATGTATAATGGCCACCTTCTTTGGGAGCCATAAGGCTTCTAGCGGGGCCAAAGTTTCTTTTTTATTTTTGATTTCTTTTCCCCCAGATGTTAATAGTCCCCTTCCTTTATATAGAGCTCCATGAACATGGGTGGTGACGAAGGCATACCTGCTATCAGTGAAAAAGCTCACCGTTTTTCCCTTTGCCCATCTGAGGGCCTGGGCTAGAGGTATCAGCTCTGCTCTTTGGGCAGAAGTGTCATGCTCAAGGGCTCGGGCCCAGATAACCTGGTCCTGAGTCACTATAGCTGCACCTGCATATCTGACTCCATTTTTGACAAAACTGCTGCCATCAGTGAACAGTTCAAAGTCTGCCTTAGGCAGGGGCTGATCCCTTAAGTCTTCCCTTAGCCCCGAAAGGGTACTTACGGTTTCCAAGCAGTCATGGAGCGAGTCCCAAACTCACTATCAGGTAACAACGTGGCTGGGTTTAAGGCTTCTGTCTTTAAGGTGATTCGTGGAGGGTCTAGCAGTGACACCTGGTATGGGATGATTCCTGCCTTGGAAATCCAACAGTCCGGCCGGGAGTGCAACAAGGAAGCCACCGCATGAGGCCCTATAATTTGGAGGTCTTGCCCAAGTATCAACTTGGAGGCTTCCTTAACAAGCACAGCTGTCGTGGCAACTGCCCTAAGGCAGCTGGGCCATCCTGTAGCCACTGAATCTTGTCGTTGGATAAATAGGCCATGAATCACTTCCAAGGGCCCAAAGTTTGAGTGAGGACTCCCTTTGCAATTCCCTGTACCTCATGTACAAACAATTGGAAAGGCTTGGTAATGTCTGGTAAGGCTAGGGCTGGGGCCTGGGTAAGTGCAGTCTTGATTTGTTCAAAAGCTTTATTTTCTTGTTCTCCCCAGACCAGCTCAGTTCCTTCCTCCCCCCCCCACCCCCTCCTCCCAGTAGCAGAATACAGGGGTTTTGCCATTTCAGCGAAACCAGGTATCCAGAGGTGGCAATACACAGAGGCCCCTAGGAACCCCCTGATCTGCCTTTTAGTTTTAGGTTTAGGGATGTTTAGCATAGCTTGGATTCTTTCCGGCCCCAGCGGTCACTTACCTTCACGCAGTTGGTAGCCCAAGTATATTACAGAGCCCAAGAAAATCTGCACCTTCTTTGCAGAGACTTTATATCCCAGGACGTCTAATTCTCTTAGCAGGTCCTCTGTAGACGTTTGTGCAGCTCTCTAAGGAGTCAGCGGCTAGGAGCAAGTCATCTACATATTGTAACAGCATAACATCTGGGTGGCTCTCCTGGTAGGGGACCAAATCCCTTCCAAGAGCCTCATCAAAAGAGTAGGGGAGTTTTTAAACCCTTGGGGCAGTCGAGTCCAGGTTAACTGTCCGTTGTAGGTCCCATCTGGGTCTGTCCATTCAAAGGCAAAAATAGGCTGACTGACCTTTGCAATCGGCAAAGAATGCATCCTTTAAGTCCAGGATGGAGTAAAGGAGGTAATTTGGTGAGAGTTCACTCAGGAGAGTATAGAGGTTGGGGACTGTAGGATGAATTGTCTCCACCCTTTTGTTAACTTCTCTGAGGTCTTGTACCAGACTATACTCTGAAGTCCCAGATTTTGGGACAGGAAGCAAGGGAGTATTCCAGAGGGAATGGCATGGCACTTAGGATCCCAGCTTCTCGCAAGCGGTTGATGTGTTTGGCAATTCCCTCCCTCGCTTGCTGGCTGATGGGATATTGCCTCACCCGGATTGGGGTAGCTGTGGCAGCTAGCTAGATCACTAGTGGCACGTGTTGAATGACTAGCCCAGGGGGGTTAGTTTCAGCCCAAACTGTAGGAATTGTCTCTTTCCATTTTTCTATTAATGGAGAGGCTTTCCGCTCTGGTTTTTCTAGGAGTAGATATTCCTCTGATATCGGACAGGTAACTAAAATGGCAGGTGGCAGTAGGTTTAAATCTATAGTATCCCTGGTCAAGGAAATTTGGGCCTTAAGCTTGTACAATAGATCTCTCCCCAGAAGGGAAAATGGGCAATCAGGTATAAGCACAAAAGAATAACAGTTCTTGAGCTAGGTCAGTGATTCAGGCACGGGTCTGTGGGTAGCCTTGTGTCTGTCCTGTGATTCCCTGTATGTATACTTTTCTTTAATCACAGGTCCTAAGGGTTCTTTAAGAATGGAATACATAGCCCCAGTGTCAACCAGGAATCTGGTTTCTTTCCTTTTTATGTTGAGGGTAACCACAGGCTCCCGGGGGTCCATGGAAAGAGGGGAGCTGTGGTGACGTCATTGTTCCTGGGCAACCAGGATGGGTGGTTATGAGGTGTTGGCTTTTTCTTGGGGCATTCGTTCTTTCAGTGTCCCTCTTCCTTGCAATAAGCACATTGATTTTTTCCTAAAGTTGAGCGGCGTCTCTTTTGGTGGGTTTGAGGCTTCCCCAATCCTTTAGAGTGGTTGGGGGGCTTCCCCCCCATGCTGCCATGAATACCTTCCCTATTTCCTTCCCGTGCATAATGGCTGGGCTGTCTCTACTCTGGAAAACTCGCTGAGCTATTTCTACCAGTTCAGAGATTACCTTTCATTCAAATCCCTCTGATTTCTGAAGCTTTTTATGGATGTCTGGGGCCAACTGAGAAACGAAAGTCCTATTAATGGTTTTCGGTTCTCTATTGCTTTGGGGTCAATAGGAGAATATAACCGGTAAGCCTGGTAAAGCCTTTCTAGGAAGGCTGTAGGTGACTCATTCGGTCCTTGGACCATGTCATGAATCTTTGTCAGATTGGTGGGTTTTCGTGCCGCTGCACGAAGCCTTTGTAACAGAATCTGGCGATACTGGAGTAGATGCTCCCCACTGTTATCCATGTTAGGGTCCCACTGGGGTGGCGCGGAAGGGAAAACGTGCTCAATTCTGTGAAGGTCTGTGGTAGGCATTCCATCTGGGCCAAGGACTGCTCTCGTTGCTTCCCGGAGCACTCGGGCCCTTTCCTTGGAAGTCAGTAAGACCTGCAAGAGTTGGTGACAGTCTTCCCAAGTAGGTAAGTGAATGGTGAAAATAGAGCTCAATAGGTCAATTAGGCCCTGGGGGTTTTCAGAGAAAGGGGGATTTGGGGGTCTTCCAATTATAAAGATCAGTGGTAGAAAAAGGGGTATAGACTAGAGTAGACCTAGGTTGATGCCCATCTGGGACAGGAATTGGAGCAGTCTGCCTGAGGGGGAGAATGGGGGCTGGGAGTTCGGGTGATTGGGGTCCAGTCCTGTATGATGTCCCTTCTCTGGTGTGTGGAGGGCTAGCCATTTCCTCTTGGGCACTGGTAGCAGTGGGAGGATGGCCGTTGCTCCCCGGGAATGAAGTCCCTACCTTCTGGGTTTTCCTGCAATACAGGGTAGAGTCTCTTCAACGGTCGTGCAACAGGCAGAAGGGCTTTAGAGGGGGTGGGGGATGTAGGGGCAGAAGGGGGACTAGCAGGGAGTTCCTTTTGGTCTTTACAATCTTTTAATCAGGACGGGTGTGGGGGGGGGGGTCTTCTAGGAGATCTTCCAGGTGAGGGCATATGGCTCCTGGTCAGGGTGAACATCCTGACAGATCCTGCGGACAACATAAGCAAGGTTAAGGTTATAGGGGCCCTCCAGGGGCCAGTCAACCCCAGGGAATGTCGGCCAGTCCAGTTGGCAGTATGTTCGCAGCCAGGCTGGCTTCAGGTCGAAGCCATAGTTCTTCCCTCTTTTTCTGAAACCAGAAAAATTATTGAGCATACATTGGAGTGGGGTGCAAGGCTCAGAAGAAGATTGACCCACTACGAGGTTAAACGGTGGGTCACAACAAATAAATAATACAGACAGCGCTAGAAACGAGAAAAAGGAAATGAGAAAAAAGTGATGTTGGGGTGATCAGCCCCACCGAAAAAAAAACAGAACCAGCAGGTGACCCAAGAATCGTCAAAATGAATATAAACCAGAAGAAGATACAAGATCCAGGTGGCAACTTTAGGAACATCTCCTCCAAGTACCAGCTAGGGGAAGTTAAGCTGCATCCAGCCTTCCTTTCTAGCAACAGATCTGGCCAGAAACAGAAACCTAAAAGGGGAATTGAGTGCAGTTCCTAACCTACCTGGAAAGCTGGGGGCGAGGAACGTCTCTCGGGAGCTCGCCCCTGGCAATTCCATCCAGATGTCGAAGAAACAAAATATCCGAGTTCCAAAAAAAGGAGATCTCGGTGGGACCTCCAAATGTTATAGGTCGTGATCACTTATGAACTCCAGACAGAAAAAAAACAGGATCAAAACAAGTTTATTACTGCCGGGCCAGACAGGGAAACACAACAGGTCCCGAACGTCTGGCCCCGAACAAGCTTTGGGGATGTCTTATAAAGGCTGTATTGACCAATCAGGTTGCGAAGGGTGGCAGTTGGAAATGGTAGGCACCAATTACACAATGTTGTAGGTTTTTAAAATATAAGGCGGGGCACCAATCACACAGTCCTGAAGAATCTTAAAATAAATATAACTTGTTGACTCTAGCCAGTTGAATGCTGAGTCATGTTGTTTACAATATTAGTCTTCTATCTAGTTCGAACAGGATGCAGTGCCTGAGAATGGGGAAGTTAGCCAAGCGGGTTTACAGAAGCTCAAACAAGCAGTTAAGAGGAAGTTCTATTTCTCAGTAACTTGGCAAATGTGGTTTTAAGCAGAACAATATCTCGGGAACAGAAACAGTACTTCTAGGAAAGCCCAAAAGAAACCCTGTTTCAGCATCTTATATTCTGGGGTCCTTCTAAGCTTACATAGGTCATAGTTTACTCCCAGGCTACAGGAGGCTAGCTATGTTTGCCCTTTACACAACCAAGGCAGCAAACTCAAAGTGTGACATGTTTTTCATAAAATCCCTGTTTCAGGAAAATCATCAGGGTCCTTTACTAATTTCTGACAAGAGGCCACTGAAAACTATATGGATTTTATCAAGCGCCTCCAAAAGGCTATTCAAAGACAGCCTGATAATATGGAAGCAGCCAAAACAATACTTCTTTCCCTGGCTGTTGAAAATGTTAATGAGGATTGCAAAAGAGTTCTTAAGCATATCAAACCCAATGCAAATAACCCCAGAGCCACTATCAGTGAATATGTTAAGACCTGTCAAAACGTGGGAACAGAACCCCACAAAACAAAGCTACTTGCCTTGGCCTTTAAACAATCTGACCCAACCTGTTTTGGCTGTGGAAAAGCAGGACACTTAAAAAAGGATTGTCCCTTTACAAACACTCCCCCAAACTCCCACTTGCCAGGCTTGCCAGGATTGTACCTCGATGCAAGAAAGGGAATCATTGGATAAATAACTGTAGGCGTAAATTTGATAAAGATGGCCATCCCCTCAGGTTGGGAAACTCCTAACTGGGTGCCCCCCTCCATATCCAGGACAACAAAGGGAGGGGACGGCTCCTTTCTGTCCACAAGGAAAGTCACCCTCCCCAACCCAAGGCCCAGACTACTCAAAAATCCGTGGGATCCCTATGTGCCGCCACCTGCAGAAGCGCAAGGTTAGATTTAGAATCCCAGGAGATCATCACACTTAATCAGCTTGGACATGTATGCCTCATTCGTTCTGGTATATTTGGCCCACTTCCCGAAGGCTATGTTGGTCTCCTTCTTGAAAGATCTAGCACAATCCAGACTCATTGACTCAATGGAATATTCAGCTAGTGCTAGATAGAGTAGTGCTAGGACTAGGACTTCTAGTCCTTCCAGGGGTGATAGTGATTTCACAGGGGAAATTAAAATTATGGCACAGGCCTCTAAGTTAATAACCATCAACAAAGGACAGCAATTGGCTCAACTCCTTATCCTTCCTTATTGGGTCCCCAGAGCTGTGAACAAACCTAGAAAAGAGGGCAGGTTTGGGAGCACAAACTTGAAAGAGCGGACCTAGGCTGGCTGACTCCATTTTGTTCTGTGTCCTCCATCTTGAGTAACTATGTCCCCGACATGGCCCCCTTTTCCGGGAAAACCGCAGAAAGAAATTCCCTCTCACCTGCTAAAACCCCCTCCCCTTGAGTAACTTCCCGCTCACCCGTTCAAACTTCCTGTTCAAACCACACCCGGCAACCTGCGCAACAAGACTCTGATCCTTCCCCAGCCAATTGGCTAAGACCATGACTATCACCCCACCAGCTGCCCCTGGACCCTTATAAAACCTTTGTGCTTTTGAAACTCGCTCTCTCTCTCTCTGGCATCTCACCGCTGCATCGGTGCAGGTAGAAGATTGAGCTCGAGCTAGCTCGAATAAAGTCACCTTGCTTTTGCATCGGACTTGGCTCCCTGGTGGTCTTTGGGGATCACGAATTCTGGGCATAACATTTGGGGGCTCGTCCAGGATCCCCAAGACCCCCGAGGAACCCCCAACCCGGAGAGCCTGACTGGCCACGGTTAGTGTCTGTTCCCTGTCTCTTCTGTGTGAGCTCATTTCTGAAATTCTGGTAGTGCCTGGTGCAGTCTAAGTGGATGCACTGGAGGACCATGGGCCGGGAGTTTCCGAGATGTTCCGATCCTCCCTTCTGGAGGGACGTGGATTCCCCTCAAAGGTCTGAGATGAGGCGGGTCACTCCCACCGGTTGGCATGAGGCTGTCGTCTAGCTTTCAGTTTTGCTTCCATGGAGTTGGAAGACTGTTTCTAGGGGCCCTCTGTTTGTCTGTTTCTGTGTTTCTCTGTTTTGTTCTGTGGACTTACTGGACGGACGTTATGGGACAGACTCAGACTACTCCTCTAAGTATTATGATTGATCACTTTAAGGATGTCAAGGGAAGAGCTAACAACCTCAGTGTGGAAGTCCGAAAGGGTCGGTGGCAGGTTTTTTGTTCTAGCGAGTGGCCAGCTTTCAATGTTGGATGGCCACCAGAGGGGACCTTCAACCTCCCTACCATCCACCGAGTCAGGGGTATCATCTCTCAGCCTAAGACAGGCCATCCTGATCAGCTTCCTTACATTATCACTTGGCAGGACCTTGTAGAAGACCCACCCTCTTGGCTTAAGCCCTTCCTAGCCCCACACCCTCTGGAGCCAAAACCCATTCTTGCTTTGCAGGGGACAGAGAAGAAGAAAAAGAAAAGTCTTACCCAGCCTTCAGCACCCCTCTACCCTGTCCTACAAGGGGGGTACTGAAGAAGAATTAATTTTTCCTCCCCCGTATAACCCCCCCCCCCAGGTATAACCCCCCCTAGGATGCCGGAAGAACACCATCCTCCCCCTCCGGGGGAGGCAGACGCTGTTCTGAGAGTGGGAGGCGGAAACGCTCCAGTGGGAAACCCACCCTTTACCAGACAAAGGGCTCAGAGGGAGCAATCCGCCTCTGCCACCGACTCCACTGTTCTGCCCCTGCGAGCCACCAGACCCCCAGATGCGGAGGGGAATCAGCCCCATCACTATTGGCCTTTCACCACTAGTGACCTCTACAATTGGAAAGCTCAGAATCCTAAGTTTTCTGAGGAACTGGCAGGGCTTATTGATTTATTAGACTCTGTTCTTTTTACCCATCAGCCCACGTGGGACGATTGCCAGCAGCTTTTGCAGGTCCTGTTCATGACTGAGTAAAGAGAAAGAATCCTCAATGAGGCCTGAAAACTAGTTCCGGGCGCAGACGGTAATCCCACCAACAACCAGGCTCAGATAGATGCCTCCTTCCCCTTAACTCGGCCCCAGTGGGATTTCAACACGGCAGAAGGTAAGGAGAGGCTCCGGGTCTACCGCCAGACTCTAATGGGGGGGTCTCCGAATGGCTGCTAGAAAGCCAACCAATTTGGCCAAGGTAGGAAATGTACAACAGGGAAAAGATGAATCTCTGGCTGCCTTTTTGGAACAGATCATGGAGGCATTCCGTACTTATACCCCCATGGATCCAGAGGCTCCAGAAAGCAAGGCAGCTGTTATCATGGCCTTTGTAAACCAATCAACCATAGACATTAGAAAAAATTAGAGAAAAAAAGACTAGGAGAAAAAACTCTGCAGGACTTACTAGTAGTAGCCGAAAAGGTATATAATAACCGGGAGCCTCCTGAGGATAAGCAGGCTCGCGCCATGGTGGCTGCCAGCAGTAAGCAGACTCGAGACCTGGCCAGAATACTACTAGCTACTACTGCTGACTCCCCTGAGGAATGAGACCGCCGTCTCTGGCAGCTGGCGGACGACGCAAGAAGAGGTAAAGGAACCACCAAGGGGGGGAAGCAGAGGCTGCAGAAAGATCAGTGTGCATACTGCAAGGAGATAGGGCATTCGGCCTGAGATTGTCCGAAAAAGACCGGTGGGAAGGGAAGCAAGACTGATCGAGTAAAAGTCTTAGAGCTAGATGAACTGAGTGATTAGGGGAGTCGGGGTTCAGACCCTCTCCCTGAACCCAGGGTAACTCTTAAAGTGGAGGGGACCCCTGTTGACTTCCTTGTCGACACCGGAGCACAACATTCGGTCCTCTGCACCCCACAAGGAAAACTAGCCAGCAAGAAGTCCTGGATACAAGGGGCAACTGGTATGAGCCAGTATTCCTGGACTACCTGCAGAACGGTAGATTTGGGGTAGGGTATCCCACTCCTTTATGGTAATACCGGAATGCCCCTACCCGCTGTTAGGACAAGACTTACTGACCAAGATTGGAGCTCAGATAACTTTCAGACAAGGGAGGCCTCAGGTCACTGATGGCAAGGGCCACCCCATCAGGTCCTGACCATGAAACTAGAGGATGAATACCGCCTCCACCAGGAGGCGCTCCCGAGAGAGGATAATATAGACAGATGGCTACAAGAATTCCCCTCAGTTTGGGCAGAGACAGGGGGCGTAGGACTAGTCGCTCACAGGACCCTGGTCCTGGTAGAGCTCAAACCAGGAGAAGGTCCGGTAAGGATCAAACAATACCCCATGTCTCAGGAGATCTGGAAGGGGATCCAGCCACACATCCAGAGACTACAAAGCCTAGGGGTACTAGTTCCTTGCCAGTCTGCTTGGAACACCCCCCTACTGCCGGTCAAAAAACCTCACACAAATGACTATCAACCGGTACAAGATCTCTGGGAAGTAAAGAAGAGGGTCACGGATATAAACCCAACTGATCCCAACCCATATACTCTCTTGAGCTCCTTGGTGCCCTCCAGGGTCTGGTATACTGTGCTAGATTTAAAGGACGCCTTCTTCAGTCTGCCGCTGGCACCCTAAAGCCAACCCTTGTTCGCCTTCGAGTGGCATGATCCAGAGGAGGGCTACAGCGGGCAACTCACCTGGACACGGCTGCCTCAGGGGTTCAAAAATTCGCCCACCATCTTCTACAAGGCACTACACGAGGACCTGGGTGAGTACAGAAAGGAGCACCCTGGCCTCACCCTCCTACAGTACGTAGATGACATCCTGATTGCTGCCAACACAGCCAAGGACTGCGAGCGAGGGACCCAGGACCTGCTGGCTACACTGGGGGCCTTAGGGTACTGGGCATCCACGAAAAAGGCTCAGATATGCAGGGAGAGGGTAAGTTACCTGGGATACAGCCTGGAGGGCGGACAGCGGCGGTTATCAGATGCCAGAAAAGAAACTGTCCTGAAGATCCCTATTCCCACCTCCCAAAGGGAAGTAAGGGAATTCCTAGGATCGGCCGGCTACTGCTGCCTCTGGGTTCCGGGTTTTGCTGAGATCACCAGGCCCCTATATGAAGCTACCAAAGAGGGGAAAACATTTAAATGGACTGAAAAAGAAGAAATTGCCTTTAATCAGTTAAAAAAGGCCCTCCTAGGTGCCCCAGCCCTGGGCCTACCAGACATTATGAAGCCCTTCCACCTCTTTGTAGATGAACACAAGGGAATAGCAAAAGGGGTTCTAACTCAAGCCTTAGGCCCCTGGAACCGCCCGGTGGCTTACCTGTCCAAGAAGCTAGACCCAGTGGCTGCCGGCTAGCTGCCATGCCTAAGAATTATTGCGGCGACAGCACTCCTAGTCAAGGACACAAACTGACCCTAGGACAGGAGATCTGGATCACGACCCCACACGCCATTGAAGGGGTCCTGAAACAGCCTCCTGATAGATGGATGAGCAACACACCATTACAGAGCCTCCTACTCAACCCTCCACGGGTGCGGTTCCACCCTAGTGCAGCCCTCAATCCTGCAACCCTGCTGCCCGACCCTGACCTAGGTGCTCCACTACATGACTGCGGGAATCCTGGAACAAGTACATGGATTCCGGACGGACCTGATTGACCGGCCCCTCCCCGATGCCAAGGCTACTTGGTTCACTGATGGCAGTAGCTTCATGTGGGACGGACACAGGTATGCGGGTGCAGCGGTGGTCACCGAAAGACACCGTATGGGCGGAGGCTCTACCCTCCGGAACGCCAGCCCAGCGAGCAGAGCTCATCGCCCTCACCAAGGCGCTGAAGCTGGGAGCTGGAAAACGGCTTAACATCTACACAGCCATTATGCGTTTGCCACGGCTCATATTCATGGGGCAATTTAGCAGGAGAGGGGGTTAATGATGGCAGAAGGACAGACTATAAAAAATAAGCAGGAGATACTTGACCTGCTTACGGCCTTATGGCTTCCTGCCAAGCTGGCCATTATCCACTGCCAAGGGCACCAGAAAACTGATAACGTGGTAGCTAGAGGTAATCGAAAGGCTGACCAGGCAGCCAAGGCAGTAGCCCTTACATCAGTTCCCACCATGACCATACAACTACCGGACCCAGGAGACCCAGTTTTACCAGACCAGCCCAAATACTCCCAGGAGGATTTACAGTGGATCAAGAAACTCCCCATGGCCCAGAAAATAAAGGGATGGTGGTATACACCTAACAAGAAGCTCGTGCTGCCAGACCGGCTCGGAGTCTCAGTATTAGAGCACATGCATCGGTCTACTCACATGGGGGCCAGAAAATTAAAAGACTTAATCCGACATGCCAGAATCAAGATTCACCAACAGGACACCAAAATAGAGCAAGTTGTATCTGCCTGCAAGACCTGCCAACTCACCAATGTGAGAGCCACATCAAATAAAAAAGGAACCAGGCT
The DNA here is from genome assembly GCF_016509475.1 of Prionailurus bengalensis. Taxonomy (NCBI): domain Eukaryota; kingdom Metazoa; phylum Chordata; class Mammalia; order Carnivora; family Felidae; genus Prionailurus; species Prionailurus bengalensis. Next base: position 6,384,310 of record NC_057352.1, on the reverse strand, counting down.
CAGAGGCACCAGACCGGGAGCCCAATGGGAAGTCGACTTCATGAAGTCAAGCCAGGAAAGTATGGTTATAAATATCTTTTAGTATTTACAGACACCTTCTCTGGCTGGGTGGAGGCATACCCAACCAAGCATGAAACGGCTCAGATGGTGGCTAAGAAGCTACTAGAAGACATCTTACCCAGGTATGGTTTTCCTGCCATGATAGGATCAGACAATGGACCAGCTTTTATCTCGCAGGTAACACAGGCAGCAGCCAAGGCTATGGGGGCAAATTGGAAATTACATTGTGCTTATAGGCCCCAGAGCTCAGGACAGGTAGAAAGAATGAATACAACCCTAAAAGAGACCCTTACCAAATTAACCATGGAGACTGGTGGGGACTGGGTGACTCTCCTACCGTATGCCCTTTACCAGGTTAGGAACACTCCTTACACCCTGGGTTTTGCTCCCTATGAGATCATGTTTGGCAGGCCACCCCCTATTATTCCCAACCTTTGAGCTGAACTTCTTGCTGAGTTTAAAGATCAAGAACTTTTTCTTTCCTTGAGAGGGCTCCAGAAGGTGCACGAGGACATTTGGCCGCACCTCTGTGCCATCTATGAGGCCGGCCCAACCCCGACACATCACCAGTACAGGCCGGGAGACTGGGTCTACGTCAAGAGGCACCGCCGAGAGACCCTCGAGCCTGCTGGAAGGGACCCTACAACGTGGTGCTGACAACCCCCACCACTCTCAAAGTAGATGGCAGTGTGACCGGGGTCCATCACACCCACATTCAGCCAGTAGACCCCTCCTCGATCTGGAAGGACTTCATCACACAATGGGCCATCAATCGGGACCAACACAACCCGCTCAAGCTACAGCACATTCAACCCACCTGATATTGGTAACTCTGTTAACTCTGCTTGTCATTGCTCATGCTGCCAGGAGTCCCCACACCCCCCAAAACATTACCTAGCAGATCATAGACACCAGCTCAGGGACAATACTTAATCAGACATCCCAGACCCACCCTAGAGACACATGGTTCCCGGAATTACGAGTAGACTTAGAAAGCCTGTTTCCCCCTTATACAGGCCACCCCAGGGTTGATACCACAGGGTTCAGGCGATAAGACTTTCACTTCTAGGTCTGTCCTGGTGGAAAAGACCGTGGGGACACTTGCGGGGATGCGGCAGACTACTTCTGCGCCTCTTGGTCATGTTTCACCACTGGACACATCTGGTGGACCCCACCACGCACCGGAGATCTCATCGTGGTAACGCGGCCTGGTGGCCCCCGACCACCATATGTCTTGGGCCATGGTAATCCTGTGTCAATATCTTTCACAGAACAAGGAAAAAAGGCAACAGGGAGGGAAGCTGGAAAAACCTGGGGGGTCAGGCTTTATGACAAGGTCAGACTTGGGACTCGAGATAAAGGAATGTTATTTACCCTCCGAATGTAAGGAACCCCACCTTGCCCAGCAGTCCCCCACAGGGGTAGGACCCAACCAAGTACTAGTTCCCCGACCTGCCCCCGCCGGGACGGCAACGCCCAGAAACACCCAGCCTCCGGCTATACGGCCCTCCACATCCCCTGTCCCTACCGGAGCGTCACCCACATCTTCTGCCCCGGGTCACAACTTACTATCTGATACAGACCCCCTATGGACCTCGGTTGTCAGAGCATACCAGGTACTAAACACTTCTAGGCCCAACCTGACCAAGTCCTGTTGGCTCTGTCTAGATGTGTGCCCCCCATATTACGAAGGTATTGCCATTAAAGGCAATTACACAACAGCCTCCAACTCTAAGTCCTGCAGATGGCAGCAGACTACTGCAAGACTAACTCTCCAGGCAATAACAGGACAGGGCACTTGCATAGGCCACGTGCCCCCCGGGCAGTCACATCTCTGTAGTGAAACCCTAACAGTCCCCAGGGAGACAGTGTATCTACTTCCCCCCCAAAATGCATGGTGGGCCTGTTCCAGAGGCCTCGCTCCCTGCGTCCACTCCCAAGTCCTTAACTCCTTGAAGGAAGTCTTCTGAATACTCGTGCAGTTGATCCTCAGGCTAGTGTACCATTTGGGGGGAAAATACTTAACAGGTTAGGCTCTACTAACCCCCGAAGTAAAAGAGAGCCTATTAGAACCCTAACTCTGGCTGCTCTCTTGGGACTGGGATTAGCGGGGGCAGGGACTGGAATATCCTCACTGGTCATCCAGGACAAAAACTCCAGAACCCTAAGGGCAGCCATTGACCTAGACATAGAAAGAATTGAGAAATCAATTTCTCATTTACAGGTATCCCTTAATTCCTTATCAGAAGTAGTACTCCAGGGGCGCCTGGGTGGCGCAGTTGGTTAAGCGTCCGACTTCAGCCAGGTCACGATCTCGCAGTCCGTGAGTTCGAGCCCCGCGTCGGGCTCTGGGCTGATGGCTTGGAGCCTGGAGCCTGTTTCCGATTCTGTGTCTCCCTCTCTCTCTGCCCCTCCCCTGTTCATGCTCTGTCTCTCTCTGTCCCAAAAATAAATAAATAAACGTTGGAAAAAAAAAAAAAAAAGAAGTAGTACTCCAAAACAGAAGGGGATTAGACTTATTATTCATGCAACAAGGAGGACTATGTGCAGCCCTAGGGGAAGAATGTTGCTTCTATGTTGATCACTCGGGGGTCGTAAAAGAAACTATGGCCCTCATAAGGGAAGGGCTGCAACAATGAAAGTTAGAGAACAATCTCAGTCCTGGTAGGAGTCTTTGTTCAACTGGCCTCCCTGGTTAACTACCCTCATCTTGGCCCTTGCTGGACCCCTCGCCATCCTGCTCCTACTAGTAACCCTCCGACCCTGTATCATCAACAGGCTGGTCCAGTTTGTCAGGGACCTCGTGGGGGCCATCCAACTAATGGTCCTCCATGCTCAGTACAAGCCCCTAGTAACAGAAGAAAAAATAGAAATGCAGCCCGTCCCATGATTGGGTCCATAAGCTACATGACAAGGGGGGAATGAAAGAGCGGACTTAGGCCGGCAGACTCCATTTTGTTCTGTGTCCTCCATCTTGAGTGACTATGTCCCCGACATGGCCCCCTTTTCCGGGAAAACCGCAGAAAGAAATTCCCTCTCACCTGCTAAAACCCCCTCCCCTTGAGTAACTTCCCGCTCACCCGTTCAAACTTCCTGTTCAAACCACACCCGGCAACCTGCACAACAGGACTCTGATCCTTCCTCAGCCAATTGGCTAAGGCCACGACCATCACCCCACCAGCTGCCCCTGGACCCTTATAAAACCTTTGTGCTTTTGAAACTTGCTCTCTCTCTCTCTCTCTGGCATCTCACCGCTGCATCGGTGCAGGTAGGAGATTGAACTTGAGCTAGCTCGAATAAAGGCTCCTTGCTTTTGCATCGGACTCGGCTCCCTGGTGGTCTTTGGGGATCGTGAATTCTGGGCGTGAATTCTGGGCACGTGAGTTTGGGATCACAAATTCACCTTTAGAATAATACTGACTCGCCAACATTTCTCAAGACAAACCTCTCTTGCAAATAAAGGTCAGAGAGAAACTTCTCTTAGCGTTGATTGGTACAGGGGCTGATGTAACTGTTATGGACTTCTCACTGGGCTACTGCCCCTACAGCCACCCTAGTTGGAGTTGGAGGCACCCAGGCTTCCTGACAGTCTCACCTTATGCAAATGTTTAGGGCCTGATGATCAAATAGCCTACATACAGCCCTATGTGATGAATATCCCTATCAATTTACGGGGAAGAGACTTGTTGAGTGAATGGAATATTCAGCTTAAAACAAGTTTTTTCCTAGCCACTGCTCAAATTTAGCCCCTTCCATTAAAATGGGAAACTAACCCGTATGGGTTGAGCAGTGGCCAATAAAAGGGGACCGATTGATTCATCTCCAACAATTAGTAGATGAACAGTTAAATAATGGGCATATAGAGCCTAGGAGTAGCCCTTGGAATACTCCTGTCTTTTGTGTTCCTAAAAAAAATGGCAAATGGCGACTTCTTCATGATCTCAGAGCTATTAATGCAGTAATTGAGCCTTTTGGCCCCTTGTAGCTAGGAAACCCCTTTCCCTCAACATTGTCTCAAAATTGGCCGATTCTTTTTTTTTTTTTAATGAAATTTATTGACAAATTGGTTTCCATACAACACCCAGTGCTCATCCCAAAAGGAAAATTGGCCGATTCTTATTATTGATTTCAAACATTGCTTTTTCACAATCCCCTCAGCTAAACAAGATAGAAATTTGCCTTTACCATTCTTGTTCTTAACCACTGCAGGCCAACACCCTGTTACCATTGGAAAGTCCTTCCCCAAGGGATGCTTAATAGCCCAACTATATGCCAGTTTTATGTCAATGAAACATTAGAGCCGATTAGACGTGGTTTCCTTCTTTGATTATCAGTATACGAAGGATATCCTTTTTTGTGCCCAGCATCAACAACCTTTAGATGAGCTCTTTGCCATTCTCCCCAACCTACAACACCAACAGGGTTGAAAAATAGCCCCTGAAAAAGTACAAAGGTCGGCTCCTTTTTCTTACTTCGGGCTGCAAATGTTTAATACTCAAATTTGTCCCCTCATTCAGATGATTCCTAATGATTCGTACTCTTAATGATGTACAAAAATTTGGGGGCACCATTACTTGAGTTCGTCCTCCTGGGCATTACTAATGTCCATCTGACCTAACACTGCTTTCTGGTGATCCTAACTTAGCATCACCATGCCAGCTCACCCCAGCAGCAAAGAAGGAGCTGGATGATAGTCCATTCTCACCTCTCGTAGTTATGATAGGCAAGATCCCAACCTTCCTCTGTAGCTATAATAGTCTTAATACGAAGGATTTTTCTACCACACTAATTGGGCAAGCCGCTATTAAAGTTCTAAAAATAGAATGGCTCTTCACCCCCATTAGTCTTAGACATACTCTCACCCCCCTCGTATTCAACATAGCACAATTAATCCAAAAGGGACATCGGAGATTCTGGGAATTGTTAGGTCAGGACCCTGCAAACATCACTTGCTACCTCACAGCACTTTCTTCGACAAGGCCATCTCTTATTTGCTAGAGCTGCACCTGGCTCTCGCCTACTATGTGGGCAATATATTTTATGGGCTCCCCTCTGACCCTTGTTTTAAGATTCACCAGGAGAGTAACATTGTTCCTGAGGGAGTCGTGCTAAAACAACCTATTATGAATGCCCTCATGGTGTTACAGATGTCTCAGGGAAAACTCACAAGGCTTCTTGCCTTTGGAGAGTTGGGGAAAACTGGGAACATATTTCTTATACTGGACCCAGCTTTCCCCAGCATTTAGAATTACGAGCCATGTTATTAGCAATAGAAACTTTCCCCCAGCCTTTAAACATTGTTTCTGACTCTCAATATGCAGTGCATTTAATGGAAAATTTTCCCTTTCATATTCTTCACCTCCCCTCAGACCCTGCCTTTGCTATACTTCTCCAAAGTATTCAATTAGCCCTAATATCCCGCACCTCCCCGCTTTTTTTCCATTCACATTCATTCCCATATCTCTTCCTGAGCCCATTGTTGAAGGCAATGCCTTAGTTGACAACATTGTTTCTCAAGAATCTTATCCTCTTTATGAGAGCCTCCCATAAGCTTTACCATCAAAACTGGCTAGCTCTAAGCGAACAATTGAACCTTACTGTGAATGAGGCCAAACAAATCATTCACTCCTGCTCAGACTGTCAATTCCTTCCCAGCAGGAACAAGCTGCAAGCCTAATGAGATTTGGCAGACTGATGTTACAGTTTACCCTGCATTTGGTAAACCTAAGTATATCCATGCACTTATAGATACTTACTTGGGTTTTATTTTTGTCTCAGCTCATACAAAAGAAAACACCAAAGCGGTATTCAGTATCAGCATGCTATTGCAGCCTGGGGCTTCTGCCGCACAATTAAGACAAATAATGGCCCAGCCTACGTCTCCTCCTGATTTCGTGACTTCTGTGCCTTATAGAATATCCAACATATTACGGGGATTTCTTCTAACCCACAAGACCAAGCTATTTACAGAACAAGCACATAGCACACTAAAAAACATGTTAAAAAAAAGAAACAAAAAAGGGCAACATACCCGTGGCTGTCTACATTATAATCTCAATTTCTTGACCACGTTATGATTAGTCTTGATTTTTTATAAAATTTTTTTAATGTTTATTTTTAAGACAGAGAGAGACAGAGCATGAAGGTGGGAGTGTTAGAGAAAGGGAGACACAGACTCCGAAGCAGGCTCCAGGCTCTGAGCTGTCAGCACAGAGCCCAACGCGGGGCTTGAACTCAGACTGCGAGATCGTGACCCAAACCGAAGTCGGATGCTCAACCAACTGAGCCACCCAGGCGCCCCTACTCTTGATTTTTTAAATCTTGACCCTCAAGAACTTACTGCAGCTGAACAGCATTCGTCAAAACCAGATAAGCCCTTTCACCCTCTGGTGCTGTACAAAACCCCCAAAGGGGGGCCCATATGGTCCCAGCCCACTAAATTTCTCACCTGGGGTAGAGAATATGCTTGTGTTCTTTCAGATTCTGAACTTTTTCAAGATGGAAGAAGCCTCTTCATGGACTCCTCATCCAGAAGCCACTCTACAAACGCCAAGTCCTTGCCCCTGATATAACATGAGGAAGCCTTAAACGCCTGTCTAACCAGGCCGGCATCCTCTTATGACACAATGATATTGCATATACTTCTAATTCACAGCTGATGGCCATGATTTCTGTCATTAACCAAAATTCAATTTGTGTAACCCTGACTCTACTCCTTGCCCTCATTTGCTCAGGCCAAGCTCAATATTCATATTGGGCTCATCTCCTTAACCCACCTATATTTGATAACTTAACACTCCTAGACCGGGATATTTCTATTAGCAATAATGACACTGAGTTCATGGGAGGAGCAAATCTTAATCTGCCCTTCCAAATGAAACAAGGGCATTGGCTTTATATGCCAAGACCTCAGTGGTGGCTTACTTCAGCAACCTCCTATGTGTGTTACTAAACTTAGCAACTTATCTGTTTGTCTTAAAAAATCAACTGGCTTTTGCATGTACAGCCCAAACCCTCTACAAGGCCAGACAGTTTTACCTTTTTCTCAGCCACAAGTTCTGATATACCTCAAACAAAACAAAACAAAAACAAAAACAAACAAACAAAAAAACCCCAGCATCTCTCACACTCCTAATGTTATAGCTTGCTCTAGTCTCAAATATTCAAACCACCCCTGGAATAATATTCCTTGGACAACTTGTTATGAAGAGTCGGAGCATAATCTTTACTGGAAAAATTGGACTATTGACAGGGGTCCTAGAGGATATCTTGAAACAAAATAGACTAATGAGACCATATCTTAGCAGGGAGAATATTTTTTGAAAAGAAGGAATCTTGACTGGCCCTATAATTTCTGCACATAAAGTGAAATGAAAAGGACCTTAGCTTGTTAATCTTTGGAAGCTAGATCTTCCCTTCTTCACTCGTACTATTAGCCATGGAAAAATTTATGCATATCAGCATACTAACATAACTTGGGCCTCCCTGCACAACGGTCAATTTGCATGGACCACTATTTGTGTCCCTACTCCCTACGTTCTCTTTGCTACCTCTACCTCCCAGATCCGACAACTAGGAAATAATAATGACAGCTCTACCTCCCAGGGCTGGATTGTATCCTGCATAAGAATGATAACATCACCCAATTAAATATCTCCTCCTTATTAGTACTTAGCATGTCTCAGCCTGGGTTCCTGTTAATAGCTCTGAGCCCTATATGCATCTGTCAGGACTAAGTGTGCTTTCCAGGTTCAACACTGGGACTCTACTGCAAGGCAAAAAAGATTTGTTGGCCTGTTAATCATGGGTATCCTAGCAGCAGTAGGCGTTATGCCTCTGCCACTGTAGCTGGAATCAGCCTGCATCACACTATCCAGACAGCCCATGTCCTTAATAAATTTACGGTCAATACTACCAAAGAATTTGTAAGCCAAACTTCTATTGACAGACAAGTTTTGGCCCGCCTCGAAACTCTTGGGGCTGCAGTGGAATTTATTGGAAAAAGACAGGAGGCCTTGTTCCTCCACTCTAAACTGCCCTGTGACCCTAACTACCAGCATATCTGCACGACTGCATTCCTTATAATCACTCCCAAGCTTGGGATGCTGTCCAGACGCACCTTTGCAGTGTCTTTTCTTCCTACCTCTCTGACACCAAAGAAAATTTAGATATGACATTGTGCCAACAGCTACAATATGCAGAAGATCAGCTTAAAAACGAATGGGCTGATTCCTGGGCAATGTGGCCTGATTTAAATCCTTTCTCACTTAAGGCTAGCACCCATCTCAATTTCTGGACAACTCTGGAAAGCAGAATGCTTTTACTATGCCTCTTTTTATGTCTTTGCAGAATCACTTTGCAGGCCATCCAAAAGCAAAAGAAGGACCAGGAGTTTGTCATGACGGTCCTCAAACACAAAACTAGAAGAAGCAAGAAAAACAAAAAAGGGGAAGCTGTGGGGAATAAGCTTAGCAGTTTCCTGGGCTTGTACCAAAGGGTTAACAAGGCAAAAAGAATTACAAAGCCATAGGATGCTCACACCCAAGTTTGGGTAAACAAGATTAGGCAAATAAGGATAGACTGGGGGTGGGGGTGGGGGCAAAGGCCCCCAATACAAAGGTATATGAGGTAAGCAAGATTAGGTATTCAGGGCAAAAGTGCCCCCCAATCTAGTACTATAGCAGAAAGCTGCTTTCACAGGAAGGAAGGACCAAATTAAGTAAACAGGTAAATAGGGCTGTAGACCAATGAGCAGGGGGTGAAGGTGCCCAGAGCAGAGCTGATTAACAAAAGAAAAGGTGCTTTGTTAACCTTGAGGTTACTTGCTCTGTCTTATCCCTTAGGCTAGCTGTGATAAACAGAGGTCCTGCCTCTTGTTTGCTACAAACGCAACCAGGATTTTGTTTTGTATTAACCCAAACCCCTAGCCCCACATATCTTCAAGACCCCCTTTCCCTCAGGTCCATGAGTTAATGTTCATGTCTTTGCGCACATCCATTACCATGTGTGTAAGCCTTCTGATCCTAATAAAAACGGAGCAAGGACCCTTATTCCGGGCTCTTGTCTTTTCCAGGATGTTAGCCACCTCTTGCTTTTAATCCTGCGTCCGTTTTTTTAATTTTTTTTTTTTTTACATTTATTATTTTGAGAGACAGAGCACTAGTCAGGGAGGGATAGAGAGAGAGGGAGACACAGAATCCAAAGCAGGCTCCAGGCTCTGAGCTGTCACCACAGAGCCCAGTGAGGGGATCGAACTCACAAACCATGAGATCATGACCTGAGCCAAAGTCAGACATTCAACTGAGCCACCCAGGCTCCCTTGCATCTGCTGTCTTGCTGGTCAAGAGAGAACTTTAGACTTAGAGTCTACAACACAATGTGACTGGCAACCTGACAAAATTTGTGTCATTCTCTTACAATATGTCTCTACACCCCTGGGATTTAGTTAAAAAAAAAAAAGAAAGAAAGAAAACAAAAACACCTACAAGGAGCTTTTTCCACCAATTTACAATCTGACATTAATACTCTGTCTTCCCAGCTGCATCAACAACTGTTAGATATCCAAAAGGAAACAGAGATACAAGTTGAACACGAGTTACCTGACAATATGAAATGCTTGAATCCAACCAACTGGTTCCATGGCCTCAATTTACATATTTGGATTATTGGAGCTCTTTGCTGGTCAATCTTTTTTGCATTTCTTGTAGCCCTGTGCATGATCTGCACCATAGTGGCCTCAAGACATCATGAACGACGACTGACTGCCCTCCTCAACTCCCATGAACAAAAAGATTCTTCACACAAAAGAGGGGATATGTGGGAAATCAAATAGCTATGTCCTGGGTTAGGAGATTATAGGGAATGCACTGCACAGGAGAACACTGCTTTCTGGCCTTGCTGATAACAGCTGGTCAATATCCAGTTAATGCATATCTAGGGGTTGGGTCCTGCCTGTGCTTTTGAATTCCTTAGAGCATGTTAGCTATGGAATATCTTGTCTTGTTCTCCATCCTGCTTTCTGCATCTGCTCTTTTGTAGTTGTGGGAACACCTTGTTTTTCTGCATGCTTTATATATGTTCTTACAGCCCACCACCATACTGGGTGATGTTTCCCTATAATGTAAGAATATAATATATAATGCCTAATAAGTACAGGAGCTTGAGAGTAGCTATGGGAGACTTCCCTTAGCCTCCCTCTTGCCTCTTGACTTGCATGGAATCTTGAGTAACCCTTTCTGCCACCCTTGACTTTGCTGGACAAAGCCAAAAGCCAAACCTACAGCTCTTCTCTTCTCTCTCTCTCTCTCTCTCTCTCTGCCTCAAAATAAATAAACTTTTAAAAAAGTGTTTCTTGATTTGTCTCTTTTTTGCCCCTTTGCTTGTTTGCTTTGTTTCTTAAACTCCACACAGGGTGAAATCATATGGTATTTGTCTTTCTCTGACAGACCTATTTCACTTAGCATTATACTCTCTAGCTCCATCCATGGGGTTGTAAATGGCAAGACTTTTTTTTATGGCTGAATAATATACCATTGTATGTGTGTGTGTATATATATATATACACACACATGTACACACGCATACAGTACCTTCCTTATGCATTCATCTATCGATGGACACCTGGGCTGCTGCCATAATTTGGCTATTGTAAATAATGCTAAGAACATAAGGGTGCATGTATCCTTTTGAATTAGTATTTTTGTAATGTTTGGGTAAATACCGAGTAGTATGATTACAGGATTGTAGGGTAGCTCTATTTTTAACTTTCTGAGGAACTTTATACTCTTTTCCACGGTGGCTGTACCAGTTTGCATTCCCACCAACAGTGCAAGAGGGTTCCTTTTTTTCTGCATCCTTGCCCACCCTTGTTCTAAGATACAGTATTTTTCCACCATGACCCCAAAGCACATATCAGTTGGCAGTAGATACATGTGTCATAGCCAATGAGAAAAAAATATTATACATAATTTTCTATGTACTTCTATATAAGTAAGTGCTGGAGGACAGATAATATATTACAATGGTAAGTAATCCAAAACAAGCTTATCTGATGAATAATCTAAATAATGAGAGTCCAGAATTGCAAAACAAATATAGCATTGAGAAAATGAAGAATTTAATAAAACAAGGTTTACCAAATGAAATTTTATAAATATCTGTTATAATCTATATCCATGAATTATAGGTATTTTACAATATTAACAAGTGGCACATGCCAGTTATATTGCATAAAACATGATTAAAGACCATCATCTGTAAATCATAATAAAGCATTCTAGGGGTACCTGGATGGCTCAGTCAGTTAAGCATCCAACTTCAGCTCAGGTCATGATTTCATGGTTTGTCAGTTTGAGCCCCAGATGAGGCTCTCTGCTGTCAGCACAGAGCCCACTTCAGATCTCTGTCCCCCTCTCTCTCTGCCCCCACCACCCAGCTCACACAGCACACTCTCTCTCCAAAATAAACATTTAAAAAAATATTCTAGTAACCCTTGATAAAATCAGTAGTAAATAATAAGTAGCCATATTCTACAAAATTACACTCTGTGGAGTTCTAAACATTCCCCCTTAAAAATGAAAGATCTCTATTTTACAAAGACCACACAATATGAAAACTGGAAAATATATTGAGGTCACGGACTTCTGAAATAACAGGTCAGGAAAATACATTATAAGGGAACTGGAGAAAGAAGTCTGAAGTCACAATTGTTATTTAATGCCTGCATTTATATAATAACTAATGGATAGAGCAATTCCCTATCTATGCAGTGCCCTTTAGTTTTCCAGTTCATTAGCCCCGAGTATATTTAATTCAGATTTATGCTCTGAAAAGTTATTAACTAAGGTCACAGACAAAAGGTTGAAAATGAATTGCAAAATGAAAATATACAGATATAATGCAAAAGGATATCTCAGAATAAACATGAAAGTTGAAATCTCTTATTAAACAAAAGTAATTGTCAGTCTACTATAGAACATGCAAAATTCAGTGCATCAAACAGCACTAATTTGTTTTTAAAAACTTGAGCTAGATTAGCAGCATTTTTCAAATAATGGCAGTAACTCACAAGGTTGATATGTACAAAGATGCCTGCTCTGTCTCTATAAAACCTAGTACTAGAAGTCCTAGCCATAACACATACCACACACACACACCCAAAAAGAAGAGAGATGAAAGGTACTCAAATAGAAAAAGGAGAAGCATAATTATCTCTGTCCACAGCAAGCATGATCTTATATGTAGAAAATCCTGTAGATTACACACACACACACACACACACAACACACACACCACAAAACCAAAACTTAAAATTGCCAAGAACTGATGAATTAATACAGAAAAGTTGCGAGATATAAAACCAACATGCAAAAGTCAATTGTGTTGCTATACGTTATCCATGAGGAATCCAAAAGTCCATTGAGAAAACAATTTCATTTACAATAGCATCAAAAAGGATAAAATAAGTTTAATTTTAGCCTAGGAAGGGTATATTTGTATACTCTTAACTAAAAACACTGCAGAAAAAGTGAGAGAAGACACAAATAGATGCAAAGATACTCCAAGTTCATGCATTGGAAGACAATATTGTCAAGATGTCAATACTATCCAAAGCAATCAACAGATTCAGTGCAATCCCTAGTAAAATCTTTTCATGAAATACATAATCCCACCCTAAGATTCATAGGGCATCTCAAGGAACCCTGCATAGCAAAAGCAAACTTAAAAAGAACCACGTTGAAGGTCTCACACTTCCTCATTTCAAAATTAATTAAACCTAATCAAACCAGTGTGGTACTGGCATAAAGACACAGAGACAAGTGAAATAGGATACAGACATCAGAAATACATTTTTGTGTATATAGTAAATGATGTTCCACAAGAGTATCAAGACCACTCAATGGAGGAAAGGCAGTCTGTTCAACAAAAGATGAAGAAAACTGATCTCCACGTGCAAAAGAAAAAAAATGTAGTCGGTCCGTTATTTTGTACCATATTCAAAAATTAGCTCAAAGTGGATCAGAGACCTAAACTATTCAGACATAAAACTAAAATTTCTAGAGGGACGGGTCTGGGATTTCCCTTGTCCCTCAAACACAGCTGTACTGAGGTCAGAACACTTAGCACACCCAGGAAATCGGTCTGCAGAGTGACAGAAAAATCTCCATAGGTGGGCAGAGACAGCTTGGCAGGGCAGAGGTGTGTGTTTTTGAATTGCGATAGATAAGTAGCGGACAGCATAGGCACAAGAAGGGAGGGGACTCCTTCTGTGGAAAGGCAAAAGGAAGAGAAAGAAATTCTGTGTAAGTGTGGCATTGTACTTAGACAAGAGAAAAACCTTTCCGGAACACAGACAGGAACAAAAAATACGGAGAGAGCCAGTTTCTACTTTGCAAACAGCCTTAGGAGCTAAAGATCGGAGTTTCAGGGGTGCATGACTTTCTCCGGACCTGAGCGGTTGCTGTGTGCATGGGCCTAGTGGGGAGGGGAGCCAGCCCCAGGGAAGGGGTAGTGATCTCAGGCGCGCACTGGGAGACAACAGTCCCTTCCCTCCAGTACTGTAGGAAGACGGTTTATTGTCCCCTTGAATATAATGCGAAATATTGTTCCTTTTCATATTACTGACAAAAGGAATAACATAAACATCACAAAGAAAATACTTTGTGGACATCAGGATTACTGTTACACGGTATCTTGTGACAAAAATGCAGAGTCATTCTATGTGCCATTGCTATTATCCCATGATGGTTTCTGTTTGGGGCTCATGCTCTGGGCCAGCGGCTCCATGGTTTTCATCCTGCACAGCCACAAGCAGCGGGTCCAATACATTCATAGGAACAATCTCTCCCCCAGATCCTCCCCTGAGAGCAGAGCCACCCGAAGCATCCTTGTGCTGGCGTCCTTCTTCCTTTCTTTATGGATGCTGTCCTCTATCTTCCACATGAGTTTGTCAGTTTTTAACAACCCCAGTCTGTGGCTGAGGAACACTTCTACACTACTCACTATGTGTTTTCCTACTCTCAGCCCCTACATTTTCATGAGCTATGACCCCAGAGTGTCCACCCTCCACTTTGCCTGGATAAGGAAACAAAACCCCCTAAACTTACCATAAATATGTAAGTTATATGCCTATTCACAGTGGTTATTTATTAACTCCTTTCAATGTACAAGCACATTTATGAAATATTCACATTACGAGAGGGGGTAAACAAGACAAACTGAGCTTCTCCTAAATAAACAACATCCAGAGCAATTATAAACGAAATGTGGTATAGTTATCAACATACAGTAGCGCCTCCTTATCCAAAGTCTCACTCTGCAGTTTGAGTTCCATGTGGTCAACGGCAGCCCACGAGCAGTCAATCCTCCTTCTGATTTATGGTCAGAAGCCCCATAGCAGCCTAGCGCTAAATCACAAGCCTACCTCATTCCCCTCACTTCATCTCATCACGTAGACATTTTATTGTCTCACATCATCATAAGAAGTGTGAGGACAGCACAGTATTTTGAGAGAGGGGGAGAGAGAGGGAGAGGGAAAGACCATATTGACAGTATTATTACAGTATATTGTTATAATTTTTTAACGTTTATTTATTTTTGAGACAGAGAGAGACAGAGCATGAATGGGGGAGGGGCAGAGAGAGAGGGAGACACAGAATGGGAAGCAGGCTCCAGGCTCTGAGCCATCAGCCCAGAGCCCGATGCGGGGCTCGAACTCACGGACCACGAGATCGTGACCTGAGCTGAAGTCGGACGCTTAACCGACTGAGCCACCCAGGCGCCCCAAATAATTTTTTATTACTTGTTGTGAATCTCTTACCATGCCTAACTCCTAAGTTAAACTATACCATAGATATGTGTAGAAAAAACATCGTATGTATAGGGTTCAGTACAATCTGCAGTTTCAAGCATCCACTGGGTCTGGAACATGTCCCGAGTGGATAAGGGAAGACTGTGATATATTTCTTTGTATCTATTGCCAGATAACTATTTTTTCCATCAAATAATATTGGATAATTGCACATTCAGGAACATGGAAATAATTCTTATTCCAAAAGCTGCAAACAGCTTTTTCTTTAAATTCTTAAAAAAAACTTTTTTTTAAACATTTATTCATTTTGGAGTGAGAGAGACAGAGTGTGAGCAGGGGAGGGGCAGAGAGGGAGACACAGAATCCAAAGTAGGCTCCATACTCCGAGCTGTCAGCACAGAGCCCGACAGGGGCTCGAACTCACGGACTGCGAGATCATGACCTGAGCTGAGCTGAAGTTGGACGCTCAACCAACTGAGCCACCCAGGCGCCCCTTTAAATTCTTTTTTATCTGATATTTATTTTGCCATGCTGGTTGATTAATTGGTTAAAGTTGTATGCAATGTATTTTCTTTTTTCTGCTATAATCCTTATGTTTTAGCTCTATCTCTTAAAACATGTACAAATGTATATAGAACAACGTTTGATTTTTCCAAGAACAATTCACCTTTTTACATTTGATATAATGATGCATATTTTTAGGATTTGCCTTACATATATGTTGTGGGCTCCCAATGACATGTTTTACTTTCTTATTCTAGCTTTACTTTTCTTGTGTTTTATTTTTTTTTAAATATTTATGAGAGAGAGAGAGAGAGTTGGAGAGGGGCAGAGAGAGAGAGAGAGAGAGAGAGAGAGAGAGAGAGAGAGAGAATCCCAAACAGGTTCACTGCTGTCAGCACAGAACCCAGTGTGGGCTCAATTTCATGAACCATGAGATCCTGACCCAAGCCAAAATCAAATGCCAGACATTAACTGACTGAGCCACCCAGACACCCCTCTTGTGTTAATTTTTAAGTTATTGTACAATTTATCCTTTTTCTTTAGAGGTTATAATATTCCCAATCTCTTTGTCTTTAACCCAGACATTACAACAGGCTTTTAGGCTTATTTATTTGAAGTTTATTTATTTATTTTGAGAGATAGAGATAGGGGTGAGGCAGAAAGAGAGGGAAAAAGAGGGAATCCCAAGCAGGCTCTGCACCGTCAGCACAGAGTCCAACATGGGGCTCAAACCCATGAACCAGAAGATCATGACCTGAGCCAAAACAGAGTCAGACATTTAACCGACTGAGCCACCCAGGCGCCCCCACAGCATTCTTTTAAAAACTAACCACAGTGTAAAGTTATTTAATATCCTTAAACAATACATGGAAAATATAAAGACATTTCAAAACTAACATATTTGTATCTTCCCAGCTTTTGAACATTTCTTTGCAATGATAAGCCTTGTATCTCCCACCCAGAGATTCATGCCTTCTGCCAGCATCCATGAAACTGACAGGTAACTTATTGGTTTGCAAATAGGATAAAATGGAAAACTCTCCATGCTTCTTGACAGTTTTGGTAAGGGGAATGATAGAGGAGGGAGAGAGATTTTCTGGAAGAGAAAATGACAAGGCCCTTCATGGGGCTGGTTAGGGGACGGGAGAAAGTCTCCTGAAACAGGCAGCAAGTGCTCTTCACCGACATGAGTAAAATTGCAGAAGAGCCTCCACATCCTCTATGGTGAGGAGGCTGGCGGGTGAGTGGCAGGACTGAATCAAGCAGCCTGTAGGAGCTTTGTTTATTTACCACCTGGCAGGAGGGAAGGCAAAGCCCCCGAACTTGAGGTAAAACTTGGAGTGAATCAAAATACAGTAAGAACTTGGTTTGCGAGCATAATTCGTTCTGGAAACATGCTTATAATCCAAAGCAGTCGGATATCAAAATAAATTTCTCCATAAGAAACAATGGAAATATAGATGATTGGCTCCACAACCCCAAAAATATTCATATAAAAATGAATACTGTCATAGAATACAAAATAATAAAGAAAATACAAAATATAAAGAAAAATAAACAAATTAACCTGCCTTACCTTTGAAAACCTTTGTGACTGGTACAAAGGAGACAAGAAAGAGAAGGTTACTGTGTAGGATGATTTTCACTATCACTAACGGGATCAATGCTATCTATTGGCTCAATAGAATCTTTTTCTGCATGGGGGCCATTGTATACACTTGCACAGATGTTCACTTAGTATTAATAAACTCTTGTCATATGTGGGGAATACACTTAAGAATTCCCTGAGCTTGCACCAGTGGGTTAACAAGGCTTAGGGAAGAAAGCCGTATCCACAAGATCAAAGTGCCGGAGCACATGTAGAGGCGGACAGCCACCGCAGCAGGATGAAAACACCCAGGAGTAATCATTAAGTAAAACAAAGCATACAGCAGAAAGCCACTACAGGGCGAAAACACCCAGAGCTAATTAGCAAGAAAAAAAATGCCTTGTTAACCCTGAGGTAGCATGCTCTATTTGTCTCAGCCCCTAAAAAAGTTAAGAGAAACAGACATAGTGCCTGGTGTCTGCAGTAAAGGGCTGTCTGCTCAGCGCTGAGATTTTGATTTGTTTTGACCCTAACACCACATACCTTCAAAACCCCTTTTCTCTCACACACACAACTTAATGATCACTGTTTTATTGTCTCTTTCGGCATGTCCATCATGTATGTAAACCTTCTGATCCTAATAAATATGGAGCAAATACACTCAGGGATCCGGTCTCCTCCCAGACATTAGCCTCTCTCATATTCAATTCTGCACCTGCTTTCTGGCTGGACAAGAGGGGACTCCAGACTCAAAGCCTGCAACAGTCATAAGTCAACTGGACATTTGGCCTCTTTCCATAATTTGGCTATTATTGATAGAGCTGCTATAAACATTGGGTTGCACCTGCCCCTTAGAATCTGTAGTTTTAGATCCTTTGGATAAATACCTAGTAGTGCAATTTCTGGACTGATTTCTTTTATAACCCAGAACCTCTGGCAGAAGGAGGGTTCCTCCACCTGAGGGCCCCCCTTGGGGCTTTGACTTTATGGGCTCCCTCTCAATACTACTAGTTACACTGCCTTCGGAAGTCAATTATTATCTTGCTACTTAGCTTTTACCAAAACTGATGCTGAACTAGAGAGGCTTTTTGGCTCCCCAACCTGAAATTCCCACTTTAAAGTAGGTCAACTTGAACTACATCACTAACAAATTTGAAGGGTGCCCAAATCCTTGACAAATAGAAGCATAATATTCAAGAACAAAACCAGACTAAAAAAAAAAAAAAAAAAAAAAAAAAAAAAGAACAAAACCAGACTGCCCCAGGAATGTCTCAATAATATCGGAAACGACTGAGAGAGAGCTCTCTTTGGTGTAAATGACATGTCCCCTTCAGGCACAGGAAGGAGAGTCTTATGGAAACTTGCCATTACAACAACCTTCCCTCCTGAACACACAGTGACTTGCATTTCAGGGGTGAGGGGATCCATTCGTCTTGTTGCTGTTCAAGACAAGTCTGGCATAAAAGCACCCTTTGCTTCTTAAAACTGCCACCTACCACCCTGGAGTGGTCTGCCCCTTTTTTCAACTCTCCCTGCCCTCTGTACAGGGGCTTGTTTCAGATTTCACCAGGGAAGATCCCGAGAAAGTTTCAAACTGAGAGCCGTTTACATCCAACCATCATATCTCAAAACAGAAACTCATGGATGGTTCTCCATGAAGCCCACCTGTCACTTCCTCGAAAGAGCACTTTCTTGGCTGCCCTTTTGGAAGACGAAAAGTTAATGATGTGGGAAACAAAGGCAAATGAAAAGTTTCCTTACAACTTACAACCCGTGAACAAGTCCTTGAGACAAGCAGAGTAACCTTCTGCTGGGAACTCAACTCCTCCATGAGGACACTTTGCTAAGGGCAAAGGCAATCTTAGCCTGGCCCCCCAGGATCCCAGAGGTCTCCTTTAATGTATCAAAATTCCTTTGGAAACTTCCCTTAGCTCTACCCCCGAAGATATAGGCTGGCAATCATACTCCAAGCTTATGGCCCTGTGTTACACATTTGAGGGGTCTCGTGACTCAAGTTTTACTACACAGTAATAAACGACCTTTTCCTAACAGTAGCTAGCCCCTCAAGGTCCTGGAAACCTCGTTTCCAAAATTCCTTAGAGACTTACTCTATCCCCAACCCCCTCCCAACCCGAAGGCATATCTCCAGTCACTCTTCACAGCTCCAGTGCAGCAATTCCTGCTACAGGTCCTGCCCCTGTGCTTTAATAAAACCACCTTTTTGTACCAAAGACGTCTCAAGAATTCTTTCTGGGCTGGTGGCTCCAAACCCCAACAGTGACTTACAGGAAGCAGCACTTGGAGTCTCACTTTACTGGGGGAACAACACGCATTTATTCACCAGAGTGGTTCTTACTGAGCATCTCCTCTGGGCTCACACGTGTGTTAGTCAAGGGGCACTGTGAACAGGGCTCTGTGACTGGAATCCCACACGTGTGTGCAACACCCAGGACTCACTCACATAAATGACTGGATATTGGTGAATATAGATAAGGAGTCACCTTCCTGAGTGTGGACCATGATGGGTAAACCTAATGGAAGAGAGGGGAGTAGGAAGGGGATGCAAACCAGCGGTTCTGAAGGATCTTTGATCATCTGTTCACTTGTGCTCCTGTAGTTGGGTGGTTTTTAGCTAATGAATGTGGAGCTCATAAAGGGCCTCCAGGAATGGACAACCAATTACTGAAAGGGATTCACGTACCACAGATTCTATCCTGAAAGACAGAATCCTGGGGCGCCTGGGTGGCTCAGTCGGTTAAGCGTCCGACTTCAGCTCAGGTCACGATCTCACGGTCCCTGAGTTCGAGCCCCGCGTCGGGCTCTGGGCTGATGGCTCAGAGCCTGGAGCCTGTTTCCGATTCTGTGTCTCCCTCTCTCTCTGCCCCTCCCCCGTTCATGCTCTGTCTCTCTCTGTCCCAAAAATAAATAAACGTTGAAAAAAAAAATTAAAAAAAAAAAAAGACAGAATCCTTTCAGCAAATGTTAAGCCCTTTGCTTCACTTTTTCTGTGTCCAGGTATCAGGATCAGAGAATATTTTTGAAAACTCCCCCCACCCCCAGTTGTTAATTACTGAGAAACAATTACAAGTTTGTAGTTATTTCCAAAGACTGTTGCAGTGTTTAGGAAAAACTCGTCCTTTCTCCCTGGAGGCAGACAGGATGTCCCATGGAGGGAGCAGGAAATATCTGTGGGACTGGGAATGAAACTCTGCTATCTTATCCTATTTTCTGATCCCCCCCAAAATTTTTCTACCCCAAAAAGAAGGGTTCCCCATTT
Source organism: Prionailurus bengalensis (assembly GCF_016509475.1). Classification (NCBI taxonomy): domain Eukaryota; kingdom Metazoa; phylum Chordata; class Mammalia; order Carnivora; family Felidae; genus Prionailurus; species Prionailurus bengalensis. Next base: position 6,364,072 of record NC_057352.1, on the reverse strand, counting down.
TCAGACACCCGGCCTGCAGCATCATTAAATTATGAGTAGAGATATTCAGCCAAAGTTCCTGGGAAGGATTTTCAAAGAGATACAAGTAAAAGGAAGAACACCATGACAATAATTTGCATTAGAAACCACCGGATGTTTTTCGTTTTTTTGGTTGTTGTTCACTATTAATTTGGAAGTGTAGGGGAGTTGGAAATTCTTTAGCATGATTTATAACATTGATCTCTCCCCCCAACCTCTAGTAGGGATATAAAGGACGAACAACATCCATCAGAAAAATATAAAACGATCTCCTACAAATAAAAGCACATGGATCAGATGAGTCAATGGGCAGATTCTAGAAGGCTGGGATAAGCCCGTGCTGCTTACTCATTTTAATGGCATTGGGTGGTTACATTTTTCTGCACCTATTTTTTGCTGAATGTGCAGTAATCACCTGTGATCGCTTTTTTAAATTAAGAAACATAAAAGGAGCTCAAATTAGTTCTTTGGGTTTTTTTTTCCTAAAAAATAAACATACAATTTGACGTCCACTATCTAGTACTCCCCAATTTCAAGTCAGGGATTAGAGGCATAACTGTGGACAACCCTTACTGCACACACATGCCCAAATACAAATACATTTCTATATAAATGACAACACATGTATATGCAAAAAAATATATTTGGATACAGGCATATACCCTCACGTCTTCCTCTGTAACTCATGCGGACCATACTCACACATTCCCATTCACATTAATAAAGCCACACACATGCCATCAAATGTGTATCTTGATGATATGGTTCTATACAGGAAGGGGAGATATATTGTAAAGCATTGGCCCATGGGATTAATGGAGGCTGAGAAATCCCCAAACCTGGGGACCTGGGCGGCTCAGGTTATAATCTCTCAGTTCGTGAGTTCGAGCCCCACATCTTTCTCGCTGCTGTCAGCACAGAGCTTGCTTCAGATCTTCTGTCCCTCTCTCTCTGCACCTCCCCCACTTGTGCAGTCTCTCAAAAATAAATAAAAACATTTAAAAAATTTTTTAAATTTTATTTTTGAGACAGAGAGAGACAGAGCATGAACGGGGGAGGGGCAGAGAGAGAGGGAGACACAGAATCTGAAGCAGGCTCCAGGCCCAACGCAGGGCTTGAACTCACGGACCGTGAGATCATGACCTGAGCTGAAGTCGGACGCTTAACCAACTGAGCCACCCAGGTGCCCCAACATTAAAAAACTTTTTAATAAAGATCCCCAAATTTGTCGTTGGTAATCTGGAGATGCTACCTCTCCAAGTCCAAATACAAGAGAAAACCTGTGTCCTGGCTCAAAGGCACAGAGAACAGGTTTCCTTTACTCAACATACTTGTTCTGTTCAGGCCCTCGAGGAATTGGAGAGGGGAATCGGCTTTATAATCTACGGATTCAAATGTCAATCTCATCACACACCCTCACAGACACACAGAATGATGTTTAACTCAATATGGGGACACCCCATGCACCGGGCAGGCTGACACATAAAACTGCCCATCACAGCACTTAAGGACACAGCCGTCCTGCCGCTCAGAGAGCTGTGTGGTGATGGGGCAGAATGTGCAGAGAGGAGGCGGCTGGGCCCCGGGTGACTTCCTAGAACACCTGTCACGTCTGAACGGCAGCCCCTAGACATCCTATTACAGGAGATGGTAAACCTCCTACGGATCCGGTCACCATGTTCCAGCTGCTCCTTCCTCCACAATCCTAACTGCCTGTGCTTCTGACCAACGGATCATGGATCTGAGGTTCCAAATGCCACCCCCCACCCCCCTTGGGTTTGATGAACTTGCTAGAGCTGCTGACAGAGCTCAGGAAAATAGCTCACACACTAGATTAGGTGTTCATTGTTAGAGCAGAGAACTCGGGAATAGTCAGACGGAAGAGATGCACAGGGCCAGGTGGGGGCACCGGGCCAGGTGGGGGCACCGGGCCAGGTGGGGGCACCGGGCACGGCGCTCCCACACCCTCTCCAGCCGGGGAAGCTGCCCACGTCCCATCAGGATCCCCGTCAAACAGAGGCAAGCCCTTCCCCTGCCCCTTGAGGCACATGGGCCCAAAAGATCACGCAGTTCCTTGAGAGGACGTTCTAACCACTCGTCCTGGCATCAGCAGTAGGAATAGGGGTGCGGGCTGGCAGCCTTGGGCCACGACGTGAGTGGGCTGTGGGGACAGCAGCAAGCAATTTCATGCCCAGCAGCACACACACACACACACACACACACACACTCTCTCTCTCTCTCTCCTATGGCAAAGCGGCGTCTTCTTCCTACAGGAAGTCTTCCCCCGGTTGTAATTTTTTATTTGAGGCAGATTCTGCAAAAGTTGCCTCTGACAATGCTTGCCGGCCCTTCAGCTGCCCTTGTGGACAGATGGGGCCTGGAGTTTCATTCAATCGCTCCACCATCTGTTTTCTGTTTGTGTTTGTTTGCCGCAAAAAGCCTTACTGTTTCCATCTGGTCTGCAGCTTGGGCGAGGGCTCCAGGGGGCTAAAAAAGCTGCCTCGTGGCTGCAGGCTCAGGCTCAGGCACGAGTCCTGGCACCTGGGGGATGCCAGAGGGGTCCCTAAAGGTCTGTGGGCTCCAGAGGCTCCAAGTCGTGCCTGACCATGAGCCTTTCCAAGTGATTCTTGTGCAGCCCAGCCTGGGGGCCAGCGAGCCCACGGAGGTTAGTCAGGTGGTCAAACATCTTGAAGTTTCCCCTCTCGATCTAGGAAATGGATCCTCAGGTTATCACAGAGATGGGGGGCCTGTGCGAGGACAACCCAGGTCACACAGGTTCGAGAGGGCCTGGTTCTGGTTCTTGTCCAGGACCACAACGGCTGGTTTCATGGAAATCAGTGATGCCATTGATTACACGCAACTGATCCAACCGGGTCAGGATGGAGTGGTTGCACAGAGACAGAACGGCTTACAAAGACTAAAACGTTTACTATCTGGCCATTTAAAGAAGAAAAGTAAACGGCCATTTCTGATGCGGATTCACATGTGTCACGTATGTATAAAACTACAAAACTTCAGAAATAAAAGGACACAGAGAAGTCCATTTTAGAGTCAAGCTTTAAGCAAGGGGGACACAAGATTGGGCTCAGCTGAAAGGAAACCAGCAATCATTCCCAGCCACCAGGTGTTGGATTGAAAACAGGGTGAATAGAGAGATGAGGGCTTGTAATGTGGTTGAGGTTAAAATATTTTCCTTGATGACTTTAACATTGAAGTTACAGGGTGGGGACACTGCAGGTTAAAATGTTTTTTTGGGGGGGGGGGCGCCTGGGTGGCGCAGTCGGTTAAGCGTCCGACTTCAGCCAGGTCATGATCTCACGGCCCGTGAGTTCGAGCCCCGCGTCAGGCTCTGGGCTGATGGCTCAGAGCCTGGAGCCTGTTTCCGATTCTGTGTCTCCCTCTCTCTCTGCCCCTCCCCCGTTCATGCTCTGTCTCTCTCTGTCCCAAAAATAAATAAATGTTGAAAAAAAAATTAAAAAAAAATGTTTTTTTTGTTTTTGTTTTTTTTTAAGAAACCCACTAGTTTCACTTACTGCGTGCTCTTAAGTGAAGGGAGCACCACCCCCTGGGTGGCTGCCTTGTTAGGCTCGAGGAGAAGGCTGTGTCCTAAAAAGTACATGCAGTGCTACGATCACAGACCTCAGGCAGTTCTGGCAAGCGACGTCAACGGTCTTCCCATGACTTCATTATTTCACCCCACCCTAGGAATTACTGAGGTTGTCCTAAAGGAAATGGCCCAGGAGTTCCCCAAAAAGGTCATCCAGATTATGGATCCGCTATTCATATATGAAGATCCCTAGGGATTTTTTTCTTTAGGTTGGTCCTAAAAAGAAGTATCCGTCATCAAAAGTATACAAAATAAGTTTACATAGGTCTGGACTTGAATGTTTATTTATTTTTGAGATGGAGGGAGAGAGAGAGCGAGCGAGCGATCACGAGCAAGCAGAGGAGAGGCAGAGAGAGAGGGAGACACAGAATCCTAAGCAGCTCCAGGCTCTGAGCTGTCAACACAGAGCCTGACTCAGGGCTCAAATTCACAGACCAGGAGGTCATGACCCGGGCAGAAGTCAGCTGCTTAACCAACTGAGCCATCCAGGCGCCTGCATAGGTCTGGAGTTTTAAGTCTTGGAGATTTGAGAAAAAAATCTGAAATCCCAAATTGTATATTATTTTTAATTTTTTTAATATTTATTTTTGAGGGAGAGAGACAGTGTGAGCAGGAGAGGGACAGAGAGAGAAGGAGACACAATACAAAACAGGCTCCAGGCTCTGAGCTGTCAGCACAGAGCCTAACATGCGGCTCGAACTCACAAACTGCAAGATCATGACCCGAGTCAAAGTTGGATACTTGACCTACCGAGCCACCCAGGTGCTCCTGAAATCCCAGATTTTAAATATGTGCAATAGAAACTTACACGCCTCATAAATATATCCTCAGCATTTTACACCATCATGGTAAATATATCCCCACCCCAGAAATTTTCTATTTTCTCTGCCTAAAAGCATTTTGTCTCATCTGCAGGAATCACTACTTCATTCATTTCAGTAAGAATCAGAATACTGGCATCTTGATTGTCCCCAAATGCTAAAATCTAGATCACCAAAAAGCAATAGCTTTACTGAGATATTTTCAAAAACCAAGAATAACAGCTCTACAAGGAGTTTTAAAAATCTTCAAAATTGGAAATATATATTGAACATAGGAAATTGAACATTTCCTGTGATGAATGTTTTCCATTCTATCAATTTTTCAATAGTATATGGTTACCAAATTTATACCAAACACTTTAAAACTATTATCTGTTGCTACCTTATCTCATTTTTACTGTTTCTCTCAATTGTTAAACCTCTCCCAGTAAATTCTAGGCTCAATAAACTAGGTTCAAACTCAGTCCCAAAAGTTCACTAGGTATTTTATACAATATTCTCATCAAATGGGAATTAAGGTGTTTCATGAATGTGTGGTTTTATACATTAGTGTAATACAATTTATAATATAAAAAATGTTCATAATATAAACAGTTAAATGACATCTAATGTGTAAGTGTTAAATTATTCCTTGAGACCTTTTTGTGTAATTTTTTTTTTGTAGCATGAAACCCAGGAACAAACCATCAATTTCTTGATGTTAAAAGTTATCCAAGGAATATTTTCTTAACGTTCTAGCTCCTCGCCATTCAAGGGGTGATCTATACACCCCAAACTCTGACATCACTGGACCTTGTCACTTGTTAACATGTGGAATCACAGGGCCCACCCCAGACTTCCTGAAACAGGGTCAGCATTGTAACAAGATCCCAATACAATCTGGCGAACGTTAAAATTTGAAATGTACATTTTCCACTAACCCGACTTCTCCCATATGTGAAAAGTAGGGCATGTTGTCTGTATGATACCAAGAACACTCAGTACAGTAGGTATATATGTGTGTGTTGCCTCTTACACTGGCCACCTACCCATCTAGGGTGACCTGCCTCTTTCTTTGGTCCCTCCTGGCCCTCTGTGCAGGGGGCTGGTTTCAGATCTTAGCTGGGAAGCTCTCAAGTTGGCAAACCAACACCTGGTGTATTCTCTCTCTTTCCATTGGCACCTGTACATCTACACTAGGAATCAGGGCTGTCAGGAAGACAGAATGACCTAAAGTATATAAAAAACCACTTAGTTCGGCTCCCAACATGGACCAAATGCTAGCAGCGAGAAGGATGTTGTCATCATATTACAAATATTACTGTCCTTCATACAGTGTTTAGGCATACTATGGAAAAGAAATCCAATATCTAATGTATGTTTGAATTTTTATTATTTACCTGTTTATTTATATATAGAGAAAGAGCACAGGTGTGCAAGCAGGGAAGGAACAGAAAGAGATGGAGATATAGAATCTGAAGCAAGATCTGGGTTCTGGGATGTCAACACAAAGCCTGACACAGGGCTTGAACCCACGAACTGCGAGATCATGACCTGAGCTGAGGTTGGATGCTCAACCTACTGAGCCACCCAGATGGCCCACAAATGTATATGTTTTAAATAGTTACATGTATGAAGAACTTACCAAAGTCAACACCCAAAAACAAAATGATCCAGTGAAGAAATGGGCAGAACACATGAACAGACACTTTTCCAAAAAGGACAGATGGCTAACAGACACATGAAAAGATGCTCACCATCATTGTCAGGGAAATACAAATCAAAACCACAATGAAATACCACCTCATCCATGTCACAATGGCTAAAATTAATAACTCAGCAAACAACATGTTAGCAAAGATGTGACAAAAGGGGAACCCTTTGGTACTGTTGATGGAAATGCAAACTGGTTCAGCCAGTCTGGAAAGCAGTATGGAAGTTCCTCAAAAAATTAAAAAATTACGACCCAGAAATTGCACCACAAGGAATTCATCCAAAGGGCTACAAAAATACTGATTCAAAGGGGCACATGTACTCCAATGTTTATAGCAGCACTATCAACATTAGCCAAAGTATGGAAAGAGCTCAAATGTCCATCAACTGATGAATGGATAAAGAAGATGTGGTATGTATGTATGTATGTGTACACACACACACACACACACACACTGGAATACTAATTGGTGATGAAAAAGAATGAAAACTTGCCATTTGCAACAACCTGGATGAACTAGAATATATTATGGTAGGCAAAAAAAAGTCAGAGAAAGACAGGTATCATGTGATTTCACGCCCTATGTGGAAATTGAGAAACTCAACAGATGAACAAAGGAGACAGGAAGGAAAATTAAGACAAAAACAGAGAGGGAGACAAAACCATAAGAGACTCTTAAATACAGAGAACAAACTCAGGGTTGCTGAATGGGGGATGGGTGGAGGAATGGGTTTAATAGATAACAGGCAATAAGGAAGACACATTTCCTATTGGTCCATGGGCGTCATATGTTAAAGGTGAATCACTGGGTTCTACTCCTCAAGTTAAGACTACGGTTTATGTTAACTGACTTGAATATAAATAAAGAAAATAAGGAAAATGAAACCACTTATTTTCACTAAATTTTTTTTTTAAGTTTAAGCATGTGTGGATCTAGGAAGATCTGCAAGTTTTTGGCAGAAAGGATAAAGAATAAATTCATAAAACGGAAAAGATAGTTACATGTACAAATAAATTCTTTTAAATAAAAAAATGGGGGACAGATATCTCCTTTCAAAGGTATTCACTCCAGGGTTGGTCCAATCGACCAGCTGGGTAATAGAGGGAAAGAGTATCTAATGCCGGAGATTACACCATGAACACCAAATGCAAAGCAGGTGAGTCTTTGAGTTGAGATTTCCCTGTGAGTGTTTGTTAGTACTTGTCTCTAGATCACCTGCCTCAAACACACCCAGGACACTAACAAGAAACACAGGTTCCTGAATCAACATAGTGAGAATTTCTTTTGAGGATCCTGAATTTCCACTTATCAAAGCATCTGGTGATGGTGTCCAACTGCTCTTAGCTTTCTCCAACGTGCTGAGCAGGCCCGGGGACAGAGGAGCCTGGGGACTCACTGAGATTTGGAAGTTTATGTCTGTATCATGTTGTTATCCTGCAGTCCCTGATGGGAATCCTGGGAGTGTGATTTCGGTTTCCAAGAAACCCCATTGCAGCAAACTGGGTAGCCCCAAGGTGAAGAACCGGTGCTGATGCTGAGTCTTTTGATCTCCCCCTGTCTTTTCACGGGTTTGGGGCCCTTGACCAGGGGGCCGCCTGGACAGTCCTATCACATTGCCTGTTAGGGACAGAGTCCTAGCAAGACAGAGAAGCTCTCCTGAGACACAATCTCACAGGGAAAAAGGGGACATCGGGTTTGCTCCCCCAGAGAAATCCCACTCTGCTGAAAATGTGAAAGTCGAATGGACATGGTGCCCCTTATGTCCAGGGGTTTTCACGTGGAGCTGGGAGGCCATTCAGGAGGCGGGTCTTATGCCTGTCCTCACCAGGTGGAACCAGGAACTTTGAATGAGGCCAACCCGCAAATATCTCCAGGACTGTGGATGAACACGCCTTTGAGTTCCTACAGTAACTGACTTTGGCTCAGCGAGAGCTTTAGCAACCAGTTACGTTCAACCAGGATTGGATTTTGGCCGCCAATACCAATCAAAATTCTTTGTAAACAATGTATTCGTGCATTCCCTTTTATCTTTAAAATCCCTGACTTCTCCCTTGTGAGACACTATGGGGGTTGCCACCCAAGTCTGTATCCCCTGCATTGCAATTCTTTGATCCTAGATTGATGCTTTTGCTTAATTATTGCCTCCTGGAAATTTTAGGTCATGAGAGCCATTTGCTGTTGTTGATTCAAGACAGAGCTTTCCCCAGAATTAAAAGAGAAGAGAGGTTAATGATGTGTTATCTTTGCCCTCTCCCTCCAGCTTCCTGGCCTTGGTTGCGTGTTACAAATAACCACGGTGGGTTTAACACCCAAACACCCAACATCCACACAGATAAGGAAACAGTTTCTATCTCCTGCATCTCCACTGAGGTCACACAGAGCACTTCACTTGTGACATTTCTGGGCCCCACAGGTGGGCAGTTTTCCGAGATCAACAGGCAAGCCTCCGACACCAGCTGGGTGTCCAAGAATTCAGCTCAATTCTGCCACCATCTACCGGAGACAGCAGCAGGTTCCAGGGTGAGGGCTCAGCCCCAAAGGCCACCCCACACACACATACACACTTCGAATGCCTGTTATCACCCGGGGTTCAGAGCAATGGGCGACAGACCAGAGGTTCCAACAACCCCTCCTTGAGTTTGATTAATTTGCTAGAGCAGCTCACAGAACGTAGGGAAACACTTACATTTATCACTCTATTAAAGAGCTGGGATGCGTCGCCCTCCTGGTATGGGTGTGTGCGCCAGCCTGGAAGCGCTCCAAGTGCTCCACCTTTAGGATTTTATGGAGGCTTCCTCACGTGAGCAAAATGGATCATTAACTCCATTTCTAGCTCCGCCCTATGGGGGAGAAGGGAGGTGGGGGTGGGGCTGAAGGAAGGTGGTGGCTTGCTCTTTCTGGAGACCAGCCCCATCCAGGAGCCCACCCAGAGTCACCTATTAGCGCCTATTAGTGATAATGCTCTTATCACTCACAAGGATATTACAGGGACTTTAGGAGCCCTGTGTCAGGAACCTGGGGCAGGTTCCATATCCATATATATATATATGTGTGTGTGTGTGTGTGTGTGTGTGTGTATAGTCTATATATATACACATATTTTTCAAGTTTATTAATTTACTTGAAAGATCATGCTCACACAAGTGGGGAAGGGGCAGAAAGAGAGAGAGAGAGAGAGAGAGAGAGAGAGAAAGAGAGAATCCCAAACAGGCTCTAGGCTCATTGCACAGGCCAATGCGGGGCTCAAACCCACAACCGTGGGATCATGACCTGAGCTGAAATCAAGAATCAGCCACTTAACCACTGAGCCATCTCTACATATTTTTCTATTATCTCATGCCACATTTCAAATCCGACCCAGCAAATGAATATCCCCAGGAGTGAACCAGTCATTATGGTCATTAAAACTTACCAGGTGATTCTGATGTGTCAATTCAGAACCATTCCATTTTCACTCTTCAACCTGCATTTGGAACGCCTGGGATTGTTACTGAGAAACCCCAGATCCTGGTTCAGTAGGGCTAGCTTGTGCCTGAGAGTTTGTATTTCCTACAAGTTACAGGTCCTTGGATTAGACTGTGCATTCCCTTTTGTCTTTAAAAGTCCCTGACTTCTCCCTTGTGAGACACTATGGGGTTCACACCAAGGTCCTCATTACTCAGGTGAAATTGGATGAAGAAAAAGAAACTGACCTGAGGTGTAAGGAAAAATGACAAAAGTTGTAATACACGTTCCATTTCAGACAATTTTATTCATATAGAAAGAAAGTAGTCAAACATAACATTGCAACCATTTTTAATAACAAAATGTGCAAGGTGAAAAGAATATTCCCATTTCCCCAAGGCAACGAGAATTTCCACTGAAATTCCTTCAAAGTCAAAATCTCGATAACCAGGGGAGGGCACTCTTCCGGAGGGTTCAGGCCTTCTCCACCATCACAGACAGGCCTTTTCCCCAGTTACCCAAATACTAGTCATTTATCCACCCACACAGATGAATAATAGCTTTCTATTCATGTTAGGGTACAACATAGCTTCCCCTTGTTGACTTAGTTTCTTAAATAACACCTGATTTACAAAGGCCTACCCATGACAATTTCATACGCTCCATTCCCACCATGACTTAAATGTACAAAATGTAAAGGTGATGTCTGTCCGGTGACCCACAGTGTCACCTGGAGCCCCAGCAGGTGCACAGGCACCACCGGCAGAAATGCCGACTCCCGGGACACAGCTGTTCCTGCCTCTTTTCCCACCTTTCAGCCACTTCCAGGGTGGGACATTGGCCACACTCATTCTCAGCAGGGGAAGAGACCAGGAGGTCCTCTCAGTGGAACACCGGGAACCTGTCTCTCCAAGGCCTCTGAGATGGGAGGGCTCTGACCAGCGGGTGGAGACTTCTCCAGAGGGAGACAGGAACAGTGGAAAACCTGGAGCTCTGTCACACCCTGTCCCATCTCATGTCCCATCCTCGCCCCTGCTGGCCGAGAACATGCCTGGGTGATCAGGGTTAGGGGACAGCACAGGTCTGAACGGGGCTCAGACCAGGTGAGTCAGGTGGAGCCTGGCGTTCAAGACTGGGCATTAGGACTGGTATCTTCCCGGTCACTTGAAGTATCTGTTTGGATACTGGGGGGAAGCTGAGACCGGGACAACCCCCAGACCAGGTCACTGAGACCCACCTGGGAGGGGGGTTAGAAGAAGTTGAATCTTGCTTTCTTTGGCGGGTTCTGGGAAGGCTGCATGGGGACCTGGGGAGGCCTCTTCCCCTGTGCCTGGATGCTGACTTTGGAGCTCTGGCCATGTGTTCCCGTGGCAGGCTGTGGGCGGGGCTTTGAGTCCACAGGAGGATGCTTGGCTTGTGCCTGGTGGTGACACACAGGACCCAGGGCCAGTGTCTTCCTGGCCGACGGGGGAACATCACGGGAGGAAACCTCAGGCCAGCCGGCTGTCGACTTGGAAATGAGAGCCTGGTCCCGGCAGGAGCTCTTTGGATCTTCGCAGGGCAAGTCCGCCCCGCATCTTCAGGCTGGTTCACAAGCACGCACTTCAGGGGCTTTATAGAGGGGCCGTGTAGGGCAGGACGACCGCATGTCAGCTGTCCTAGCAGGTGGCTGACACGTGGGGACAGGGCGCAGGACAGATGGCTTCGTATTGGTTTGGACGGGCAACGGCCTGGTGGGGCGCTGTGGGAGAAGGAACCTCAAATTAGACACCTCAGGAGTCAGGACAAGTTGGGATTCTCTCTACGTCAGGGAGAAAAAAAGGAGCAACCCAATTTAAACACACAACTCATGCAACACTAAGTGTCACCGAAAACGACGTGCTCGTAGTCACTGCACATTTGCAGAGATCCGCTCCTCAGAGGTGGTGGGGGGAAACAATTACGAGGCCCATCTGGGTTTTGCTGCTTATCAGATATGACAATCGAAACTTCCCTTGTCTTTGTTGTTAAGATCCAGGGAACACACAATGTGCAGAGTGTAAATGGCAACCATCCTTTTCAAGGGTAATTTGGGTATTTACAAAAGTTTAAAAGAAGCCTCATCTTGGGCGCCTGGGTGGCTCAGTCCGTCAAGCGGCCAACTTCAGCTCAGGTCACGATCTCCCGGTTCATGGGTTCAAGCCCCGCCTTCGGCTCTGCACTTGTGGTGCAGAACCTGCTTGGGATTCTCTGTCTCTCGCTCTCTCTCTCTCTCTGCCCCTTCCCCACTCATGTTTGCTCTCTCTTTGTCTCAAAATAAATAAATAAGGAAATAAATAAATAACTTTTTTAAAAGTCTGAATTATGAAAAAGATAAAAATAAATAAAAGAGGCCTGGTCTTGACATAGGATCACAGAAGGCATCCGACAGAACCCTTCACCTGTGCACAGAAATGCCCCCACCAGCGTCTGCCGGCTGACTTGCACAAAATCGGGAAAAAATACATTTTGCAAATAAAGGAGCTGGGATTTGAAAACTCCTAGGACGCCTGTGAGGCTCCTACAGTCCAGCCCGGAAGTGAACGTGGCCCTGCACCCCCCAGCAAGTCACAGATGGAGACAGAGATCAGAAGCAGGAGGGAGCAAGACTCACCCGCAGGTGGGCGCCCGAGTCCGCGGGTTCCCTGCAGGCGCTCTGCGGCTTCCGCTGGGGTCTCCCGGGTAATTTCCGGGGCAGGTCTTTCTCTTTCCGCTCTTCTTGCCTGCGGAACAAATCACGGGAACTGTCGGATGCCCCCGACCCCGGTCGCCACCACTGACTGGCAACCAAGAAGACCCCGGAGCCCAGTCGTCGGCCTGGTTTAGGGGCGACGGAGGCCCCGAAGCCCCTGTGGACTTTGCCAAGGCAGCTCCTTCCGGGACCTCAGCGCAGCCCCCGCTTCCAGGAAGCATCCCCTTCCCCGCCGAGGCTTCGGCATGAAATACTCTCACTTAGACTCCCTGCGCCTCTGCCGCGTGCAACACCCCAAGATAGATATTCCCGGCCCGACTCCTTGGAAATCCCGAGGACTCGAGGGAGCTCTGAGGTCAACCCCGGGCACCGCTTGCCTACTTCTCTGCGGTCCGTGCCTGACACAGCTGCACGGGGACAGCAGGGGGCGGGGCTCCCCGTCCTCGGGGCTCCGTTGCCCCAATCATTCTGACCGCGCGAGTCCTCACCTCTGTCCTGGTTCCTTCCCGCTGCCAGTCGTGTGGAAGGACCCTGGGGTGTGGCAGTCCTGAGGCCTCCTGGGTTCCAGGTTTTCATTCTTACTGGAGCCCAAGGGCTGGGGGGCAAGGGCCCCACCCCAGCACTTCATGGGGCACCTTCTGCTGCTGGCCAGGTGCCCAAAGGCTCCGCAGTTCTTGCACTTCACCTGTGGATGGAGGGAGAGGGACCTCCGTGAGCCCGCGGAAATCAGGGCAGAAAAGAAAGGCTAACAAAAGGACAGGTATTTGGAGATCAGTCGAGTGGGGGGAGGACATAGGCCCAGGGCCCCTGGCCAGGAAATCCGAGAAGCTATGGTCCTGCCCAGGGCCCATTTCACAGAAAGTGACCTGAGAGGAAGGAATTTCGTGGCTAAAGGTGATGACTATGAACTGGATTTGAGTGTGGCACAGCCACCAAGCTGAACGTGACGCTAAATAGGGAGTCAGTTTGCTCTTCAGAGGATCCGAATGGGCCCATCTGCCAGGTGAGGCCCTCACAAACCCGGCCAGCCTTGGATAAGCAAGAATCCCGGAGGACAGAGACACACAGGTTTCTGTTGAAACCCACTCTTTGGGGTCCATGCCGCTCCTCTGGTTCTTGAAACAGCCACGCCTCCGCTTACCCTGGTATTCTCCTCTTCTGGTGGGGGATTCCTCTGCCCCACCGGTCCCTTCTGGAGCTTCTTCAGGTTCTGAGTCATGGGGAGTCTTATGGGCCGCTGGTGTATGTAATGACGTGCCATCTGCCTCATGTCCTTGGGCCTCTGGTCATTCTCCTTCAGGACCTCATTGTTGGATTTCCTATTCACAAGCAAAGGACAAAAAAAAAAAAAAAAAGATGTAGACACGGAGACAGAAGTCCCTCATAGCCTTTTACCTCTCTGCATGGAATGGGTGGGGGACTCGCTGATCACTGAGTGACCCCCCAGTGATGGGGTCTTCTCATGAACTGAGGTCCCATTGTGTGCCATTTTGTGACCTGTTTTCCATCATTACGTACTCCCAGAATAGGACACTGCCTGAGAAAAGGCCACTTGGAATAAACATGGTGAAATGAGATTGGCAGCCATGAATGTCTGTACAGGTCCTCCCCGAAAACCTCAGTGTCGCTCAGGCCTGTGTGCTGGGTTTTTGTCCAACTGCTTCCTCCAAGCTTAAAGCGTTCACCCATATTTATCAAAACCAATAAGCAGGCCAACACTGTTGAGTTTTTCCCCCTACACATTTCCAGAAAACTCACAATTTTCATAGAACAACATCTTCCTGAGAAAACCTGCCATTTCCTCTGACAAAGGTTTGCAGAGATTTGATGTGACGCTAATGAACACCTGTGAAATGTCATACGTGACCCCCGTAACCACATGCCAGTTCTCAACAGAGGCATGCACAAAGTCACACGGGGACACGCAACCTGTGGACGCCTGTGCCAGCTCACATCCACGTGCAAGCTCACAGAGAAAAGCCTGTGCGACGGTGAGGGACACACAAGTCAGAAGCCCCTTCCTCACCCCCCCTTGGTCTGAGCAGAAGCCTACAGCCCACACCTGCGCCCGGAGGGGATTTTCCCCCAGGCTCTACCCACGTCACTCCTGACATTTGTCCCACCTCTCCTCTCGGTCTTTGCGTCTTTGTGAAGCCGTGAGCCGGTCCACTGAAGGCTGACATTTCTTACTGGAGACACAGCGGGCACCTGGATCCTCTCCCGGCATCAGTGGGAACCGTAACAGAACCTCCACGGCGGCATCAACGACCCATTTCTCTGTCATCGAGTCAATCTGACAGAGAGAAAAGAGAACCCAGATATAATCAGAGTTCTGCACGGAGGAGGAAGCCTTGAGATATGAGAAGATAATAAACCAGCTCTTCAACTCAGTGTTACTCAGAGAGTAAAGGCTCTTTCCTCTGGTTCAACAGTGAGTTTGCCCACGACCTCCACGCGGGGGAGCCCTGTGCTCAGGGAATGCTGGCGGTCCCAGGCGGGAACTGAGATGCCTGTACCCTGCCTTCTGATCACTGCACATCCCTGTTATTGGCCAGCCGGCAAATATCCACATCACTAATCACGGGCTTTCACCCATGGTCACGGTCATGGGAGGGGAAGCTGCCTCAGCGCTAGACTGGGAGGCCACCTCCTTCCTCCACATGTCACCTGCCCAACCTCTCCCACACTTACATCTCTCTGCGGAATTCCAAGCTGCTTTAAGAACTCTTTCCCCTGTTCCATGGAAAGCCTGTTGGGGTCCATCGGGGTTGGTCAGTCCCAGGGACTCTGTTGCCCTGTGCGGGATAGAAAATGAAACCGCTGAACGCCGCACACCCCTGGACCCCCCCATGCGCGATGCAGCCAGCTCCTACCTCTCTGCCCACCATCTCCCCTTTCACCTTTTGTTCCAACTACACGTGCATATCCTTCTACTAGTAACATAGTACCAATGAACGAGAAATAAGACGATAAATTTTTTCTAAACTTCTCCACTAGACTTAACATGTTTTATATATACATGAAATGCAGATTCCATATTTAGAGACCTTATGTAATACACCATAAAACGCTTGGGAAAAAGTGATCACATAATTGGTTTCAAAGAGAAAATTCAAAATGTAATAAAACCGGATATTTTACATTCTCTAGTTCCCCTCTGGCATAACTGAACAAAATTAAATATAACTACATTATTTAACTTCTTTATCAGATGAACTATTTTCAAACTATGCAATATATTTCCAGCAATTTCTGAAATCAGATTCCTTAAAATCAAAAATGAAATTCAAATGGAAATTATAAAAAAAGAAAAAAGATAAAACAGTTTATGCCAAAACTTAGGAGCAGGGCAAAACGTGGTTTAGGGGTAAATTCCTTAGTCTAAACACGCGTATTATATACAAACATAAAATTTATAGGGAGTTTTCATCTTAAGAAATTGGAGCGGGAAAAAAAAAAGAAATTGGAGCAAGGAAAACAAAAGATTACAAAAGGAAGAAAAAAATGAAATTGATGAATCAAAACCTAAATGGGATTGGGAGTGCTTGGATGGCTCAGATGGTGGAGCATGCAATTCTTGAAATTCAGGTGGTGAATTTAAGCCCCACATTGGGTATAGAGTTTCCCATAAATAAATAAACAAGTAAATAAAATCTAATGAGAAAATGGAGCGTAATCGGAAAATATATTATATCTTCAAAAACAGCAATAGAATACATTATCACTGACTGTCATAATAAAAAGACAATAAAATTTATCATAATAGATTATATTAGGGGGAAAAAAAAGACCAGGGGCATGTGGGTGGCTCAGTCGATTAAACTTCTGACTCTTGATTTTGACTAAGGTCATGATCTCACGGTTGATGAGTTTGAGCCCCGAAATGGGCTCTGCACTGAGACTGTGGAGCCTGTTGAGATTCTCTTTCTCTCTCTCTCAAAATAAATACATAAACTTAAAAAAAAAAGACCATTTTCCCATAGAAACAGGAAGGAAAGGGGTCAGGGAATCTGTATCTAATCTCAGGGAAATGTATTTGAAAACCTAGAATAAAGTATCTGTTCCTTTTCAATTTTTATTTTATTTAAGTAAACTCTATGTCCAACATGGGGCTGGAACACCTGACCCCCTTTTCACATTTTTAAAAAATGTTTATTTATTTTTGAGAGAAAGAGTACCAGCGAGGGAGGGGCAGAGAGAGGGGGACAGAGGATCTGAAGCAGACTCTGTGTTGACAGCAGCAACCCCGATGCAGGGCACAAACTCATGAACTCTGAGATCCCTGAGATCGTGACCTGAGCCGAAGCCAGACGCTCAGCCAACTGAGCCACCCAGCCACCCCTATCCTTTTCACATTTCAAATGGCCAAAACTGAGTAAGGAGGAAGCCTTTCCCAAGTACAAATGAAGGTAGAGTAATTCTTGCCTCTCCATTCGACTGGGGGCTTCATAGCTCAGGTACTGCTGTTTTATTTACAGGTTCAGGATCAGGGTTGCGAATTTCAACCAGCTTTCAAACAAGTTCTCATGAATACACTGGCATAAAAGATAAATTACTAAATCACTCACAGTTTTAAAAACCCTGGGTCTGGGTGATCATTCTCTGCAATGATCTAAAAGTTAACATTTCCTTGGGGCTCCTGGTTAAGGGTCTGACTCTAGATTTCTGCTCAAGTCATGATCTCACGATTCTTCAGATGAAGCCCCAAGTCAGGCTTCTCACTGGCAGCACGAATCCTGCTTGGGATTATCTTTCTCCTTCTCTCTCTGACCCTCCCCTGCTCATGCTCTCTCTCCCTCTTGCTCCCTCCCTCTCTCTCTCTCTCAAAACTTTAAATAAACTTTAAAAATAAAAAAGGGCCATCTGGGAGGCTCAGTTAGTTGAACAACCGACTATGTTTGTGCTCAGGTCATGATCTCAGGGTTCTGGAATAAAGCCCCATGTCTGGCTCCTTGCTGAACATGAAACCTGCTTAAGATTCTCTCTCTCTCTCTCTCTCTCTCTCTCTGCCCCTCCCCCCAATCACTCTCTCTCTTTCTCTCTCTCTTAAATAAAATAAAATAAAATAAAATAAAATAAAATAAAATAATAAAAGTTAACATTTGTCTAAAAATTAACACTTTTGAAATAGTTTTTTAATCAGGCTCTGTGCTAAAAATTCCATTAGTTCAGGGGTGCCTGGGTGGCCCAGTCGGTTGAGCGTCCGACTTCGGTTCAGGTCATGATCTCACAGCTCATGAGTTCGAGCCCTGTGTCCAGCTCTGTGCTGACAGCTCAGAGCCTGGAGCCTGCTTCAGATTGTGTGTCTCCCTCTCTCTCTGGCCCTCCCCCACTCATGCTCTGTCTCTCTCTGTCTCAAAAATAAATAAACATTACAAAAAGTTTTTAAAAAATAACAAAATTCAATTAGTTAAGGAATCCTTACTTCAACACCTAATATGGCCCTCTCCCCTTATTTCCTCCTATTCTGTGAGGGTTAAAGGGAGGCCCCAAATAGTCATGGAAACGAACCTGTGATTTTGTGTCTGTCAGTGGCCACTCAGATAACGTAGACGCTGGTCCAATACTACTGGACCCAGAAGGGTTTCCGGGATGACTGAGAAGGTCAGGTCTTCTGCTGGGCTTTTATACAGCTCAGGAATCCCAGGAAATCCCCTCCCACCAATAATCAGCTTAACCTAATTGAGTGTGAGCTTATCTTTGTGTGTGAGCTGGTTTTAGCCGGCTCACCCAGGATGGGAAAGGACGTTTTATTGGAAGAAATGTTTATTGAGTTATTGAGTGTTTACACCCTCAGCACTTTCATTGTATCTCATATGTCTGTGTCTGATACAATACACTATAATTTGGTCTTTGCCATTCCCAGGGATTTTAAAAGATAAACCTATAACTAGGCAATTTTAACACTATACACAATGCTGAAAATGTTTACACACATGTTGCCAGTGGGAGGGGTTGTGCCTGCATGGGGGCGGGGCTCTATCGGAGATCTCTGAACCTCTGCTCAGTATCGTTTGAGCCACAAATTCCCCCAAAGAATAAAATCTCATTTTTAAAAAATAGTTACGCATATGCCAACGCACTGGCTGATTCCTTCTGCATCTTGCTGCAGATGGGATAAGGTTAGTCTTCCCAAGGCAAGGAGCTCATTGGCATCCAGGGCTTCAAAAACCAAGGGGGAAGAATGGCTTTCTTTTTTTTTTTTTTTTTTAATTTTTTTTTTCAACATTTATTTATTTTTGGGACAGAGAGAGACAGAGCATGAACGGGGGAGGGGCAGAGAGAGAGGGAGACACAGAATCGGAAGCAGGCTCCAGGCTCCGAGCCATCAGCCCAGAGCCTGACGCGGGGCTCGAACTCACGGACCGCGAGATCGTGACCTGGCTGAAGCCGGACGCTTAACCGACTGCGCCACCCAGGCGCCCCAAGAATGGCTTTCTTTATGCATGGAATCAGAGGCCCGCTCAGATGCAGAGAATGCCAGCATTCCCGGACTCCATGGCCAGGGCCAGGTTCCAGGATAGCGCAGGCAGGATGCTGCTCTCCAGTCCCCAGGGGACCTGCAAACCAGCAGGCCTGGCTGGGCTGGGAGGGAGATGCTCTGCAATGGAAAGGGATCTCGGGAGGATTTGTTTATGAGGACGGAGGGGTGCAGAAGGAGATGGTTGGAACTCAGCAGAATTCACAGGGAGGCATTTCGCGGGGTGGGGTCGGCATTCAGGTGGGTTTCTCCACCCACATGCTTCCTGACTCTCTCCTAGGACTGGGGAAAGGGAAGGCTCTTCTGCATTTCAGAGTCCTTCTGCCAGGGGATGCGGGGGCGATGTGGGGGTGGGTATACTGATGACCCATTTCTCAAAACGCAGGGGTGATGTCCAAGATAATCCCATCTGTAGGCGAAGCTCAGAGAATTAGGAGGAGAAAGAGAAGGGGGAGGTGGAGGGAATGACTGGTTTCAGGTAAATGTCCCATCCTAGATGGATTAATGTGTTCTCCCTGCCTCTACAAACACCATATTCTTAGACCTTGGAAACATTGATTTCTCTACTTCTGATGTTCCAGCCTAGTGAGTTTTTATTTTATTTTTATTTTTTTTTAACATTTATTTATTTTTGAGACAGAGAGAGAGACAGAGCATGAACGGGGGAGGGGCAGAGAGAGAGGGAGACACAGAATCGGAAGCAGGCTCCAGTCTCTGAGCCATCAGCCCAGAGCCCGACGCGGGACTCGAACTCAAGGACCGCGAGATCGTGACCTGAACCGAAGTCGGACGGTTAACCGACTGAGCCACCCAGGAGCCCCCCTAGTGAGTTTTTAAAACCACTTTGTTCCCTCGATTCTCATTCAAGTCAAGGTTGGCTCACTCAAAAAATAAAAACAGATTATTTTTGTGGTTTTATGTATTCTAATGTGAAAAGCATTTAGAATGGTTTCCAGTAAATGGAAAATGGTAAAATTCTTTGTTTTTGCTCTTCTCAAAACTACTTTACACCCTGTTATTTCTATAAAATTTCTTGATTACAAAGTGCTTCATTAAACCTTTCCTCAGTATCTTCATTCCCTGTCGCTCAGAGTGTGAACCACAGATTGGCAGTATTCGCATCAGAGATCTTCCACAAATGGAGAAGCTTGGGTCCCACCCAGCATTTTTCTATAAAGTTCTGCTATTTAACATGGTCTCCAAGTAATCATTGAGTAAATGAAAATTTGAAAAGTGCATTACTTTTTTTTGTAAGAAATATACCAGTAAGTTTATTTCAAATTTAAAAAAAATTTTTTTAACGTTTATTTATTTTTGAGACAGAGAGAGACAGAGCATGAACGGGGGGAGGGTCAGAGAGAGAGGGAGACACAGAATCTGAAACAGGCTCCAGGCTCTGAGCTGTCAGCACAGAGCCTGACATGGGGCTTGAACTCACGGACTGTGAGATCATGACCTGAGCTCAAGTCGGAAGCCCAACCGACAGAGCCACCCAGGTGCCCCAGTAAGTTTATCTCAAAATGTATCTGCATACAAAAGTGTTTATGTTTATAAGGAGTAAAGTGCATTTCTAAGTCACCCTGCACCTCCTGAAAAATACACAACACTTACTATGTATGATTTATAAAAGAGCTCTTAGGGGCGCCTGGGTGGCTCAGTCAGTTGATTGTCCGACTTCGGCTCAGGTCATGATCTCACAAACTGTGAGCCCCATGTCGGGCTCTGTGCTGACAGCTCAGAGCCTGGAGCCTGGTTTGGATTCTGTGTCTCCCTCTCTCTATCTGCCCCTCTCTCACTTGCTCTGTCTCTCTCTCAAAAATAAATAAAAACATTAACAAAATTTTTAAAAAGAGCTCTTAGATATGCATATAGGTGCATATTAGATAGGTGGACGGGGGGGGGCACCTGGGTGGCTTGGTCGGTTAAGCGTCCGACTTCGGCTCAGGTCATGATCTCACGGTCCGTGAGTTCGAGCCCCGCGTCAGGCTCTGTGCTTACAGCTCAGAGCCTGGAGCCTGTTTCAGATTCTGTGTCTCCCTCTCTCTCTGATCCTCCCCTGTTCATGCTCTGTCTCTCTCTGTCTCAAAAATAAATAAATGTTAAAAAAAATTTAAGATAGGTGGACAGGTGCTGGATAGACAGACAGACAATCTGTGTTGCTTCCATGCCTGTATGTTTTTTTGTTCCTCAAAAATATTGTACTGATGATAGTTTAACAACTCTGACGTTACCCTCTTTCTTTCCATCAGTATCTAAGACTAAATTAAAGAATATTATTCTCCCAGGGAGCGTGAGTGGCTCAGTCAGTTAAGCATCTGACTCTTGATTTCAGTTCAGATCATGATCTCATGGTTGGTGAGACTGAGCCCCATGATGGGCTCCGTGGGGTTCTCTCTCTCCTTCCCTCAGTGCCCCTCCCCCACTTATGTGAGAGCACCGAGGTTCTCTCTCTCTTTATCAAAAAGAATTTAAAATTTTTTAATTAAAATAAGTATTATTTTCCCAAAAAGTTACTTATTGAATCCACCAGATCGCTCATATCAACTGAAACGGTTCTTACAACCCTTTCCTTTTGTCTTGGGGTAAATTAAGAGGCTTCTCTTGAGTCTTGCCAAATGTGTTTTCATTTCAGAAAATGTTTCCCTTCAGAATTTTATGTCCATATAAAATTGACAGTGGGAATGCCTGGACTCTCTTTAACCTTGAACTGAAGTGGAAACACTGCTTGGATTTTGTCCTTGAGCGCTGGGCTATGCAGAGATAGATCGGGAGTTTGGGACAGAAGCCCTATGTATCCCCGTTCTCATGGAAACTTCAGCCCCGCTCACACTGCTTCTTAGAAGGACGATGTTCTAATCTTTCCTGAGATTCCCTCTCTTCCATTGTCTCCTCACTGCAGTATAATTGATGCTAAGTGGGAAAAGGAAAATGCTG
The DNA here is from genome assembly GCF_016509475.1 of Prionailurus bengalensis. Taxonomy (NCBI): domain Eukaryota; kingdom Metazoa; phylum Chordata; class Mammalia; order Carnivora; family Felidae; genus Prionailurus; species Prionailurus bengalensis. The sequence continues at coordinate 6,342,363 of NC_057352.1, read as the reverse complement.
GCCGCTGAGAGGAGAACTGTCTTACTCGATTATTCTGTTTTACGCAAATTCTGATTTTTTTCAAAAAACAATTCTTCTGTAGGCAGCCGGGAAAAAGAAAGAGGCGCTACACCCCACACGGGATCCGTGAGGCACCGAGTCCAGCTTCACATCACCACAGGCACAAGTCTCCTCAGGCAACACTTAGCAGTCTTCTGTCATCAGAAGACATACCTTCAGGTGGACCTGTGGGTGGAGACAGAAGTCCCAGGTCTGCATCACAGAGGAATGGAGCAGTCATGAAGGAGACCCAAGGATGGAAGCTGGAGCCAAAAGAAGGAAGTGGACCCTCCCTCGCCCATCCTTCTCCAGTCCTGCAGAACCTCCACCTCCCCTCTTGTCATATCGTGCATATATTTTTGTTGACTCTGTTTATTCCTCATGCAACCCCTACATCACAGGGGTCCACCTTCACTCTGTGGAAATCTTGGTTATGATACCATCCTTTCCACAAATTTAAAGGTCAGAAGCTTCACCAAGAGTTGTTGCCAATTCTCAGGGATCAATACTCTCATGATTTTCTCTGTTCTCCCCTTAACCTTCCCCCATAAAACCCATCTTTGCCTCATATCCACACAGACCTAGAACTCAGCCCCCAACATCGCCAACCTGAAAGAATCCACGTGGAGACAAAATGGGCTAGTTCTCCATGTGGTCTTTATTAAAGACTCTGAAAGCGTGATGGTGGGCGAGGAGCCCTGGCACACCCAGCAGTGTAATGAGTGCGAATCTGCACAGCACATTTCCACTTGACCCAAGAAAATAATCCCATAGGATGATATATTATTTATCGTATAGACTCTGCCTGTGCCAGAAAGGAGGGCATCCAGGACACGTGCAATATCAGACCCCCAACACTCCAACTTTTCCACTTTGTGCCTTAACCTAGAGTAGCAATACTCACATCATTTTTTATACATTGCACATCATGATATCCTTGTGGGTGGTTGCAAAGTGGGAAGTATAAATGATGGATTCATACAGGGGCATGTACTGCTCTCTTCTTGCATACATGGATATGACGGCTAGATACACATACATGCGTGTGAGTGTAATTTTTGAGATATGGTGGGACTGTGGGAGTCCGTGTGAGTGTGAGTCGTAGTAGGCGTGTATGATTCTGGCTGAGAGTTTGTACATGGGGATGGGCATGAGTTGGTGAGAGAATATGTGTGTCTATAAGTATGTGAGTATACGTGACTGTGTATGTGATTTATATGGAGGTGTGTGCATGTGTTTGTATGTGTGTGCTTGTGTGCGTGTGCTCATATGCATGTGCAGTAGAGGCTGCCCACCGTATGGCTCTCATCCCAGGCTTGGAAATTGAGAGGCATTAGATAGTGGGCCTGGATAAGATGTAGATTTCTTTGTAGGAGACAACTAAGGGGTAATCTGAACTCCTATTTTATATTTCTTCATGTGTTACAAAAGCAACAGTTCTCATTACTGAAAATACATCAAAAAACAAGTATGGAAAACTGTGGTAACCATCCAGTGCTCTTGAGTTGCATATGTAGCATTTATTTCATAGGAAAGGAACCATCTGAGGCTTAACTTAGACTCCCAAATTAATTGGCATTGAGTGCCTGTCTTTGAGTTTCAACTTTTGAAAACCCTCAGGTATGTTTTCTGGTACCAACTTTTTGCTTCTAATTTAATGGTAGTTCACCTCTGTGGTCTGAAGATTAGGAAGAAATCACTCTTGGGTGGAAGAACTTGTCAGCAAAGCAGATCTAGGGAGAGACACCTACTCGTTCCCAGTCCCTCACCTGTCAGACCTCTGCCTTTTGCTCCCCTCCACGTGAGACCTGTCTGCCTTCAGGAATGGAAAACAGCCTGTACCAGTCATTTCAATGGTCCCTTTGTAGTTATTAACTGGAAATTGGTAATTGGTTGCGGTAATTACCAACTTCAGAAAACAAGTTCTTTATAAATGCTCTCAGATCCCCAGCCGGCGCTGTCATGGCCACTAAAGGTGAAATGATAATTGCAATTCTGAAGGGAGGGGAGGTCACGATCACTGCCCCATATCACAGGGTCTCGTGGCTGCCTCCCTCCCACATGCACGAGCCCTCATGACCTTGCACTGAGCTCACCATCCACACAGAGGGATGTTTCTGGGAAAATATTTTCCATTTCAGTTTGAGAAGCAAGTCTATAAGGTATAGACGTCTATGGGGAGTAAATGTGGGTAAGTGATCGTATATGAAACGGGGATTATTCTGGGTTTGAGATGGATCCAGTGTCATAGCCACAGAAACATGAGCTGGGTTAGTAAAGAGAGATGGGGTCCTAGACTTTACCTAATGCCTGCTGGCTCCTGGTGTGATTTAGTGTAATCCACAATGACAATGATTGTGGGTATTTTGTCCAGTGAAAAGGAATCCTGATTTTTCAGGTAATTTGGGCCGGAGTTCTTTTTTTTTTTTAACGTTTATTTATTTTTGAGAGACAGAGAGAGACAGAGGGTGAGCACGGGAGGGGCAGAAACAGAATCGGAAACAGGCTCCAGACCCTGAGCTGTCAGCACAGAGCTTGACGTGGGGCTCGAACCCACAAACTGTGAGATCATGACCTGAGCAGAAGTTGGACGCGTAACCAACTGAGCCACCCAGGTGCCCCATTTTTTTCCCTGGCCTGTAGTTCTGAAAGCAATTGCTTTCAGCCTACCTTACAGGAATCAAACACCAACTTTGTAGCATTACTAGAGGTGTGCCTGTAATCCCTCCATGTTTATAATAAGGACTAGGATAAATAAATCTGTACGAATCATGCAATCTTATGAACAAACAGGATATCCCAATGACAACTGCCAGAATAAAAATGTTTTCTCTGAGTATGATGTGCTTAATGGAGACAGTAGTATCTCTGCTGAAAATATCATGGTCTGTGGATTACGGTGAGACTGTTTTCTTCTGGAAGCTATTGAAAATAGTATTTAAGGAAAAGACAGTTCTGTAATAATGTGTTTCAAAGAGAGGCTGTTAGGCTTACGTGTATCCTATGGTGTTTTCTCTGGTATCAGTTGTAAATTCTATAACATCAATTTGTAAAGCACACAACGGTCCTGTATTAGAGTTTACAATTTGCATATGTCATATTTTAATATATTTCAGAGAAGTTACCACATGGTTAATAGTTCCTAACCTGGTATTAATAAATAAGCATATGATCTAAAATTACTAATACTTCAGTTTTTACCTTACTCTATTTTATCCCATATTAGATTTCAACATCCCATACTTCAGGGCAAGACATGAGATTATGATAGGTTTCCTTATTTTTGTTCTTGACATAAAGGCAAATGCCCCAAAGGTTTTTTTTCTTTCTGTTTCCATCCTACTCTTGAGTCATTCTTGCTTGCATTCATTCAATTCAATTTGTCATGGGACAGGTTCCTATAACATGAATCTGCAATCAGTGCATCTACATTTTATTAAATCTCTAAAGCTTTATTCATTTTGATATTGGTCTACAGAACAAATCTTTACACATCGTGAAAATTATAACAAAAATTATAAAGTAACATACTATCAAGCTAAAATAAAAAGGCAAAGCTAAAACCAAAACTCTATATATAGATTTTTCAAAGAACACAGCTGTCTAGCTTACTTAGCATAGCATAGCCGTTAGATGCACTGTCTCTGCAAACAACTCAGCCAGATTCAAGTCCAAACTTTGCCCCAAGTACGGTATGAATTTAGACAAATCACCTATCCTGTCTGTATTCTCCTTGTCTTTAAAATGAAAGGGATAGTAGTGATGACTCAGATTTTTGTTTAAAAAGTAAGTTACAGCATGTATGAACCTCATAGCAATGGCTCGTACATTTTCATTTGCTTTATACTCTTGGGGCGCCTGGGTGGCTGAGTCAGTTGCACATCTGACTTCAGCTCAGGTTGCGATCTCAAGGTTCTTGAATGTAAGCCCTACAACGGGTTTGCTGCTGTCAGCACGGAGCCTGCTTTGGATATCCCAATGCTCACTCTCTCTCAAAACTGATTAAACAATTTTTAAAAAAAGGTTATACACTCAACTCTTGAAAATCTCTTTAAAGATTAATATTTCTCTTGTTAACCTTTATTGATATACAATTGGCATGCCAAAAATCGCACATATTTAATGTGTATATTTTGATGAGTTTGGAAATCTGCTTACCTCTTTGATGCCATCACCGCAATCAAGGCACTAAAATATCTATCACTTCCAAAACATTCCTTGTGTTCCTGTGTGTGTGTGTGTGTGTGTGTTTGGTCAGAGCACTTCACTTAAAGTATAGGCTCTTTTCATAATTGAAAGTGCACAATACTGTACTACTAACTATAGTCACCATATTGTACAACAGATCTCTACAACTCACTCATCTTGTATAACTGAAACTTTACACACATTGAACAACAATTCCCCATTCCCCCTCCCTCCAGCCCCTGGCAACCACTGTTCTATGCTCTGCTTCTATGGGTTTGACTATTTTAGATTCCGCATGTAGGTGAAACCATACCGTATTTTTCCTTCTGTGATTCGCTTATTTCATGTAGCATAACGTCTTCTGTGTTCATCCAAGTAGGAGTTCCTTCTTTTTGAAGCTTAGATAATATCTCATTGTATGTATATACTCCACTTTGCTCATCCATTCATAGCCAATGGGCATTTCAATTGCTTCCATAACTTGGCTATTGTGAATGATGCTGTAATGAATGTGGGCATGCAGGTACCTCTTTGAGACCTTGGTTTCAATTCTTTTGGATATATACCAAGAAGCGGGATTTCTGGATGATGAGATAGTTCTATCACATTTTTTTTGAGGAACTTCTATACTTTTCCATGGTGGCTGCAATATTCTACATTTCTACCAGTAGTGTATAAGGACTCCAATTTTTCCACATCCTTACCAACACTTGTTATCTTTGGGGCTTGGAAGATACTAGTCATTCTAACAGATGTGAGATAACATCTCATTGTGGATTTGATCTGCATTTCCCTGATGATTAGTAGAGTCGACCACCTTTTCATATACTTGATCATTCATATGTTCTTTGGAGAAATGTCTATTCCTAAAGTTGCCCATTTCTTAATTGGGTTATTTGGTGGTTTCTTCTATTGAGTTGTTGGAGATTCTTACGATTTGTATATTAAACCCTTGTCAGATGAGTGCTTTTCCATAGACTGCCTTTTCACTTTAGTGATTATTTCCTTTGCTCTGCAGAAGCTTTTTAGGTTTATATAATCCCACTTGTGTTTTTTTGGTTTTGCTGCCTCTGCTGTTGCTATCAGATCCAGGAAATCATTGCCAAGACCAATGCCAAGAAGATTTTCCCCTATGTTTTCCTGAAGGGGTTTTACAGTTTCACATCTTATGTTTAAGTCTTTCATCCAGTTTGAGTTGATTTGTTGTGTATGGTCAAAGATAGGGGTCCAATTTCACCCTTTTACATATGGATATCTGGTTTTCTCAACACCATTTCGAAGGAGAAACTAATGATAAGTGGAGAATATTGGATTTTAGTTGACAAGACGCATGATGCCCACACCTCATATTCCCATGCAGGATCCTCTGGTTCTGAAGATAAATCTCAGTGACTGGAAACCGGCAGAATGGCCTCCAGGGATTTGGTCATAGGAGTGATCTTCCTAACCCAAACTGTGGTCGGAATCTTGGGGAATTTCTCTCTTCTTTACTATTATATCTTCCTCTCTTTCACTGGGTGCAGGTTGAGGCCCACAGATTTGATTGTCAAACACCTGGTTGCAGCCAACTCGTTATCCCTCCTCTGTAAAGGAGTCCCCCAGATGATGGCAGCTTTCGGGTGGAACAATTTTCCAGGTGATTTTGGATGCAAACTTCTTTTCTATCTTCACAGAATAGGCAGGGGTGTGTCCATAGGCAGCACCTGCCTCTTGAGTGCCTTCCAGGCCATCACAATCAGCCCCCAGAACGCCAGGGGGACAAAACTTAAAAGGAAAGCTCTCAAATACATTGACTTCTCTATATTCCTGTGCTGGACCGTCTACATGCTGGTAAATATCATTTGCCCTATCCATGTGACTGGCAAACGTAACAACGTGAGCATCTCAATGAGAAAGGATTTGCAATACTGTTCGGGGACAACTGATAACAAAATCACACAATTGCTACATGCAGCGTTGTTATCATTCCCTGATGTGTTATGTTTGGGGATCATGGTCTGGGCCAGTGGCCACATGGTCTTCATCCTGCACAGGCACAGGCAGAGGGTCCAGCACATTCACAGCACTAATGTCTCCCCCGGATCGTCTCCTGAGTCCAGAGCCACCCAGAGCATCCTCGTCCTGGTGAGCACCTTTGTGTGTTTCTACTCCCTCTCCTCCATCTGCCAAGTCTTTATTGCTGTTTTTGATAATCCCAGCTGGTTGCTGGTGAACGTCTCTGCCTTGATCAGTGGATGTTTCCCAACTGCCTGCCCCTTTGTTCTCATGAACTGTAACTCCTGTGTGTCCAGGTTCTACCTTCCCTGGCTGAGGAACACAACATCCACGAAAGTGATAACAAATGCGTAAATTGTACGTTTTTGCACAGTGTACAGTTGTTACTTCATTCATTCCCCGAGCTGCCAGCATAATGACGCAACAATCACACCCCAGGAGAGTGGTCAGCAAGCCAGAATGAGCATCTGTCCCAAAAAAAAAAACAATCAGTGGTAATAGTAAATGTAAATGAAATATTAATGCAATTATTATGAAAATACTTATGTAACTGAAATTTTGTTCACACTTCCAGTGAAAGAGTTTGGAATCTGTGCAATTAAAAAATGTTCCTGAAACAATCTAGAGATTGTGAGGGAGTATTTGAGTGTTGTAATTTTTAATTTGACATACTAAATATATCCAGAAATTAACTACGCTTGGAGTTGTTGGAAAAGTTGCAAGAGAAGTTAACATGTGAGACGGCCATTCAAGAAAGTGAAGAAAAGAATGTTCTCAAGTAATAATGAAGTAGGATGGGGTGATGGTGGAGTGCAAATTCAGGTTCAGTTAGGAACATTTGGGACTAAGTTATAAAATTTGTAGTTTAAACCTTAGGGAGACAGTAATCTTTAAAATATGATGACATGGAGGGATATTAGCACATTTAAGGCATTTAACACAGAATGGACAAAGGGACCTGGGTTGGGACAAAGGAGAGCACAAAAACCTGTTGTCACTGATGAAAAAAGTGAGTGGGTGGCAATTTTAAAAAACACATCAGGCAACCTACTGAATGGGAGAAGATATTTGCAAATGATATATCTAATAAGGGGTAAGGGGTGAATGTTCAAAATATATAAGGAGCTCACACAGCTCAACCAAAAAATAATAATAATCTGATTTTAAAATGAACAGAGGAGTGGCATCTGGGTGGCTCAGTTGGTTAAGTGTTTGACTTTAGCTCAGGTCATGATCTCAGAGTGTGTGAATTCAAGCCCCACATCAGGCTCTGTGCTGACAGCTCAGAGCCTGAAGCCTAGTTCAGATTCTGTGTCTCCCTCTCTCTCCCCCTCCCCTACTCTCACTCTGTCTCTCTCTCTCTCAAAAATAAATAAACATAAGAAAACTTTTTTTAAAAATGGACATGAGGGGCGCCTGGGTGGCTCACTCGGTTGAGTGTCCGACTTCGGCTCAGGTCATGATCTCACAAACTGTGAGCCCCATGTCGGGCTCTGTGCTGACAGCTCAGAGCCTGGAGCCTGTTTCAGATTCTGTGTCTCCTTCCCCTGTTCATGCTCTGTCTCTCTCTGTCCTCAAAAAAATAAAGGTTAAAAAAAAAATGGACATAGGACCTGAATCGACATGTTTCCAAAAAAGACACTCACATGCCCAACAGACACATGAAAAGATGTTTCATATCACTAATCGTCAGGGAAATGCAAATCAAAACCACAATGAGATATCATCTCACACCAGTTAGAGTGGCTAGTATCAAAGATATAAGAAATAACAAGTGTTGGCAAGGATATAGAGAAAAGGGAGCCCTTGTGCATTATTGGTAGAAATGTCAGTTAGTGCAGCCACTTTAGTGGCCACTAGTAAACAGTATGGAGATTTCCACAAAGTATTAAAATCAGAAATATAATACAACCCAGTAATTCTACTTTTGAGTATATGCCCGAGGAAAATTAAAACACTAATTTGAAAAGATACACACAATGCCGCTGTTTACAGCATTATTTACAATAGCTAAGGTACGGAAGCATTCTGGGTGTCCATCAATAGATAAAAATGGGATATAGATACATGATGGAATATTACTCAACCATAAACAAGAATGAAATCATGTCATTTGTGACAACATGAATAGACCTAGAGTTTATTATGTTCCATGAAATAAGTCAGACAGAGAAGGACAAATACCATATGATTTCACTTATTTGTGGAATCTAAAAATCAAAAGAAATGAATGAATGAACAACAACATCAAAAGAGACACATACTCACAAACACAGAGAATGAACTGGTGGTTGCCAGTGGGGAGGGTGTAGAGGGATAGATGAAAGAAATGAAGGGGACTAAGAGGCACACACTTTCAGTGATAAAATAAATAATCCATGAGGGTGGAGAGTTACAGCATAGGGAATATAGTCAATAATACAGTAACAACTGTGTGAGGCGACAGACGGTGACCATACTTATCATGGTGAGCATATCAGAATGTACACAGTTGTCAAATCACTACGTTGTACACCTGAAACTAATATGATATTATGTGTCAACTCTACTTCAATTAAAAATTTAAAAAAAGGAAAAACACCCAAATACATGCCATCTGGGATAACCTGGCATGAATTTGTAGAAGGTAGGTTTTTCTTTAAAGTGTGAGGATGCCAGTTGGCCATGTTGGAATGAGGGAGATTTGGGAGGAGCACCCTCAAATGTCTAAGGTGAGGAAGTAAGGGGGAGGCTTCCACTTTACTGAAATTCACTTCAATGGATAAAGAAAATGTGGTGTATCCATATACAATGGAACATTATCCAGCAACACAAAAGAAGGAAATCCTACCATTCGCAACAACACAGATGGCTCTCGAGGGCATTCTGCTAAGCAAGATAAGTCAGATAGACAAAGATGCATATATGGCATATATGATATTGTTTGTATGTGGAATAGAAATAAAACCAAACTCCTAGACACTAGAATGGTCATTGACAGGGATGGGCGCCAGGGGAGATGGGGAGATGGTAGTCAAAGGGTACAAGCTTCCAGTTATAAGATGATAAGTTCCTGGGGTTCTAATGTACAGCATGGTGACTATAGCTAACAATACTGTGTTATATACTTGGAAGTTGCTAAGAGAATAGATTTTAAACATTCCCAATACACCAAAAAAAGAATTACGTAACGAGATAAAGGTCTTAACTACCCCTGTTGTGGTATTCATTTTGCAATATATATGTGTATCAAATTGTCACGTTGTATATCTTAAACTTGCACAATGTTACATGTCAACTGTATCTCAATAAAACTGGGAGGGAAAAACACTCATTGTCTTCATGGTGCTTGCTTAACATATTAGAATCCCTTCCGTATTGTGGGAGGATGCCAATAGTTTTGCTTCTATTTTTCTTTTCTTTTTCATTTTTTTTTTTTGAGAGAGAGAGAGAGCACATGCAAATGGGGTAGGGGCAGAAAGAGAGATAGGGAGAAAAGGATCTTAAGCAGGCTCCATGCTCAGCATGGAGCTCAGTGTGGGGCTTGATCTCATCACCCCGGGATAATGACCTGAGCTGAAATCAAGAGTCCAAAGCTTAGCTGATTGAGCCACCCAGGAGCCCCTCTATTTTTCTTACTTGGACCATTCCTGCTGGGCACTGCAAACCTTGTGCACACTGTGACTGCCAGCATGGCAGTGAAATTGGGGTCCTGGCCAAAGTGCTTGGGTGCAGCATGGGGTGCATCAATAAGTCCACCTCCCATCCTAAGGCTGGTTCATGAGCTAAGAGAGAATTCAGTTCAAGTCTTTTTTTTTTTTTTAAGTTGGAGAGAGACAGAGAGAATGCAAGTGGGGGAGGGGAGAAGGAGAGGGAGAATCCCAAGCAGGCTCTGTACTGTCAGCACAGAGCCCAACATGGGGCTTGAACTCACAAAATGACGAGATCATGACCTGAGCTGAAATCAAGAGTCAGATGCTCAACCGACTGAGCCACCCAGGTGCCCCTTCAAATCAAGTCTTTAGATGGAAGGCTGGATGGATCCACATGGGCAGATATCATCTCAGGTTTCCTGACAGGTCAGATCTATTCCTGGATATGTGGGTAGGCGTCAGCCTGGTAGGATGTTGTAGAAAAACACCAGTCAAATAAAATATGTTTTACCCTCAATGAAGAGTAAAAAGACATCTCAAAAACGGAAAAAGAGACATAGGACCTATGGAAACATTTCACAGTAAAAGAAATGCAAATGGTCATTTCACATATACAGAGGTATCCAACCTCAAGGGGTGCCTGGTCACTCACTTGGTTGAGCATCCGAATCATGATTTAGACTCAGGTCGTGATCTCACAGTTGGTGAGTTCCAGCCCCAAATCAGGCTCTGCGCTGGCAGCACAGGTCCTGCTTGGGATTGTGTCTCCCTCTCTCTCTGCCCCTCCCCCACTTAGTCTCTCTCTCTCTCTCAAAATAAATAAAAATAAACTACAAAACTAGAAATTTCAGCATACATATTCCTTAAATTTTATAATTTTATTTTATATTTTTATATATTTTATATGCAATACAAAATTAAAATATATGTAATATAATATATAGAAATTTAAACATTATATACTAAATATGTATCTGTTATATATAACATACAAGTTATATATATCATATATATTTACATATATTATACAATTTAAAATATATGTGTTATAGGGGGACCTGGCTGCCTTAGTCAGTGGAGCATAAAACTCTTGATCTCAGGGTTATGAGTTTGAGCCCCACATTGGGTGCAGAGATTACGTGAAAGTAAAATCCTTAAAAATATGTTATATATATATATTTCATATATTTATATAACATAAAATATATATTTACGTATACAATGGGTAAATTTTTATGTATTATTATATTCTATACATATATTATTATTATTTATCATTTTGCGTTCCTGAGTGAGGAACCCTGAAAACTATTGAGCTCTTTGTATATTTCTATTGAATCTCCGTCTGAGCTTGGAGATGGCTGTGCATGCAGAACAAAGAAAAAGACATCGGATTCCAGCGTCCTCGGATTCCAGTTCTAAGAATGGCTTCAACCACCCAGATTCCTCACCTTTGCCTTTTTTGCTTCTGTCAGTCTTGCCAAGAGGCCCGGGGTCTGGAGTTGCTGAGGCTTCCTTGGTTCCAGGTTCTTCTCCTCCCTGGAGGCCGAGGGCTGGGAGACAAGGGCCCCAGCCCAGCCCTTCAGGGGACATCTCCTGGTCCTCGCCATGTGTCCACAGGCCTGATAACAGTTCTTGCACATTATCTGTGGGTCGAAGAGGACAGTGGTCAGTGAGACAGCATCAATCACAGGCAGTTTTCAAAGGTTCCTATCAGGACAAGTGTTTTGATTTGGGAATTGTTTTTTCTGGAGGGGACACAGACATGTAACCTGTTAAGTGTCTGGAACTTCATGATGCAATCAATAGTCATATCCGCAACTCATTTTATTTTATTTAAAAAATTTTTTTATTTAAGTTTTTATTGAAATTCCAATTCACAACCTATTTTAAATCGGGAACCAAGGACAAAAGATCAAAAGGTCTGAGGAGGATGATAATGGCTCAGCTGTCCTTGCAGTTCAAATTTTGGATGCCGAGCAAACTCCATGGGACATACTGAATATGTCCAGGATAATTGAGAAAGGATGAGGCGGACCAGAAGCCTCCCCCTCCAGCTGGCCTTTTTACTGCCTGAGGAGGCCCTGCTCAAGCTTTGGAGCTCACTGCACCAGCTGGAGACAATCCACTTTGATTAATCACTCTGAAGATATAAAGGGATTATTTCCTGTTTATTTTCCTCTGCATTTTTATTTCATTTTTATTTGTTTTTTATTTTGCCACACATCTGATATCATCAACTATAATTTGATGAGTGTCATTTCCAAGCATTTAAGATATTTTAACACATATGTACCTATTTTTTAAATTATATATTGCTTTCTGCAAGTGCAAGATATGTATACACATCCATATACTGTTCAATTCTGTATCATGACTTTTCTCTCAATTGTTTCTGAAGAGTCTCCCTTTCACACATATACCTGTAGTTCATCCTGTTTCAGCACTATTTGCCATTTACTTGGACTGGACCTTTGGTTTCAATCTCTGATCCTATTCAAGGGGATTTATGTTGTTTCTAATATTTTCCTTCCACTGGCAATGCTGCCACGAACATACTTGGCCCATGTTCTTGTTTGCTATGAATTCCCTGTTGCTATAAACAGAAAGTGAGGAACCAAATTTCTGGATCATGGTTTTCAGGCATCTTTATATTTAGTCCCCATATTGTCCCCTGAAGGGGTTAAACCAATCACAACCCACACTAACCCTGGAGGAGAGTCTTCAATTCCCCACATCCTTGGTACACAGGGTAATGTCTGAATTTTTACTACTTATATGCATGTGAATTGGTGATGTTGTTTATTTCCATTTGTTTTATTGTAAGCAGTGCTGTACATAACATAACATCATATTCATCACAGTCTTACTAACACGTGAACTGTCCTTTTGAATATCTTATTCAATTCACTGTGTATTGTTTTTCTTTCCTTTCAATGGGTAGACATTACTTTTTATATATTCTGGATATATTTCTCTCAAAGTGATGGGAATTGCAAGTATGCACTTCCATTTTGTACCTGGCCTTAAATTATATTTTCAGACAGAATGTACCAGATAATAAGTATTAGTAATGTAGGAACTTTATTTAGATCCTGGTTCAAAACAAACAAACAAAAACAATTTAAAAATGTGTTTGAGTAATTTGGGAGAATGTGACTATGAACTGGGTATTAGATGATATTAAGAAACTAAGGAATAGGGGTGCCTGGCTGGTTCAGTCAGTAAAGCATGTGACTTCTGTATTCAGAGTTGTGAATTTGAATCCCAGGTTGGGTGTAGAGATTACTTAAAAATAAAATCTTCAGGGGCGCCTGGGTGGCTCAGTCAGTTAGCCGGCCGACTTGGCTCAGGTCACGATCTCGCGGTCCCTGAGTTCCAGCCCCACGTCAGGCTCTGTGCTGACAGCTCATAGCCTGGAGCCTGTTTCAGATTCTGTGTCTCCCTCTCTCTGACCCTCCCCCATTCATGCTCTGTCTCTCTCTGTCTCAAAAATAAATAAACGTTAAAAAAAATAAAAAAAAATAAAATCTTCCAAAAAATAAAGTAAAAAGTAATTTGTGTTGTAATAGACTGGGAGTCTTTTTTTTTTATCTTTTATATCCTCGAGTAGTTATTTACTAGAGATGAATTTTATGGCTCGCCTTTGGTTGATTACAGAAATCCTGAATTCCACGATTTGCACTCAAGATTCCAGCTCCATTTCCCATCGAACCCCCATTCCAAAGGAGAAGTTTTCAGTGGATGATACAAGAATGGCAAAACACCGACACATTTTGAGGTGGCCTTAAAAAACAGATTCACTTTATTTTCTTTAATTGTGTGAATGCTTGAAATTTCCATATTAAAACCTTTAATGAGGGCACTTGAGTGGCTCAGTCAGTGAAGCTCAGGTCTTGATCTCAGGGTTGGTGGGTTGAAGACCCACATGGTGCTGAACACTGTGAGTGAGGAGCCTGCTTGGGATTCTCTCTGCCCCTCCCCCCACTTGCACGTGCATTCTCTCTCTCTCTCTCTCAATAAATAAACTATTAAAAAGGCTTAAAAACCTTTAATGAAAATAAATCAATATTGGCGAACTATCTTCACCGTGAATTATTTTTAGTTCATTGCTGGTTTCACTTTTATATAAACATGTGGTATTTGTCAGATGTACTTATAGGTAAGATTGACTTGTTGATGTTCCTACAGTGACATCTAGTCGTTAAAGGTCCAGGCAGAGTTTCGCTCTCTTTGGCCAAGAATGGAAACACAGGCTAGAAATACGCCCTTTGCATCAGAGGGGTCTGGTGGACATTTTTTTTAAGTCCGATTTTCCTGTGACTTACTCAGAACGAAATTATCAGTGAGAAGAATACTGACAATACATGTTTTCCAACGATAGGGAAGAAATCTTTCTGATAAACCTACCTAATCCCTGTATTCCTGGGAAGAAGGAACACAAATCCAGCAGGGTCTTAACTAGTTGTGGGTGGGAGTTGGACCAGAAGTAAGACAGGGAGGGGTCCCCAGCCTTCCAGTCCCTCTGCCCCCCGGCTTTGTTGTCCCGCTTTTTGTCACCACCACAGGCCCCTGCAAAAGGCTCCCCTTGGCTGAGTGGGGCCCCCCACAGGAAGCACAAGCGGCCACGTTCCATCTCTCGCGAGAGCCCAGGTTCCCGAGCGGCAGGAAGGTGGAATTTTTCCAGCCAATAGGAGCGAGCCACGCCTGCGAGGGCGCCTATAAAAGGCAGGTGCCAGCGGGCAGTCTGCACTTGGGAGACCTGGCGGGGTAGGGAGAAGGCAGTCCCCGGGGGCTTCCAGATGGATTCTGGAACTGAAGGCTCAGAGCCCCGCAGCTCATCCGTGCGACACCCCACTGACCCGCCGCCCTGCCACCAGAACTCGTTCCCAGAAAGCGGCTCAGATGTGGAGGAGAAAGCACTGGAAGGGAAAGAGGAGACGTTACTGTCGCCGTTGAGAGAGAGCCGCACCCAAAGGCGAGGTAGGAGTCGGGTGGGTTGTGTGGGGGGGCTGGAAGGAGGGGTGGGGGTCAGGGTTGTATTCGGAAATCGGTGGTAGGGAACATCACCCAGCTCCAGGGAGGCTTTGAGAAACGGGGCATTGATCCCCTGGGACCAACTTGCTCAGGTTCACCTCGGACCCTGGCTGAACAGCCTCTGTTGAGAGAACCGTCCACAAATCGGGGTCTGGGATGGACTAGAGGGTTCTGCGGGCCTCGAGAGAGGCCACTCGCGCAAACGGCCTCTTTTCCCCCAGGGTCAGAGCCCAAGACAGAGGAGGAGGATCCCAGGGAAAGTGAGCCCAAAAGGGACAGCTGCATTTCCGGATCAGGTGAGAGCTGGTTTTGCTGGGGAGGGGGCACAGGACGTGGGGCGGCTCAGTCTCCCCGGTCAGGGAACTGGAGCTCGGTGGCACCCTCGCACATCCTGGGCTCTAGGAAGAGCTGGGAACCTGGCCTTGGCTGCCAGCCCCGGTCCTCGCGTGTGCAGGACGGATTAGGGCCGCGAGGGTGTCGGCCCGAGGCGGTCACCAAACCTCTGGCCTTGTCCACAGAATCGGAAGGCTGCTCCAGTTGGGAGGGCTCCGGCAAGAGGAAAGCCATTTCCAGCGACAGCACCTGCCCCCCAGCAGCAGGTAGGATCTTGCTTTGGGGCGGAGGTGCGCGGAGAGGAAGGCAGGTCAAGCACGCGGGGCGTGGGCACAGAGGGTTGTTGAGGGGCTGAATCGGGTGAGGAGGCCCTGGAATCCAGGGAGCTCTGGGGGACCCGTGCCGGGCCTGGCCTCGCCTCGTCCCAGAGCCGGGGCAGGAAGGCTTAGGAGGCCGGCGGGGTTCACCCGAGGGGGTGGGGTCCCCGGGAATCCAGCTGGCGGGGCGCTCGGCCACGTGCTGCCTCCGCAGGGGCCTCTCCAGCAGGTGAGCGCAGTGTGACTCCGGGAAAGAGGAAACGGACGACGCCGGACTCGGGCCAGGGCAGCGAGAACGAGGAGACCGCGGGTGCCCAGCGCAGGAGACGCGGGGCGCGGGGCGCCGGGCGCGGCCGGCGGAGCAGGTGCAGGTCCCCGGGAGACCGGCCGCCCCCACTTCGGAAGAGGCTGGTGACCGCCGTGCGCGCCCTGTCTGAGGCCGTCCGTCAGGACGTGGCTGGGGCGTGGGAGCAGCGGGAGCGTTCCCCGCTGACCTGGGAGCAGCGCTCGGGGCTCGGGCGGCTCTGGGCGCCTCTGTGCGCGGCCTTGCGGACCGTCTACACCATGGCCAACCAGGCGGCCTACGTCTTCCCTGCAGAGAGCTGGCTCGTCCCAGCCCCGCCGCCGGGCCCCCGGGCTCCAGCTGGGGATACAGGAGAAGCCCGGGGCTCCCCCCGCGAGGGATACAGGGCCTCCCCTCCCCGGGTCGGGAGCGAGGCCGCCCGCGCCCCGGAAGGCACCCGCGCTGGCGCAGAGCTGCGCGCGCAGCCCCCGCGGTGAGACCAAGGCCCTGCTACCGCCCACACTGCGGGTACCGCGCGTGTCAGACTTGGGGCGCTCGGAGCAAAGGCACTGCAAACACCGAGTGCGGAGCTGACGAGCTCGTGTCCGATTTCGTGTTAGGCACTGTAGTGTGTTTTGAGGGTCTTGGGATGGCCGAGCATTATTTCTTGATGAGAACAGGTATTGGGTGTAATTCCTCTGTTGTTGCCAACGTCTCGCCAAGTAAACATACTTCTCTCCTCCCCTTTGATCCGAAAAGGCGCTAAGTCTTGGGTCCCCTGCCTCCAGTCTTGGAGGACTGAAGCCACAGGCCTGGGGGAGCAACTATGTGGAGGGATGGTTGTACTGTTCAGTTTGGTGAAGTCACCATGTCGGTTTGTCCTTCGCTCTTCAGTTACTCTATATGAAACCTGGTTCAAGATACATTAGTGTTATTGACCGTATGTGCTTATTCTCACAGCTGGCTCATATGCCAAATTTTAAGATTTCTTCTATTTTGCAGATTTCAAGTTATCCTATTTATGAAAGGATATTAAATCCAAGATAGATGCTGTCATTTAATATATATTTTTATGTACTTTCCAATTTGTATTTTACACTGGGATCATGTAGTCTTTCATCTATAAATGTGCAGAATTTTATGTAAGCAAAATAAACCTTTTTCCGTATTGTCTTGTCCTTTGGTTCCTAATGTCTACATAACAACGATAAAAATGCTGCTCATGGATTGTAGGTCTTAGATAATTTCATATTTATCTAGATGGAGTTTGTTTTATGGCAAGTGAGGGTTAGGAAGGAGACTGTTTTCTTTTCACCTCTACTGCATTTCCACCTCGACTTTCCTACACCTAGCAGCTCTTATTGTAGGACGGGGATAGCAGTTAATTATCCCACTGAATGGGGCAATTCAATTATAATATATTTAAATCAGTTTGAACCCACGCCCTGGCTTCAAATTATACAAAACAAGTGCCTGCATGTGTACAAAAAATTACAATTGGCAAGTTACATTTGGGGATTGGAGGTGCTATTACCAAAGGATGAAAAATAAAATTTTAAAATAATAAAATAATACAACAAAATAAAATAAAAAACAGAACACCTGGGAATAAATCCAATAAAAATGCATCAAGTGTATATGAGAAACCATATAATATTTCAGAAATATATGAAAGTAGACATAAATATAAAATCACATCATTGTTCTTAGAAAAACTCCATATTATCAAACATCAATTGTCCCTAAGCTAATTTATAAATTTAATTTGTTTCTGAAACAGATACCACCAGTTCCTTATTGAATTCAAGCATGTTATTACAAAAAAAAAAAAATCCCTACAGCTGAAAATACAAATAAAAATATGCAAGAAAACTCTGAAAAAGAAAAAAAGATGAGAGTAAACTTTTAGTTAAGCAGGAGCTCCAGAGATCTCCTGTACAATATTGCACATATAGTCATCAATGTATTTGTACACTTAAAAATCCATTAAGAGTGGAGCAAGTGGACATGCACCCCAATGTTTAGAGCAGCGCTATGGACAATAGCCAAATTATGGCAAGAGCCCAAATGTCCATTGACTGATGAAGGATAAAGAAGTGGTATATATATGCAATGGAGTACTACTTGGCAATCAAGAAGAATGAAATCTTGCCTTTTGAAACAATGTGGATGGAACTAGAGTGTATTATGCCAAGCAACATAAATGAGAGAAAAACAAACATGATTTCACTCATGTGGAATTTGAGAAACTCAACAGATGAACGTAGGGGAAAGGAAGGGAAATTAAGATAAAAACCAAGAGGGAGGCAAACCATAAGGGACTCTTAAGTACAGAGGACAAACTGAGGGTTGCTGGAGAAGGAGTGTGTGTGGGGGGGAATGGGTTTCGGGTGATGGGCATGAAGGAGGGCACTTTTTGGGATGAGCACTGGGTGTTATGTGTAAGAGATGAGTCACTGGGTTCTACTCTTGAAGCCAAGACTACACTTATGTTAACTAAAATTTAAATTAAAAAATAAAGAGGGGTGCGTCTGGTGACTTAGTTAAGCGTCTGACTTTGGCTCAGGTCATGATCTCATAGTTCATGAATTTGAGTCTGCACTGGGCTCTTTGCTGTCAGCAAGGAGCCCACTTCAGATCTTCTGTCCCCCCCTCTCTCTCTGCCCCTCCGCAGCTCATGCTCTGTCCCTCTCTCTCAAAAACAAACATTTTTAAAAATCCATTATAGGGTAGATCTCATTTTTAAGTATTCTGAAAAACAAAGAAAAAAGAAAAAATGGATAGGCAGCTCTATGAAACATGTTTCTTAAATAAGACTGATAGATGAGTAGAGATAATTAAAAAATAGACCAAAGTATATGAGGTTAATAAGCAATAAGAAATTGGGGATGACATCATTAATACTTGGGGTTTGGTAGTTGATATTACTTGATATTACTATCACAAAGGTAAGAAATTGATTTACTCTTCACATCCTATAATAAGGTAAAGGTCCAATGAAAAGTACAACTGCATGTTAAAAAACAAAAAGCTTATTTTCTTTGCAGACTCTGCCTATTAAATGGAAATCAAAAATACACTCACTCCTTCCTGTTAGAACAGTTGGCTCAGTGTGAAGGTCATGGCAGTCAGTACATGCAGGAGGGAGGCAGCCAGATCTTAAGGTCTGGGTTTATGATTCCGCAACCTCCCCTTCCTGAAGAAATAATCATTTCATCTAGAACTCCAGTGAGAGCACAGGTTTGGGGAACTGAGAATATTGAAAAGCTTTTCTTCCTCCCAGTTGCTACTTGCCAAAAACCAATTATAAGTTCCAAATTAGCATCTCTCAGGTGTTTGGGAGAAGCTCTCTCTTTTCCACAAGCCCTGGAGGTAGACAAGTGTTCAAGAGGAGGGCAGGAAATGCTGAGGTCTGATAGATGAGGGACTGTTGAGGAAACACTTGAATTTCAATGGATTCTCTGCTCTCTTGAGAAATTCTACCCCAAATAGAGTTGTTTCTAACATTCAGGCCACTAAGGTGACCTATCATATAAGTTATAAGCATAGAAATGAAATCAAAGTATATGCAAAGGATTTTCAGAGTTACAATCAAAGAACATGCCAACAATGATTGACATCAGGGATCACTGGATTATTTGCACAACTCAGTGCCAATATATTTGGAAGTGTGCATGACATGTAAATTTGTTAGGAAGATATGCTTTACCAATTTTGATCTCCCTAGTGTTAACAGGAAGTCTAAACAGAACAGTATCTACAAAAAGGGAGAAGTTTCTGAGACCCTCACAAATAAAAGCACCAGGATCAGATGATTAAATGGGCAGATTCAATAATTCCTTTAATGCTCAGATAAGCCAATACTTATTTAAATTAATTTTTAAGATGTTTAAATTTATTTTGAGAGAAAGAGAGAGAGAGAGAGAGTATAATGGGGGAGGGGGGCAGAGAGAGAGGGAGAGAGAGAATCCCAAGCAGGTCCGGACTGTCAGTGCAGAGCCTGACACAGTGCTGAGTATCACCAAATGTGAGATCAGGTCCTGAGCCAAAATCCAGAGTCAGAGGTTTAACCAACTGAGCCACCCAGGGGCCCCAATACTCATTTAAATAGCATTTGATGGTTATATCTTTCCACACCTATATTTTTGCTGAGTTTTTAGTCATCAGCTCTAATTGCCTTTATTATTAAAAAAAATTTTTTTTACATTTATTTATTTTTGAGAGACAGAGCACAAGTTGGGGGAGGTGGAGAGACAGAAGGAGACACAAAATCCCAAGCAGGCTCCACGCTCTGAATCATCAGCACAGAGCCCCATGCGGGGCTTGAACTCACAAACCATGAGATCAGGACCTGAGCCCAAGTCGGACGCTTAGCCGACTGAACCACCCAGGCGCCCCTAATTGACTTTATTATTAAGAAACATGAGTTCAAACTAATCCTTTGTTTTCCCTACCATAAATACACAATCAAATACTCCCCATGTCTAAGTCAGACATTAGAACCATAATGGTGGACAATCCTTAGTTCACAAATACAAATACATACACATTACACATAGATGCAAACACATGTGCATATGCACAACATAATACTCAAATGCACAGCCATATACCCTCACACAATCACACCCTCATACATTCCATAGCAAACTCACACTCATGCACATGCTCATCAAACACAAGCACACACATTTACACACTCGCCTGTACTCCCACATTCCCAGTCCCGTGTGATTACATTCAAAGGGTCTGCATGCACTTGTGTATCTCGACAATGTGCTCATATGTTGGAAGAATACAGGCATCTCCTGACCTTGGATGCCAGACAATAGAGGCACTTTCCACCTCTTTTACTTCTTCCATCCCTACAACAACCCCAAAGATGATATTTACCACGTGAAATGTCTTAAACTGCTGTGAGCATTACCACTGCAGGTCCAGGAGAATGGGGCCGAGTTGGAAGGTTGCAGGTGTGTTAGAGCAGGGTCCAAATGAGGCCAGAGGGAGGGGGTTATAAGCAGTGTGCAGAGAGCATGGGAGCGCGGAGGAATAGATGGAAAACTCTTCAAAGGCATATGATGCCATAGTACTTGGTAAATACAGATAGGGACAGAAAAGCAAGGGGGAAAGGCTAAAATGCACCCTGAAGTATGGGGTCAAAGTCAGGGACATCAGTATGAGCACAGAGTTGGCTGTAGATATGCAAGTAAAATCACTATGAAAAATAATTCAGTAAGCTAATAGGATATAATATTGATATACAAAAAAAAAAAAAAGAAAAAAGAAAAAGGGCTCATGAAATAAATAGCTTTAAAAAAATAAAATGAAATAAACTGAGCAGGAATGAACCTAACAACAATGTGTAAAGCCAATATGTAGGAAAAAAATAAAACATTCCTGAAATATATGAAAGTAGAAGTAAATGAATGTAAATTTATATAATGTTCTTGGGTAGAAAAACTCATTATAAAAAGGTCAATTCTCCTTAAGCCAATTTATAAATTTAATTGGATCCTGATACAGATACCATCAGTTAGTTTTTCAAACTAGCAGTGTTATTGCAAAAACCTTACAGAATAGTGAACAAATAAGAAGAGCCACAAAAACTCTAAACAAAACAAGACAAAACAAAAAAAAAACCAAAATGAGTATGGTTATCCTCTTGAGATGTTTATTTATGAACAGGGTATTGTATCAGTGAAGTTAAAAATTCAGAAGTATGTCAAAGTGCACAAGAAAAGTTAATAAGTTAAGTTTTTTAGTAAAAACTAAAGTGGGGATGACATCATTAATGCTTGGTATTTGGGAAATGGGAATTCCTATCAAAATGTCCATAAATGGTCTTTTCTTTACATCCAACAGAAAAATAAAGCTCAAACAAAGGAGGAGTCTATAGGGTAAACAATAATTAAAACATGGTTAAATTCCTCATAAGACTTGCTTCTTTCTCTCTCAATAAACTGTTTTTAAAAATCTAATTTTCAAGTATAAAGTAGTCTTCCAAAATAACTGAGAACAAAGATTTTTAAAAATTGCAATTGCAATGATATTTGGCAATTAAGGACTTAAGCAGAATGCAGGTACCATCTGGTAGGTCTCAAAGGCGTTTGGATTTATAGTTCATCTCGAGAGGTGTGGATTCGAATATCAAATTTAAAGAGAGAAAAATTGATGAACACTCATAGAGGCAGAAATGTTTGTTCCTTTAAAGCAACGTGCCAGCTCTCCGCCCCCACAGCCTAGGGCCTGGAGGGGAACGCCAGGGAACGCAGTCCAGCGAATGGGGAGCAGAAGTGACAATTCAGTGAAAAGCTCTGATGGGGGGTTAGTACCAAACTGCACATTCGCCACAGAAGAGTTTTGCATTTCGCATTCTAGCGTCCATCACCGACACTGACCACCCCGGCTTTTTGCCTCATTAAACAAGGAGCTGTCATGTCAAGGTCTCAGTCGACCCACGAGGACCTCCGGCCCCAGGTCCCCGTGCTGCTACGCCTCCCTCGCTGGCCGCACGTCTCCACCTGTCGCTACAAATGTTTCCCTGGGCACCGTGCTCAACCTGTCAAATACCACTGCTCCCAACAGAAGCGGCCCACCCTTCCCTAACGTTGTACCCAGCCTGGCTCCAAACGACACCAGCGGGATTGGAAGGAATCCAAAAGCAGAGCTCTAAATCGCCGGGGAGAAAGGACAAACAGACTGGCAGATGCAGGGAAAGGGACGGTGCGCAGGCCGGGATCCAGTGACTCAAGCCCGGGCTGCCAACGGTCGCGTCCTCGACCCGCCTCCGTCCCGCCCCACGACGCACGCGCACGCGCACGCGCACGCGCGCTATTCTAGAGACCCGGAAGCGGATCGCGCGGAGCAACGGGCACGCTCGGGTGAGTGAGTCTCCGTTTTTCTGGTTCTTACCAGCGGTCGCGCTCATCAAATCCCTCCTCCACACCCAGGTTTCGGGGTCACCTGGTAAGGTAAAATCCTGGAACCCACTCGTCCCTCTCGCCGGAAGTTCGTCCCTTTTGCTTCTCGCGTTGTGTCCATAAGACTTTCCGAGCCCTGTCGCTTGGTTCGGGTACCAAGTGTCTGCGTTCCTTTCCGGTTAAAATCGCTCAGAGGCAAGTACGGGCCCCAGGCCCACTGCCTTTGGCCGTCTATCGTATGTTGGAACTATTCTTTGATGTCTGGTAAATAACTTTATAGTATTTCATTACACAGGCGTTAAGCATGTTGATGATCTTTTAACATTCAAAATCTAGTTTAGTCAGTTAATTTAATACTCAACAGTTCTCTTCTTCTCTTAAGTTATCTTTTACATTACCGAGTTCTGAGCTGAAGTCTCCAACTAAGTAGATGTTCTCCTCAAGTCCCCTTTGTCTTTTCAGTACAGATGTTGATGGATGGGCTGGATTGATGTGGAACTTTGTTCCAGCAGAGCCCATCCGTTCATGATGCAGAGACTGCTCAGACCTCATCTCCACAGGTGACCCTTTTTCATGTTTTCCAGGACTAGTTGCTATTTGTAATTTAATATAGTTGTTCTGAAAAAAGGAATTAAATGCTTGGGTTTGATTACACCCATGAAAGAGAAGCTTCTCTTGTTTGAGGAATATGAAAGGTTATGATCTGGAATTAGGACAAGCCCTTTCCACTTAAACATGTCAAGGCCACTATTTCAGAATTTACTTATACCCAGTTCTGCTCACTCCACTCAGACTTAAGGGTAACTTGGTAAAGTAACTCTTCCTGTGATCCCCAGGGCACCCACCTTTAACATGAGTCGATAGACCAAGAATTCTGAACATGAGTTAATAAGATCCCTGAAATGATCCCTGAAATGATTGGGTGTGTGTTTGTCTTTGGCAGTTTTCTGGGAGAGGGTGTGCAGTTATCATTAGACTTTACAATGTGACCCAGTTCCAAAAATAATGAAAACCACTAAGAAAGAGGAAGGAGCATAGTCTTAGAGACAGAGGCACGCCTCTGTCAGCTTCACCCTCTTTCTGTGTATCCTAGCTAAATCTTAAAAATTTGATCATCTCGTCTTTTGACATTAAACCTTCTTACAGCTTGCCATCACCAGCAGGACAAAGATCTAAACTCTCCGTATGGCTACCAGGGAGCTCTGGACCTGGGGTGGCCTTTAAGAATTGTTCTAAATTGATGGAATGGACAGGATTCTGTGTCCTGCATCAACCATTCATTGCATGTTGGTTGCCTAAGGAGGAGCCAAGAACTTGAATGAGGCACCTCCCTTTGGCTCAGTGTCAGGTAGACCGAGGACAATTCAGTTGCAATAGAGTATGTAGGTTTCAGCAGGAGGGGAGGGCTTTCTGAAGAAATGGGTGAAAATGCACTTGGATAACTCCATATAGGAGTTTATTATCCCTGTATCCCTCCTGTTGCAGTTGGCAGCAAAGGACGATCTTTCTCCCATAGTGAGGTTCTCCCTATATGTATATTATGGCAGAAGAAGGGGTTATGATGATTCTAAACATTAAGCAACATAACTTTTTGTCACGCAGTATAACCTTACCTGAGAAAGAAGACCAGAAGAAGGAAAAAAGGAGGAATGGCTCTTTTCCAGGTAAAAGTCATATTTTTCATTGATTGTTCTTCCTAAAATGTCACATTTTGGACTTGTTAATCTTCTTCGTCTCCAAGGTATCCTGCCTACAATGTTTACTCACACCCAGGGCCTCCTCCCACTCTCCTGTCATCTCCATGCAGATTCCATCTCACTGTGACCCAGTGACATAGAACTTAATGAAAAGGCTCATTTTAGGTGGTAATCCTATGAAGGATTTTCTACATAGGCAAGGACTGGAAAATGGGAGTAGGCTTTGTGGTGTCCTTGGAGTTGGGCAGTAAGGATTCTTCAGAGACCCCTTCTGGATCGTTTTCAGCTCCTATAAACCAGGATTAAAGAGATTACATATGTTAGTAATGTATTAATGTGCACAAGTACCTGAGAAACCCTGGAAAGTAAGACTGACAGGGTAGATTTGCTTTGTCTTATTTTACAAATGCCTTTTGACGTTAAAGAAGGGAGTCCTTGTGCTTCTGACTCCAAAGTATTAATTCTTTGGAATAGAGTGGGAAGTTCAATGTAGGAATAAGGAATACAGAGAGTGTTTTATTTTATTAACATAATTGGTTTTAAAGTGTAGAATCAACCTACTTGTGTAACAGTAAGTGTTCTTTAAATTAGTATTTTTTTATTTTTTATTTTTCTAATGTTTATTTTTGAGGGCGAGAGAGCAGGGGTGAGCAGAGAGAGAGAAGAGGACGGGGGATCTGAAGTGGGTTCTGTGCTGACAGCAGCAACCCTGATGTTGGGCTTGAACTCATGAACTGTGAGATCATGACCTGAGCCCAAGTCAGCTGCTCAACCAACTGAGCCACCCAGGCGCCACATATTATTTATAGCACATCCATCTCATACAGACCATGGTGTTCATTTAGGAAATGTTACACTGCACATTTTTTAGATAGAAATGTTTAATTTAGCCAGACATAGCTGCAGAACCTTCTGTCATCAGGGAGGCTGGTGCTAAATTTTCATTTTACTAATTTTTAAATATTATTTTTATTTTTTATTTTTTTGTATTAAATCCTTCTAGTATGTATTTTTGTGGTTCAGTTCCACAGAGTGATGCAGTTTAGAAACTAAGAAGTAAATATCCCCTTGCCTGTCATATCTTCCATCATCACGGATTGTCTTCATTGGGAACTGATGTCCTCTTTAGTGCAAATCTTCTAAAAATGCATTTATATGTTGTAATGAGATTTTAGAATATATTCTCCAGTAAATGTTTAATCATCATATTTTATTCTACAAATTGAAATATTTACATACCATATGTCTTGAAGTTGTTTTCATGTTAGGAAACATAGAGATAACTGCTTTTTTAGATCCTCATTGGAACATTCTCTAAATGAAGATACATGAGTCCTTTACAATTTCTTACTGTTTCAAAGAATGCCATGGTGGCTGCTTCTACCAGGCTGACTTCACTACAGATATCTAAGGATATCTTAAGATTGTACATCTTTACCGTGATTAACCAGATTAATGATGGTCTTTCTGAGGAGGCACAGACATTCCACTTAGTAAATAAAGATTTTAAACCAACTGTCTTGAACATCCTCAGGTAAATGAAAACATGGAAGAAGTAGAACAGTGTTTCAACAAATAGAAAATGTCAATAAAGAGATAGAAATTATAGTAAAGGGATGGAATAGAAATTCTGGAGTTAAAAAAGTATAAACACCAACATTGAGAATCCACTAGAGAGTTCATCAACAGATAGACAATAAGAATAAAGAATCCGTGAACCTAAACATAGGTTAACTGAAATTATCAAGTGTGAACAGAAGAAAGGGGACAAAAGCAGAATAAAAGGGGAAAAAAAAAAGAAGAAAAATGAACAGAGACTAAGAAACCACTATTAAGAATACTGATATACACATAGTAGGAATCCCAGAAGGAAAGGATAAAGAAGAAAGGACAGAAAGAATATTTGAAGAAATAAGAGTTGAAAACATGCCAAATTTATCAAAAACAACTTACACATCCAAAAACTCAATGAACTTCAGCTATGACAGATGCATGGAGATCCCTGGCAAGCACATAATCAGTCAACTTTTATAAGACAAAGGAGTGAATGCGGAACGTAGCAAGACAGAAACAACTTCTCGTGTACTGGGCTTCTCATAAGTTTAACAGCCTATTTCTCTTCAGAAACTGTGGAGGCCAAGAAGCAGTCTCCTGTGGTATTAAAAGTTTGAAAGATTAAAAAAAAAAATCCTGTCAGGAATTCCTTACGAGGCTAACTATACTTCAAAATTGATAGTGATATTAAGAGACTCCTAGAGGAACAAAAGCTGAGGGAGTTCACACTTACAGACTTAGCCTACATGAAATACCAAATGGAGTTCCTCAGGCTGAAATGGATGAAACCTAGTAAAGGTAGCTACATAAGTAAATATAAAAGCCAGTATTATTTTATTTTTGTTTTCTAACTTAGTTTTTCCTATGTGTCTTAAAAGACAACTGTGTAAAACAATAATAAAAATCTGTTCTTGAGTGTATAAAACATCTGTTCACATCTCTTACAGATAATTTTTGACAGTAAGAACATGAAGGGTGACTGTATAACAACAGTTGTTTGTACGCTATTAAAGCTAAATTAGTATCAACTGAAATTCAAATATCATTAGTTTAAATGTAAACTATAATCCCCAGGATAATCACGCTGAAAATAACTTGAAAATAGAAAAATGAACATAAAGGCAATCAAAATAGTATGCACCCACATAGACACCTACAAGAGGATGAATTATGAAAGAAAATATTAGATGTACAAACAACAGATGTTAGAAGTAATTCTTATCAGTAGTAACTTGAAATGTATACAGATTAAACTCTTCAATAAAAGATATAGGAATTATTTTTTTTAATGTTTTAAAATGTTTGTTTATTTTTGAGAGGCAGACATAGCATGAGTGGGGGAGGGGCAGAGAGAGGGGGAGACACAAAATCCGAAGCAGTCTCCAGGTTCTGAGCTGTCAGCACAGAACCTGATGCAGGGCTCAAACTCACAAACTGAGATCATGATCTGAACCGAAGTTAGATGTTTAACCGACTGAGTTACCCAGGCGCCCCAAGGAATTAGTTTTTAAAAATGATTCCACTCTATGTCTATAAAAGGCTCACTCTGCTTTTTAAAACTCTTTATTTAGAGAGCTTGAGTGGGGGAGAGGGAGGGAGACAGAATCTCAAGCAGGCTTCCCACTGTCAGCCAGAGTCCAATGCGGGGCTTGAACTCATGAACTGTGAGATCATGACCTGACCAAAATCCAGATCATGTGTTTAACTGACTGAGCAACCCAGGTGCCCCAAGCCTCAATTGAGATACAAAACAGGTTCAAAGTGAAGGTGGAAAAAGATTTTCCATGCAGATAGTAATGAAACTTAGTTGGGTACCTATACAAATATCAGACGAAATAGCTTTTAAGTTGTAAAACTGTTACCAAAGATATTGAAGAACATTATGTATTGAAAAAAGAGCCAATCCATCAAGAAGATAAAACAACTATAAACAATATGTACATAACAACAAAGCCCCCAGTTTTTTGAAGCAAAATGGAGGAGATAGTTCTAGTATACTAGCTGGAGACCTCAGTGCTCCCTGTTAATAATGGATACAACAACCAGACATCAATGATAGAGGACTGTGTGTAAACCAGCTAGATTCAGCGGACATATACAGAATACTGCATCCAACAAAAACTCAAAAATTAGAAGTAGAAGGGAACTTCCTCAATCTAAAAAAGGGTATTATTAAAATTCCATAGCTAACATCATACTGGTGAACAACTGAAAACTTCCCCCTAATACCAAGAACAAAACAAGTGTGCCCATTTTGCCACTGGAACTTCTAATCAGAGAAAATACAGAGGAAAAATAAGTCAAATGTGTCAAAATTGGAAAGGAAATCACACTATATTTGTAGAAGACATGATTTCATATTTAGAAATAAAGAATCCTCAAACTACCAGTGATAATAAATTCATTGAAATACAGAATACAATATCAACACTCAAAATTCAGTTGCATTTCTGTACAGTAGCAATCAACAACTGGAAATTAAGTAAACAATTCCATTTACATGAGCAAGGAAACAAATGGGAATAAATTTAAGAAAGTAAATGGAAGATTTATACACACTGAAAACTACAAAGTTGCTGGGGAATATTAAAGAAAACCTAAATAAATGTCAAGATACCCTGTGTTTGTGGATTGGAAGACTGTAAAATGGGAGTCCTCTCCAGAGTGATACAAAGAGTAATGCAGTCCTCAGCAAAATCCCAACAGCCTTTTTGGCCTAAATGGGATTCCTGATTCTAAAACTAATACTGAATTGGTAAGGATGCCAAATAACCAAAATAAATGTGAGAAAGAAAATATTGGAGGACCTAGAATTCTTGACATCAAACCTTAACTACAAACGTTGAGTAATCAAAAGCGTAATTCCAGCAGAGGCTAGAAATACAGATCACAGTGATAGAACTGAACTTCCACAAAATAAACCCATACATCTGTAACCTATTCCTTTTTTACAGTAGTGCCAAAAACAGTGGACAAGGACAGTCTCTTAAATGGTGCTGGCACAACTAGATATCCGTGTGAGAATGAAATTGAAAATGCCTTATATAAAGAAATCAATCCAGAATTAATCAAAAGACTGTGTGTAAGAGCTACAAGTATAAAAGTCTTAGGTGAAAACATAGGGGTAAATTTTCATGACCTGAGCATTGGCAGTGGATTTTTATACATGATCCCAAATCAAAAGAGAAAAAGACAAAGTAGATAAATTGGTCATCATCAGAATTAATCATGTCTGTGCACTGAAGGACATTATCACATAGGTGAGGAAATGGGAGGAAATAATTTGCTAATCACATATCTACTAAGGGTCTAGAACTTAGAATGTATGAAGAACTTACAGAAATCAACAACCAAACACAAAAACCCAACTTATAAGTGGTCGAAGCATTTTAATAGACATTTCTCCATACAAGATACACAAATGAAACAAGCACATGAAGAGATGTTTGATGAAAGTAGTCATTAATAAAATGCAAAATCAAAACCACAGTGAGACCATTTCACACCCACTAGGATGACTACTGTAAAAGAAAAACAACAACAACAAAATGTTGGTAAAGATGTGGAGAATGTAGACTCATGACACATTACTGTGAAAAGGGTGTAGGTGTTGTGGAAAAGACTGTGGCAGATTCTTAAAAAATTAACCATGTGACCCAGTAATTCCACTCCTAGGAAATAACCAAAAGAATTGAAAACAGGTATGCAAACACTTACTTGTACTACAAAATTCATGGCAAGTTACTAATATTAGCCAAAGGTGATAACAACCAAATGCCCATCAGTAGTTGAGTGAATATGGTCTAGTCCTGCAGTGGAATACTCTGCAGCCAGAAGAAAGGAAATGTACCACTGATACATACTATATCATGGATGAACCTCAAACATTATTCTAAATGAAAGAAGGCAGATGCAAAAGGTCACATTTTTGTTGCCATTCCGTTTACATGAAAAGATCCAAAATCGGTAAATCCATAGAGACAAACCATTCATTAGTGGTTGCCATGGACTGGGGAATAGGAAGCACCTGCTTAATGGGTAAAGGATTTCGGGCTGATAAAAATGTTTTGGATCTAGACAGAGGTGATGTTTGTGAGTGCACTAAATGCCCCCGAATGGTACTTTTAAATGCTAATTTTATGTTAAGTGTAACTTGCTGAAAATTATATTCCATGGATCAAAGAGCACTCACTCCAGCCAAGTCAGTCTTTACACATCTGTGCTTCTCTTGTTTTGTGTCAAATAAGAACACTTTCCCTGTCCACTTGCTGAAATGTGTTTTCCTTTCAGGGGCGGTTGACATTCAGGGATGTGGCCATAGAATTCTCTCAGGAGGAGTGGGAGTGCCTGGACCCTGCTCAGAGGGCCTTGTACAGGGACGTGATGTTGGAGAACTACAGGAACCTGGTCTCCCTGGGTGAGGATAACTTCTCTCCAGAAGTTGGTAATTAACTTTTTATGTCTTTGCATTTTCTATTGAGAGCCCCTGACGTGATCATAAGAGTTTCAAATCCCTATTCTTAAGAGAATGATTGCAGCTGTTTTGATTGAGAATGTGGCAAATGGACTCTAACTTCCCTTTTCTTCAGAAATTCTGCATTCCTGCTTGTTTAGGTATTTGCAGAACATTAGTAGTCAGAAAAGCTTAAGGTAGGGAACTGGTGATGAGGAGCACTGGGTGTTATATGTAAGTGACGAATTACTAAATTCTCCTGAAACCAATATTACACTATATATTAACTAAGTAGAATTTAAATAAAAAAATCTGGGAGTTGGGAGAATAGGATTTAAAACCCTTAAATTCTTAGCAAAGTCAAATTTCACTGACATCTTTAAAGATAAGGCTCAGAGACAATAAGGTTATTTAAAGTTGGGGAAAAGAAGGAAACCTTATGGTGAATTTTCATAAATAACTGATTCTGTGGTTTTGCACTTGTGCTTTTGGTTCAGTAGTTCTTGGAAGAGAACCAGTATTCTGCATACCTAAAATAATCCTTAAGCATTCAGGCAGTCAGTTAACTTGTTTTGACCTTTCCCAAGGTCAGGCGTTTAACTTACAGCACAATCATATTCCCTTAGATGTGCAAGCACAAGCAGCATTCCCACATTGCCCGTTATTCCTTGTGTTTCACTCTTGCTTTTCTGAATCCAGGTCCTGGCCTTTCCTCAGATTTTTCATTGAGCTAAACAAACTATACTGGTATCTCCTGGTATATTAATTTTGAGCACCAAAGCACCTCAGTGTCCACATGTCCTGCCCCTCCCCACACTGTAGAAAGACCCCTATTCATAAACAGTATAGATTGCTCAGGAGAGCAGCTTGATTTGGTGTTTAATAATAATGTGTGTTTAATAATGTATGAGGATATGATGAAGGAAACAAGGTCTTTTAACAAATCCGTATATTACAATCTAAAAATTGATCTAGCAGGTTAAGTTAATAAGTACCACATTTACAGAAAATAATATGCTCTGGAATTCTAAACAATTCTTCCTTGAGAACTAAAGACAGAATTTACATTCCATAAGGAACACACAGTAGGAAAAATGAAAGATATGTTGAGAATCACTGAATTATGAAATACCGTGTTCAGGTAAACACATTTTTATAAAGATTAAGAATTAAGGAAGATAGACATCTGTATGATTTCATGCACACTTATATAATAGCCAGTGTATGGATGAGCTAATTACGAAGTTTCATTTCATTATCCAGTTACATGGGCAAAAAATATGTATAGTGTATAATGTGTGTTTGGAAAAATTAAAATTAGAGAAATTATTGCTATGGAAACATTTATAAAAAGAAAACTTACAAACATTGTATATTACAATATTGTTTGAATACCATACTTGAGAAACTTCCTGTGTTCAGTATAAAGTATTGTTGTGGTGTGTAATTATGTAATTTAGTACAAAAGATTTATCTTCCATCTCTATTTGATAGGAATCCCTTCTGATGGATTTGCAATCAAGGAATTATCACCAACAGAAGACATTAATAAAGGCGAATTTTACCACTTAGTGATACTGGAGAGAAATGAAAGTTATGGAATCAAGGATTTTGATCTCCAGGAATCCTGCGAAAATATGCATGAGTTTGAGAGTCAGTGGGGATATGATGCAAGAAATTACAAAGAAGTGCCTTTGTCCCATAACAAAAATCTCACTTGTAGAAAAGACCAGCAACTTAATCAGACCTCAGTTACTCTTCCTGAAAAGCAGAGTGTTTCTGTAAGAAATAATACGTACCAGTATTTCATGGATGATGAGCCATTTATGAGGAATTTGCTAAAAATGGACAATAACAGAAGTGGTGCTGGAAACCAGTACATAAACTGCGTGGAAAATAGAATTGGATTAAGTTTGCAGGCACATCTGGCTGAACTGCAGAGATTTCACAATGAGGAGAAAATGTGTGACTGTAATCTGACTGAGAAGTCTGTCAACAGTGGTTCCTCAGTCTCACCACTTCAAAGAATTCCTCCCAGTACCAAAAACATTTGGAACAAATACAGGAAGGTTTTTAAGTATCCTTTGTTACCTGCACAATACAGGAGAGCATACACTAGAGGAATTTCTTACAAATGTAATGACTGTGGGAAGGCTTTTAGCAAAAGTGCAAACCTCATGAGTCATGAGAGAATTCATTCTGGACAGAGACCTTACAAATGTAATGACTGTGGCAAAGCTTTTACAGACCGTTCAAATCTTATTCATCATAGAAAAATCCATACTGGAGAGAAACCTCACAAATGTAACGAGTGTGGCAAAGCATTTACCCAATTTGGAAACCTTGCTAGGCATCAGAAAACACACACTGGAGAGAAACCACACAAATGTAATGTGTGTGACAAAGCTTTTACTCGAAGTTCAAGCCTTATGGCACATCAGAGAATTCATACAGGAGAAAAACCTTATAAATGTAATAAATGTGATAAGGCTTTTATCAAACATTCACACCTTTGGGGTCATGAGAGAACTCATACTGGGGAGAAACCTTACAAATGTAGCGAGTGTGGCAAAGCCTTTGCTGAGCGTTCACATCTTACTCAACATAGAAAAATCCATACTGGAGAGAAACCTTACAAATGTAAGGAGTGTGGCAAAGCATTTACCCAATTTGCAAATCTTACTAGGCATCAGAAAATACACACTGGGGAGAAACCATACAAATGTAATGTATGTGACAAGGCTTTTACCAAAAGTACAAGCCTTATGAGACATCAGAGAATTCATACAGGAGAAAAACCTTATAAATGTAATAAATGTGATAAGACTTTTAGTAAACGTTCAGACCTTTGGGGTCATGAGAGGACTCATAGTGGAGAGAAACAAATGTAACGAGTGTGGCAAAGCCTGTACGAGCATCTTGCTCAGCATAAGAAAATCCATACTGGAGAGAAACCTTATGAATGTAATGAGTGTGGCAAAGCTTTTACGAGGCATCAGAAAATACATGTGAAAAGAAAGAGTATAAACTATATCATGTGTGGTGGTGCTTTTATTCAAAGTTTAAGCTTTGGGTGTCATGAAAGAACTCAAAGTGGAAAGAAACCTTGCAAATAAAATAAGCAAGTGATCAAGACTTACTCAACATCAGAGATTCCATCCTGGAGAGGAACCATATGAAACTAATGTATGTGGCAATGCTTGTAACCAGGGCTCACATCTCACCTGATATCAGAATATAAATCTCTGAAAGCACACAAATGGAATGTATGGCAAGGCTTATCCAAAGCTTATACCTTGTGGAACATAATTCTTTCTGGAGAGAAACCTTACAAATGTAATGAATGTGATCAGACTTTTAAAAATGTACAACTTTGGGGAGGGGGTTAAAATAGGCAAATGGGATTAAGAGGTACAGACTTCCAGTAATTAAAAAGATGTGTGGTCTTGAAAGAATTCACATGAAAATCATACAAATGTGTTAAGATATTTACCTCAAGAAACACAGAATTTATACTGGACAGAAACATTACATGTGTAATGAAGGTGATAATTGTTTAGCCAATTCTCAGTGGACTACAGTACGAAAATTCACACTAGGGGGAACTAGGTCTATTTGGAGGATTAGCCAATCTTAGGTGTTAAATTCCACAGAAAATTAAAATTATGTAATGTGTTCAATGGAATAAGTATATCTATAGAAAGACCTAATCATCTTCTGTTTAAATTTTTTTAAGATTTTATTTTCCTGTCTATACCCAACGTGGAGCTCAAACTCACAACCCCAAGATGAAGTCCCATGTTGTTCTGACTGAGCCAGAAAGACACCCCTATAGCTGCTTTTTACTCAATTATTTAAGGTTTCTTGAGGCTACGTTATTATTGATGACTCATAACCTCAAGTTTGGAATCCACTGATGTTATACTCTTACTAAATACATTTCACTTGTCAACCATAGTGGTTTCAGAGAAAGCATCGGTAAGGTTAAAGGAACCTATTTCATTAGGTGGGGCTTAGTCATAGCTATATGCCCTGGAAAAATAGGATGCTAATTTTAAGATACATTATAGTATAAATCTGAGACATTGGGAAGTGGCAGGGAATAGATCTAAAACTGTTATCTAATTTTCCATGTTTTCTATGGTCACGAGTATTTCTCTAGATTTGTTGATATGATTGAGAGCCTTTGTTGATTATTATAGGAAAGGATTACTCTGTCAGATCATCATGAAACAGTAGGTTGGGAAATTGAAAGAATTACAGTTTCATGTGGCAATGATAGGTTACTAGGGATGGCATTTGGATAGAGAAAATGGAGGGGGAATGATGGTCTCTCCCTCTTTTGAAAGGTAATAGTTGTATTTCATGGATGAATAAAAATTACTCTTATTTTTGGAAACTGAAGAGAAAGTTGTAGAGAACATTTTAATCAAAATAACCAAAGTAGGCGTACATAGGTGACTCAGTATGTTGTGTCTGACTCAATTTCAGCTCAAGGTTTTGTGATCAACCTCTACATTGGGCTCTCTGCTGAGTGTAGATCCTGCTTAAGATTCCCTCTCTCAGCCCCTCTTGCCTACTCATGCTCTCTCTCTAAAAAAAAAAAAAAAAAAAAAAAAAAAAGAAAGATAAACGCAAAAGTAGTATGCTTGTGAAGGTCTTAAATTTGGCCACTGAAATTGCATTTTGATACCATTTGATTTAGGATATCTTATTTCTCATATCTAAGTAACTAAAATATGAGTATGAGCTTTTGTGTAACCCTAAGTAAATCATGTGCCTTTTATTAGCCCAGGTGCATCACACTTCACTGGGGCATTTCATAATGAACACTAATAATACATCCTTGTGCTCTCTAGGTTGAATGCCATCCACAACAATTTTTTTTTCATGTTAGATTCAAACCTACAGTTTTGGAAATACATATTCATAAGTTGAATTTGAGTTACATACTCCATAGTATATCTCATATTATTTTTGTGGCTGTAGTGAAAATACCATAGCAATGCAATCTCAAACTCTCACCCTCTAAAGTCTGCCTCCTACTCATGAATATACTCCATACGATTATATTTCTGCACGCTTTTGTGCTGAAATGAGGCCCATGTGTTGTACCATTAACATTAAATGAAAGTAGAAAAGTAGCAGGCATGTGAAAAGTATTGGGAAATAGAAAAATTAAGAAGTAAGGGTAAAGATACTGTAAGAAGTCAGAAGAAGTAAGAAGATACTGTAAGAAGTAAGGATAAAGGCACAATCTATATTTTGTGCTGGAGTACTCAGGGACATAATTTGAAAAGATAAATCAAGAATTTACTTTCAAGAATGAACATACACAATGGGAATCTTTTGATAACTAGAAATCTCACATATTTATCCTCTGAAACATTTTTTTGCTCGTTTGCACTTGTGCTTACTCCACTGGAACAGGATGTTTGGATGTAAAGAATTGATGACTCCCTACAATTAAGTGTTCACAGAATATTTATTACATAATGATGCTTTCTCGGGAGAGCAGGGTAGACTTTTCAAGTTCTGAAAATGGCTAGAGAAAGCAGGGAATGGTGACTACTTTGTTATGATGCATCCTGTATGGGGCTAGGGTGATGGTACTCATTGACACTGTGAACTTAGAACTACTGCCAAGGGATGGGCCTCTCGGGCTTTATTATTAGCTTGCCCTGCCCAGATGAGGAGAATAGTAAGAGGTAATGACGCTTCACGGGTACCATTAGTCGGGCATCAAGAGTAGAGTCAGACTGTTTACTTCTGACTGTCTTGGTTGGGAAACACCACAATCTTCCTCATGCTAACTACCAACTTCTTTTTCCTGATGCACACATACTGTCTACTGCACAATATGATTG
The DNA here is from genome assembly GCF_016509475.1 of Prionailurus bengalensis. Taxonomy (NCBI): domain Eukaryota; kingdom Metazoa; phylum Chordata; class Mammalia; order Carnivora; family Felidae; genus Prionailurus; species Prionailurus bengalensis. Next base: position 6,306,048 of record NC_057352.1, on the reverse strand, counting down.
TGGAAAATGGTTGTGAAATACTGTTTAGACAAATTACCAAAGATATTTTTAGACTTGTGATGTCATGATTCTTTTTCTATTAAGTTACAGTCTAATATTAATACAGACTCAGAAGTGAGAGAATATTTCCCAACTACAAGCCTTTTATAGATCTCTCACTTTAAGGGAGAATGGAATGAATTGAATCTCAAAATCAGTCCTTCCATTTTTCTACCAAGATACTAGACAGGGAGTGCCTGGGTGGCTCAGTTGGCTAAGCATCAAACTCTTGATTTTTGTCTCAGGACATGATCTCATGGTTCGTGGGATGGAGTCCCAGGTCTTACTCCACACTGAGCATGGAAAAATGAACAAACTTTAAACAACCTTTTAAAAAGGTACTAGAATCAGAATATCTGTAATGAAACTTGGCAAATTAGTTTTACATTCAGGTAAATAAAATCAACTTAAATTCAAAGGAAATCTATAAGAAAACACCGAGGACTAATAACTTTTGACTTATTTGGAACACATATCATACTGGTCATGGGTTGCATGCCATATTATACCCTCCGGATAAAGAACAAAGTCTGCTGATAAAATCTCTTTCATCCCACAGTTATCCTTGACTACCCTGTCATTTAATAATGGGTATATTTAAATTTGGTCTGCGAAATGTTTACCATCTTTTTCTTTTACCTTCTGTTATTTAGGTGTGACTATGTAGTTTGAAAAGTCCCCAGTATCTTTAATTAATTAGTTAATTAATTTGAGAGAGAGTACATGCAAGTGGGGGGCTGGGGCAGAGGGATCTTAAGCAGGCTCCATGCTCACTGCAGAGCTGACACAGGTCTCAATCCCACAACCCTGGGATGTTGCCCTGAACCAAAATCAAGAATCTGACGCTTGACTGAGCCACCTCACTGCCCCTCTAATATCCTTATCAAAATTACATTATTAAAATGTGTAGCTAATTGGGAAAAACCTCCTGGGATTATTTCCATGTAAATGAGACAAAACCTAATAAAAAAAAAAAGGCCTTTGCCCTTCATCATTCATCCTTCTTGGTCACACAGTGGCCATCCTGCCATAAGGAGAGAGAGTGCTGAGTGCTAAAGGAGGTGGAACAGGCAGAGAACTGCCCAGGAGACCTGTCCCATCCCAACCTGCATCCCTGGGCTTCTTGTTATGTGAGAAAGATAAACCACCTAGTTGTTTCAGCCACTGATTTCCAGGAGGACTGTCACAAATAAGAACTGTCCTACCTGACCAATGAGATTAATATTTGTATTGAGAGTAGAATGGAGCATTTGAGAGGGAATCTTGAATTTAACATTTTGTAGCTGCTACCAAAAGACTGAGGGGGAGGAGCCAACATGGCAGAACAGCATGGAAGTTTTTTGTGTGTCTCACTTCCATGAAATACAGCCAGACCAACACTAAACCATCCTGCACACCTAGAAAACTGATCTGAGGATTAACACAACAATGTACAACCTGAACCTCAGAATTCAGCAGGTATGCAGTGTGGAGAGGTGAACTTGGGGAGAGAGAAGCTGCGGAGGGCAGGGAGCCGCTTTTGCATGTGGAGAGGATGGAGACAGGAGGGGAGAATACTGGAAAAGCACCACTCCCCAAAAGCAGAGGGAGAGAAAGTGGACAATTGGAAACAGCCACAGGAACTGAAGTAAAAAGGGAGAAAGGAGAAGGGAGAGGGTTTAAATTCCATTAAGACTGTAAACAGGCGGAGCGCAGAGTCTGCAACTCCGCAGCACGATACCTAGTGGTGCCCTGGTGGGAAGGGTGAATCTCCAGGAACAGAGTGGGGTCTGGGAGGAGTTCGGGCCACATGAAGAGAAGTGGTTCCACTGATGGGAGGACATTTGGTAGAGGCTGTGAGGCCACCTGGGCCCACCAGACCCCAGGCAATGGCCGCATTCACTGATGCTGGACAAGGTCATTAAGGGTGAAGCCTGGTGCCAGATGTGTGCTGTGATTTTCCATTATCCCTGAAATGCTGCTGCTACACTGTCTCGCGAGCTTTTTCTGGGGCAGGCTGGCACCTGGCTGCAGTCTCTTGACATTGGCAGCAGCATGGTCCTGTGAATGTTTCTGGGTGTGGCCAGCACCTGGCCATTGCTCAGTGAGACCCTCCACAAAGGGGCG